>NC_137791.1:90078945-90678945 GCF_963383645.1 Muscardinus avellanarius
ATAGAAGGCTGAGCATTTACAGATTTTGGTGTCTACAGGGCACCTAAAAGCAATTACTTTTAATGGAAAAAGATAGTCATCTTTTGCATTAATAAATATCATCCTCTTTTCCTTGTAAGTATTATCCTTTTTAAGCCAAGAAAAATTATTTTCAAAATGTGTCAAAGCATTAATACTTGGTGAATATGAGTGGTCAAACCTTTGACCACTGTTGTATATAACTGCCTAACTATAAATATTTACAAATATTATAAAGATTACATGAGAGCTCTTTTTTTTTTTGGTGGTAGTGGGGTTCCTGGAAGCCCTTTTACCTCCGGGCTACACTCCCAGACCTTTTTTTTTTTTTTTTTACATTTTTTTATTTGGAAACAGGGTCTCACAAAGCCAGCACACGCGGCTGGCTTCGAACCTGCGCGATCCTCCTGTCTCTGCCTCCCAAGTGCGGGGATTACAAGGGTGGGCCACCACGTCTCACTTACATGAGAGCTCTTTACTGATTTGCAATTGAATCTAAATATATATATAATTGAATTAACTATGAATATACCTACTTTCTCAAATTGTGGTAAAATAATAAAACTCACTAAAATTAAAGATCAAAACTTACCCCTCCCTCAGTACTTGCAAAGGAATTTAATTGTAGATAAGTGGCCTGCAGAGGGCCAGAAATCCAGGCAACCACCTGTAAACAGTTAATAGTCAAATCCAACTTTGTAGATGGTTACATAGTTCAATAACCAGCACAGGAATTTTCCTCCTTTGCACTAGTGTACCTAAATTTCTTAAGCAATCCTGCAATCACTGTCATGTTTCAAATTCTGTAAGCCAGCCTGCCTGCTTCTTCCATTTGTCTCAAATCTATAAAATGGGAGCTCATGTGGAGCTGGGGGCAGGAGTCTTTCAGAAGCTACCCTCACTTTGGCCTGCCAGTGCAATGAACTTACTCTTTTCCACCCTAATTGGCATTGGGTCAATTATACCAGAAATAATAGTTATAAATACTTTTTCCAAGCCAGGATGGTGGCGCACGCTTGTAATCCCTGCAAATGGGAGGGGGAGACAGGAGGATCATGCAAGTTCAAAGCCAGCTTCGCTGGCTTAAGAGACCTTGTTTCCACATAGAAAAAAGTATAAAAATAGGTCTGGGAGTGTAGCCCATGGGAGTGTAGCCGGAGGGAGAAGGGCTTCCAGGAACCCCAGTACCACCAAAAAAAAAAAAAAAAAAGTTTTCTAATTTTATTGTGTCTATTTTTAACATTTTAACTGGTTGTACTACAATTTATATAGGCTACTTTTACTGGAAAAGTAGATTAAATATTTTTCTTAAAACAGTAATAATAACATAGACATTATGACTCCTATGTAAATATTTTTAAACCTCTTTTATTTTTTATGGAATAATCACTTTAATAGGAATTGCTTAAAAGTTATGTTTAACTGTATAGCTAAGAGCTATATGATTACCTTCATAATACATTAACAACTTATTCCTTTACCAGCTCTCTAGAAAAATGCTTATCTTTATGCTTAAAAATTAATGTGCTATACATTATTTTTATTTTTCCACTTCATTTTGTTGTAGATATATATATGTTTTAACTACTTGTGTGTACATATGTAGATGTACATATATGTAGATGTACATATATGGATGGGTATATATAAATGTATGTGCATTATTTATTATATATTTTATATAATTATATATATACACACATGGATATTTTGTATATATAAAATCCTATAAATTGTGAGAAATTTCTCAATTATTTATATTTTAATAAAATCTACAATACTTATACATATGTTCCTGAGCTATTTATCTATGTATTATAATATTAAATTATATATATAATACATATGAGTACATAGATATATATGTATAAATGAAAACTAATTTCTTGAAATGTATTATTTAAAAATCAAAGCATGTATGTTTATAAAGTAATAATTGAATAATCACTGTTTTTATATCAATGAGAAGTAAAATATGCAGCTATAACATTTATTTTACTTTCTTTATTTTTTATTTTATTTTATTTTTTATTTGGTGCTGGGGATTCAATCTAGAGGCATTCTCCATCAGAATTATACTTCTACCCCTATTATTTTTTGTTTTTTGTTTGAAATGGTTTTGATAGGTTGTAGCGACTCTTATCAGGTTGCCAAGGCTATCCTGGAACCTGTGATACTCCTGGCTAAGTTTCACAAATACTAGGATTACATGCTTGCACCAACAAGCTCAATCCATTTTTAACATTTCTAAATCATATTTCATATATATTTCATATATATGTGTATATATATACACATACATACACACGCTTACCATATGTATGTATGTATATATATATATATATATATATATATATATATGGTAGTATTGAAGATTAAACTCAGAGCATTGTGTATATTAGTCAACTTCTCTACCACTAAACAACATCTAATAGCCCAGGAAATTCTATTTTAAAATAAAGTACATATATAAATAAATACTTTATAGTTACATTGAAATTAAAAACCTGAGAGAATAATTAACAAATTGCATTTACAAAAGAATATTAAATGCAGTTCTGTTTAACTTGTTTAGCAGCATTCCTCCTTAAGCTCCATTTTAGTACATTTTCATAATTCATTCTAAAAATAGGAAAGCATTTTCTGGATTTTTCAATGGTAAAAAAGGTAGATATGTGGATTTAATTTTCTATGCTGGTGGCCCTTGCAATTATACATTTCTCTGACTCCAGCTCAGACTTTTCATGCACAACTCCTTGCCTATATGATTTATCTGTTGAGCTCTGATTAGATGGCGTCAACTACATTTGATTTTTTTGTTGTTGTTGTTGGTTTCTGCTTAATTATTATGTAATTGTGTCTTTAAATAGATTTCAACAAATTACCTTGCTATATTAGGTCAATTAAATTTTAGTTTTCTTCCCTCTTACCATAATCATATACAAAGAAATCAGTTGCTGCCCATATTTTGATTGGTGCAGATCTGAGATCTTAGACAGATCATGATGTTTTAATTTGTTCTAGCTTCATCACTTCTCATCTATCATGAAGTTGGCTAATATCCTGTCCTCATGGTGTCTGTTGCACTCACATTTTGTCGGTGTTAGATTTTCTTTTATCCAATTCCATAGAGGGTTTTGATTCATGTTTTGTTACTTTTAAATTTCTATTAAGAAATGTTGAGTTGACTATGAAAGTCTTTTTTATTTTTTTACTTTTATTTATAAGTGGAACATATTGAAAATATTATAATATACATTTAAACTGTGCTTGGTTCCCTCTCTACTCCCCAGTTTCCTTTTCCCCATGCCAACAATGAGTGTCCATATTAACCATGCTATATTTGTACTTTTACACATATCCAGATGTAGCTCCTCCATTATTCAACCTCAGCCTTCTAGCTCTCCTACCCTTCCATTCTAGCTTTGCTGAGTTTTCCATTTCATTATCTGGAGTCTCTCTGGTATCCCCAATGCTCCCTAATTTGGGCATATTAGAGAAAACATATGTGCCTTCTTTTTCTGTGCTTGGCTGATCTCACTTAATAAATGTTTTCCAGATCTTTCCATCATATTGCGAATGACATGATTTTGTTCTTTTTTATTGCTGATTAGAATTTCATTGTGTGTATTTCCCATAATTTTGCAATTCATTCATCTGTTGATAGAAACCTAGGTTAGTTCCATATCTGGTTATTATGAATTGTGCTGCTATGAACATGGGTATCCATATCTTACTGTAGTTCTCTGATTTCAACACCTTTGGAAAAATACCCAGGAGTGGTAGAGGTGGATCATATGGTGGATCTATTCCCAGGTTTCTAAGGAATCTCCACATTGGTCTCCATAGTGGCTGAACTAGTTTGCACTCCCACCAACAGTGTAAAAAGTGTTTATTTTCCCCCACATCTTCACCAGCATTTGTTGTTATTTGATTTCTTTATGCTTGACACTCTGGGGTTAGATGGAAATTCAGTGTAATTTTGATTTGCATCTCCCTGATGGCTAATGGTGTAGAACATCTTTTCATGTATTGGCCATCTGTATGTCTTCTTTTGTGAAGTGTTTATTCAATTCAGTTGTCCATTTCTTGATTGGGTTATTTGTTTTGCTAGTGTAGGCTTTTGAGCTCTTTGTGTATTCTGGATATTAGCCCCCTATCAGAGTGGTGGCTGGTAAAGACCTTCTCCATTCTCTAGCCTTCCTCTTTAGGTTTTTGGTGGATTGCTTTGATGAGAAGAAACGTTTTAGTTTTATGCTATCCCACTTGTTAATTATTGCTTTAATTTCCTGTGCTTTGGAGGTTTTGTTGAGAAAGTTACTGCCTGTGCCTATATGTTGGAGTGTTGAGCCTATGCTCTACTCTAATAGCTTCACAGTCTCTGGTATAATTTCTAAGTCTTTGATCCATCTCGAGTTGATTCTTGTGCATGGTGAGAGGTAAGGATTTAGTTCCTTCTTTCTACAAATGGATAGCCAGTTCTTCCAGCACAATTTGTTAAAAAAGTCTATCTTTTCTCCAGCATAAAAGTTTGGCCTTTTTGTCAATGATTAATTGACTATAGGTGTGTGGGTTTCTTTCTGCATCTTCTATTTTGTTCCACTGGTCAGTCTGCCTGTTGTTGTGCCAATTTCATGCTGTTTTTACTACTATTGCTCTATAGTATAATTAATTTTAAAGTAAAAATTGGTTCTATTCTTAAAGATATGTATAAAGATAGGAGAAAACTGAGTATACATTATTCTAGAAATTGCATTTGTTATATTAGGATAGGCGTATGTGTCCAGGTTCATTTTTTAAACGTAAGAAAACTCCAGGGAGTTATAATGAGTCATCAAGATTATGTATAAGAAGAAAAATAAGAAGAAAATGTGTGTTTATATTCTCTGGATTAAAAAAAAATATTGGAGCATTGTAGTCATACATCTTAATGTGATAAAAGACTTGTGTAAAAATACATGCACATATCACCCAATTAGCCCTTACCCAATCACCTCCTCTCCATTTCCTCCCAATCCCCCCTTCCCATGCTTGGCTTAGTGATTGACTTTGACATGTTTGTTTAAGTATGTCATGTGCATTAGAGAGTTTCCTTCTTCCCCCTCCCATTCCCTCAGTTAGGTCGCCTTATTTGCTCCTCTATAGAAACTCATTCTTCATCTAGAGATCCTCCTGTTATTCATATCTCCTGAGCTTTCACATATTAGGGAAAGCATCTGATTTCTTCTTTTTTTAATGTGGAATATATTGAAAATGATATACATTCAGACTATGCTTTGTACCCTCTCCTCCTTCCCCTCGTCCCCCCCTTCTAACAATGACTGTCCAGGCTAACCATGCTATATTTATATTTTTACACAAATTTGGATGTAGCTTTTTCATTAATCTCAGCCTTCTTCTTCTACTATCCTTCCATTTTAACTTTGATCATGTTTTTCCTCCATTGTCTGGAGTTCCTCAGGTATTCCTAATTCTCCCTAATTTGGGCATATTAGGGAAAACATAAGTCCCTTCTCTTTCTGTGCTTGGGTGATCTCACTTAACATAATGTTCTCCTGGTCTTTCCATCTTCTTGCAAATAACATGATTTTATTCTTTTTTATAGCTGAGTAGAATTCCACTGTGTATATTCACATAATTTTGCAATCCATTCATGTGTTGCTGGAAACCTATGTTGTTTCCATATTTTGGCTATTATGAATTGTGCTGCTATGAACATGAGTATGCATATGTTACTGTAGTTCTTTGATTTCAACCCCTTTGGGAAGATATCCAGGAGTGGTAAACCCAGATCATATGGTGGGTTCATTTTCCATTTTCTAAGGAATCTCCAAACTGATCACCATAGTGGCTAAAGTAGTTTGCAGTCTCACCAGTTAAACTTTATTGTTTCAGCTACGGAGATGTGCTGCATCCTGCAGGTGCCATTTTTTGAATAGGAAAGTCCTAATAAATATTTTAAAATGAATATGATAGCTAGCTCGTGAAAAATAAAATGAATGTCAAATAAAACAGGAAGATAATGGGAAGTTAAATTTATTAAAACTAAAAAAATTAGAAACTACAAATGATAGTGGAAAAGCATATTAAACATGGAAATGAATTTATATTATAAATAGACAAATGAGAGATTGTGGTGACATATATAAGTATTTAGTGTTCTTCACTGTTAATGGTAAGATTTAGTAGAGGTATTTTTAAGTAATTCACAGTAAATACATTTTGAAAATTGTTCTCATTCAAGAATCTAATTGTTAGTTTTAACTAGGTATTTACTAGCCTTCTCTGATCTGGAAAACACTGAATATTTATTTACCAATCACCAAGAAAGAAATGAAAAGTAAGGCTTTTACTTCTCTTTTTAATGACTACAATACCTTAAATACTAAGATGATGATGATAACAAGGATGGAGAAAAGAAGAAAGAAGGAAAAGAAGAAGAAAAAGAAGACAAAGAAGGAGGAGGAGGAGGAGGAGGAGGAGAAGAAGAAGAAGAAGAAGAAGAAGAAGAAGAAGAAGAAGAAGAAGAAGAAGAAGAAGAAGAAGAAGAAAAATGAAAAAGAAAAAATATGTGTGAAGAGGGGAAATAATTATGTGGGAAAGTTACCACTTACTACAAAAGGACTATTTAATTTTCTTTAAAATATGCAGGAAATTGATATGAGACATTCTTGGTGCATCTATGAATTTATTACTTTTATTTTATAAGCCCCATTTAAAAATAAATTTCTACATACTAATATCTTTGAAAACAGTAAAATTTCATTTTGAATATTTGGCAAGTGGCTGTTTGATGTGGCATTCCCAGGAAAAGCATAACACAAAGAAATTTTAGATTAGGTGTAGTAGTATACAAAAGAAAGCTCACTGCCAGTAATTGAAGCTTTTATTTATTAAAAGGCTTCAGCATGCCACTTTCTTGTAAAAAGTGATGCATACAATATATAGACACACACACTAGCACTTTGTTTAGAATGTACAGTATCACGAGTTTCAAACTGGCAAAACTTCTAAACTTAAGCCACTATTTGAGACACAATGAAATAAAATGTTTCTCACTCTTCAAAACTTCAAAAGAGACTGATGAGATAAAAATAACACATGAGACACCTTTGCCATATTTAGCTATGCACTTTGGGTACTCTTTCCATGTCATTTTGGCAGTGATTGAGAATACCAATAAGGAAAAAAAATCAGATAACATCAATTATTTTGAGGGTTTGCAGTTAGGTACATAGCAACTAACCTGAAGCTTTGTGGATTCCAGATGGGACAAGTAATCAGATTACTTGTGGGTGTTTTAATAGTACCCACAGGGTATCATAAAACCACTCACCATATGTTTAATATCCATATAGCTCTGTTTCTTTGAACTGCTACTTTTATCTTCCTTTTTATTTACTTTTTATTGCCATACACTTAAATTGATGTCTTATCTACAGATAAACTCACAGGCAATATGTGAACACTTATGCATATCTCTTATCTCTCACTTTACTGTATTTCCTACTTATTTATTTGATATTTTATTTTTCTGCACTACAATATGGCTGCCATTCAAGCTTTTTGACTAAAGGTTTCCATTCTTGTGTCTCTTTGTTGGATTTACTTTAGATTTTGAGTTTAGGTATATAAAATGTAGAAGCTGAATTGTTACATGTTGAAAAAAAGTGGAAGGTATGGAAATTGAGTATAGTTTGAATGTACATCTGTCACCTTTATTTAAATGGTTCTAAGTCACATTTATGGTCTGAAGTAATATGTCCCCAAGAATTATTGTTGCCTGATTATTTGCAAGTCTGTTTTAATCTTGTCAGAATCTTTAATAATTTGGGAACTTGATTTTAAATCAGACTTCAGGAGATAAAGATTATCTTGCCTCAATAGAACCTGTTATAGATTCACATGGAACAGCATTAAAATCACAACAGAGAGAGCACAAAACATTCCATATAAGGACAACTGGAATATTTCACATCTACTTTTGTAAGTACAAGGAAGACATCTAAGTTGTTGCAGAGCATTTGATAGGAAAAAGGCTGAGAGAGTTAACTATCTCACAATACTCATTATTCTTTCTGTTTAGTAAGAGGATTATTGAGCTTCAATTGTGTTTGACAACTAATCTACAGACTACAATTCCAGACTCCCCTGAAGCTGTGTATGGCCATGTGACCAAGTTCAAAAGAAGGTTATGGGGCTGGGAATAGAGGCACATGCCTGTAATCCCAGTACTTGGGAGGCTTGGTCAAGAGAATTGCAGGTTCCAACACAGCCTCAGCAACTTAGCAAGACTTTTTCATCTAAAAAGGGCTGGGAGTATAGCTAGGATGTAGAACAGTCCTGGGTTCAATCCCCAGTACCCTAAAAGAGAAAAGAAAGGAAAGAAGGAAGGAAGCAAGGAAGGTTGGTTATTAGTAATATGGGTAAACTGAATCATTTTATTAAACCAAGACACTTGTCTTTGACCTGTCATTCTTTCCTTGTCACTGGCTGGCAAATGAAAGATAGCAACAAGATGGTAACAATGATAGTCACCCATGGTACAGACATCCCTGTAATACATCTCTCGTTTGTTTTGGGTGAGGGCAGTATTTTTCTGTTAGCCAAACAAATTAAGCTCTGTAATTTGCTAATTTTTGTTACCATCTTTAGTTTGTACCCTGATTAGTAATGTGTTGATTAAGTGAGTAAGAAAACACATACAAAAACTTGTCCCTAAAGGACATATATGGTTAAACTAGTAAAGGGGGCTTTACTTAAGATATTGTGAGTTAATGCCCTTTCTTTCTGTTAGCTTGCATTAACTTGAAGTCATTATCTAGTCAGTGAGAGAACACAGATTTATTTTTATGTTTTTTACCAACAACTTTAGGAAAAGTTTAAGAAATTTATCTATGATTTTGATAAAACATGTTTAGATATGCTTATATAGGGTTAGTGTGACTTAGTTTCCATTTACTTTAATGTTTTAAGAGCATTTTGTATTTTAAAGACATAAGGAATTTATAATTGTTATACCTTATTAACTTTAATTGTCATGATATTCTTGGCTTTGCAATGACATCTTTCAATATAATCTTTTAACTATGGTTTTATTACATTAATTACAGTATTTCAAGTTAAGTTTAGAATTAAAATATCTTAACTCTAAAAATAATCAAATATGCATATGTACATATTTATATACAGATATATTTTAAATGACATTTTCTTGCATATATTTTACTTTTACTAAAGTTGAACTTTCTAAAAAGAAATTTAATCATCTACATTTACATTGCTAAATGCACACTCTTCCTCTCTTAGGTATACTTTTATGCTGACCATTTATCCCATCTTACTGAATTGATAGCAATTTTTACATATTTTGAATCTAGATACTCTGTCTTTTGTATCCATGGAAAATGTTCTTTTTGTATTTTATTAAAAATATGTTTCTAGCCGGGCGTAGTGACTCACACTTTTAATCCCAGCATTCAGGAGGCTGAGACCAGAGGATTGCGTTTCAAGGACAGCCTCTGCAACTCAGTGAGATCCAGTTTCAAAATAAAGAATAAAATATAGGGCAGGGTTGTAGCTCGGAGGTTGAATGCTCCTGAGTTCCATCCCCAGCTGCCATATATATATATATATATATATATATATATATGAATAAAATTAGGGTTGTATATAAGTAAATCAGGGTTGTTTCAGAAATATATATATTTATATATTTCTAAAACAACCCTGATTTCTAATTACTTGTCTGTATGCTGTTCTTTCTCCTATACTACAGAAAAATCTTAGGAAATAAATATTAACATATTATATGTGTATATATTAATATATGTCTATTTAAAACTTGACCCGGGTGCTGGTTTGAAGCCAGCCGTGCTGGCTTTAGAGACCCTTTTTCCAAATAAAAACTATAAAATATAGGTCTGGGAGTATAGCCCGGTGGTAGAAGGGTTTCCAGGAACCCCAGTACCACCAAAAAGAAAAAAAACAAAAAAACTTGATACAGATAGGTACTTATTACCAATGACCCAAAAGAGATAGTGGTGAATACAGAGATATAGGAGATTTATCTCTGCTGTTCTCAGCCTTTATGAGTAAACATCAAAATATACAGCCTTAATAAATGTTTTATAATTACTCGTGGTTTGTGAAGGATTAAAGTAGTATCAAGTTTTCCACAGCCCATTATTAGAAGTCTGCATGATTATAAGGAATGTCATAAATAAATAGTTTCTTGGTGGGAGTGAAATGGCAGAATATATATTGAGGTAGATCAACCTGAATTGGTGATCATGATCCTATTCCAAAGCTGGTCCAGATTCCAGAAATTCTTAAATTAAGTATTAAAAGGACAGCAGATAAAACAACCAACAATTGTTGAGGCAACAGTGGAGAATAGCAGGCATTCACTATAGGAGGTAACTTCTAGTGACACTGGCCAGAGGTTTTGGATCTCAGGATATATGGCAGCACTTCTTAGCCCAAATGCAGATATGTCAGTTTTGCTTCTAAAACAAGTCAGTCCAGGCAGCAGACAAAAGCATTCACTTCCTTTTTAAGACATATGGATGGTCCAGAGGATATGTGTCTCTTGCATCATTCAATCTATCTCTGAGTGGAGTGAGAGGAAAATGAAGAGATTGAGCCTTTCATGGAAACATACATACTAAAGTATATTTCTAAGGTACATGCTTAAATCATAGTATTGTAATATACATAAAACATTGGACTAAGTTGTAGTCTTTTTTCCCTGGTACTCAGCAGCTTTTGGTGCATGAGAAAGAATTATAAAGAAGTAAATAAGATATATATTTTCTCTCCATATCATAATGAAGGGATCATGTTTGTATTTTGTTACAAATACTCTTGTTCAAGATGGCATCTGAGCATATGATCCAGTTATTGATTTCTTACCTCTTAGCTATAAATCTACTTACATTTTCCCAAATGATGATACTGAACCTGGGCCTCATTATCATTTCTCCCTTGCTGTCCAGTGAAAGGCTGAATCTTGCTAGAAGAGGCACTGGAGGAACACAAGCTGATGAGCCTGCTTCTGATTCTGGTGCTCTGTTCCATGTTCTCACAGTGTAGCTGCCAGCATGGACTCTTTGGCATTGGCAATCTTCTTCTTAGCCAATGAGTTTCTTGCAGCGATGAGCAAGAGACACGAAGGGCCCACCAGCAAATTTTGCTGGCACATGAATGAGTAATTTCTCAATGTTGGTAGCATCTCTGTAGATGTATTCATAGCAATTTTTACTGGAACCATAATGGGAAAAATTCTAATGAGATTCACAGGCATCCTAGAAGTTTCCTTATAAATATCACTGGTGCCCAGTGAATAGATTTCTACTCATTAGTCCTGTCTTGTACACCTGCAGAGAGCTTATCTGCCATTCAGTGGACCACAGCCAGTCCTGTTGCAGTGGAATCTGAATTCAAACTTGAGAGGAATAGTATGTCCCAAGTTTGTTCCTTTTCTGAAACTCTTCTTTACTCTGGAAAGTTCTGGCTAACTTTTTCACCTTTATTACAGTACCCTTGTTGCAGTTGTGCTTACCCATTTTAATAATGCCCCTTAAATAGTCAATACAATGTTATGTTAAAAGTCTCCTCCTCAAAGGAGTAGTGCTTTTCTTGAATAAATTATGACTTATGTAACATATTTGGGTTTTTCATTTAACATAGAGTCCTTTAGATTCTAGGTGGATTCCTCTGGGACATGGCTCTTCTGAATCATTCCTTAAATGTACAACAATAAACTCCAACTCATGAGTGCTTTAGCAAAAAGAAGAGAAACTAGATGAAAAAAATAGGAAAATATCTTCTCATTGTCAATTTCTATAGATCTAAGGATATTAATATTTTAAAACAAAGTTTACATTAAAAATAGTCTTTTCCACAAATACACATGTGAAACCTAATGAGGCTTATTATTTTTGAGCTCGGAACCAAAAGAATAAATACTATATAACTTTAAGGATTATTTATTAGCTAGTAATAGAATTTGAGATCTGTATCTGCAGCAGTGTAGTAGAATTGGACATAAATTCTTTGTTAGTCAAATAGTGCTAAAATAAAAATTTCTCTTATTTCCTCTTTTTAACACTGTGGCAAGAAAACTTAAAAATGGAAATATACCTACTTATAATGTTTAGGTGCAAAATACAATATAATTGTAGTAGAATTGGACAAAGATTCTTTCTTAGTCAAATAATGCTAGAATAAAAATTCCTCTTATTTTCTCTTTTTAGTACTATGGTAAGAAAACTTAAAATAGAAATGTACCCACTTACAACATTTAGATGTAAAATACCATATCATTGAAAATAGGTATAATATTATGTAATAAATCTTTAGGAGTATTTCATCTGTATAACTGAAATTGTATGCCTATAGAACAGTTACTCTCAATTTCTCTTTTCTGCTTGAGATAAAACAACATTCTCCTCTGTTTCTATAAGTTTGATTCTTTTGATTTTGTTTAGTTGTTGTAGTCTCTTGCCAAGCTTCTGTAAGATAATTTTGAATTCTCTGCTATGCAAGTGATAATCTCTATTTCTTCTGGATTGGTCATTAAAGATTAATCTTGTTCCTTTGATAATTTTATATTTCTTCATATTCCTTAGAGCTCCCATTGGTTTTGCATTTGAAAGAGTAGTCACCTTTTTTAGTTTATAAGGATGGACTTCAACAGGGAAAGCCCTTCACCAACCAGCTTGGCTGGAGATTCTGAAGGGTTTCACATCTTTTCAATGTATTTGTGCATGTAGATTTTTAACTAGAGGGAATGTATCAATGTCTCTTCCTCCACCTCCTTCTTTTTTTCCTCCTCTTCCTCTTTTCCTCCTTTCCAGAATCCTGTAATTTCATGCTGTGGCTGGGTTTGACCGTCATCCTTTGGGCTGGGACTTTGAAGGCAGGCTCCACTTGCTCTCCCTCCTTCTTTGTAGAGAAGCTTCAATTCTGTGCCTTTTCCCAGGCTTGCTGGACTGTGCCAGGCACAGCAGGTTATATCCCTTATTCCTAGCTGGCCCTGTTCTTTCAATGAGTCCAGACAGGACCTGCCCTTCAGACAGTACACTAGGAGGTGGGAGACCCTAGAGACTAATCCCATTTCTCTCCCTCTATTCTGGGGAAAAAAGTTTCAGTTTCTGTATAATTTCTCAATTTTACAGCGCATGTCACATGTCAGCCATAATAAGTCACCAATTCCTTTCTTTTTGTAAATCTGGGTTGATTTTATCAAAACTCCATGTGAGGCACACTGGGCCCTCCGGTAGTGAGTTTAGATGTTTGTTCTCCATTCTCTTTCTTACTCAAGGAAGTGACAGGCAGAGGCGATCTCAATACTGAGCTATACAGAGCAGGTGGATAGACTGATGCAGTTTAAGTTAAATCATTTTTCTTAATCATTTCTGTGCAGATGTTCTTGGTTTTGTGCTTGTTTGGAGTAGGATAAGTTCTTAAATGGAATCTTGGCTTCTCATAAACATATTTTGGTCTATACATTGCTAACTATGCCTATTTGTGGAGGACTGAGGGATGGGGTGTTCCATTCTCCCGTCTTGCTTATATCACTTATTATTTTCCTCAATATGTATACTTTTTCTGTTAATTCATATGCTCTCTGATTAACACATTCATTTCTTCCTAGTAGATTAAAATAAAATTTTGCAGGCTTAGAAAAAAGTATTTTATTAAAAGAAATTTTTATCAATTATTGAATATAATTAATACATAGGTACTGCAACTTGTATTAAAAACACAGTTTATGATATGATATCAGGGAACTAAGCTTTATAAGTAGGTTATGGATCTAGAAGGACACAATAAATTATCTTTGGTATCTATGAATGAAAGTTTAACTAAGATATAAATAAGAGACATCATGCAATTTTATCTGACACTGAGTACATATTTGAAGTCATGGCTGTAATATAATATTTAGTTCTCTATTTTTAGTAATAATACTTTCCTTTTTTTTGTGTGTGTGTGTGTGTGTTGTACTGGGAATTGAACCCAGGGATTTTTTTTACCTCCAAACGACACCCCCAGCTCTTTTCTTTTCTTTTTTCTTTTCTTTTCTTTTCTTTTCTTTTTTCTTTTGGAGGTACTGGGGATGGAATCAAAGGCATTGTAACCCCCCCCCCTCAGCTACACACCCAGCCTTATTTTTCTTTCTTTATAACAGGGTCTCACAGAGTTGCAAAGGGTCTCACTAAGTAGCAGAGGCTATCTGCAAACCATGATCTTCCTGTCTCAGCCTCCCAAATGCTTACAAATGTGCACCACCAAACCTGGCTTATTTTTGTTTTGAAACAGTTTCTCACTAGGTCACTAATGGTCTTGTTATATTTGTGAGATTCTCTTCAAGTCCACAATCTTTCTATCTCAGCCTTTCAAGCACTAGGATTATAGGCATGTACCATCTCACCCAGTTAACAGTTTATAATTTTAAGATGAATGAGTCTATGACACTAACTAGGTTTTAATAGATCACTTCAATTATATTAATTGGGGCACAATATATGCTTAAATATTAAAGCTTGCAAAGTATGTTAAATCATTAATTTATTCCACAAATATTCCTAGTGTACCTTTCATATATTGGGCACCATGATAAAATTTGGCAGTAAAATATAGTAGAAATGGTATGTGATTCTCTTGAAGTTTATATTGCAATAAGGGATAAAATAAATCAGCATGTAAACAAAATAAAATAATAAACAGAAGGAGTTCTATAGGTAAAATAAACACTAGTTTATCAAAGTTAAATTTTCACTAGTAAGAAATCAAAATTTCATTGTTGGCACATTTTTCTATTAAAATGAGGAGAGGGTTACTCTCTAATTACTTTTATAACATTTCTAATTAGGGTGTAGTTCATGACAAGTACTAACATATTAAAAAGATAGATAAATTAAAAATGCATACATTGATGGAAATCTATGTAACTATTTTGCTTCTAAGATGTGTATATAATAAAAGTATATAAAATTCTATTATAAGCATAAAATTACTGCTCCCTAAGTGCCATCATCAAACTGACAAAAGTTTTCAGCTGAGCTGGAAATTTGATAAACATCAAAGATTCTATGTATGAAACCTTTACAATGAATGTAGTATTTTTATTGGTTTAAGCAGCTGTGAGAAAAGTACCATAAAGTGAATAGCTTACAAGCACAGCAGTTTAATTCACACAATTGTGGAGGCTGAGCAGCCCAAGATAGAGAAGGACACTGGCAGATTTTATGTCTGGTGAGAGTCTGAACTTTACAGGTAGCACCTTCTTGCTGTGTCCTAAATGGTAAAAAGACAAGGCAGCTCTATGGGACCTCTCTTATAGGGGCACTGATACAAGTTGTGGGCACTATGCCCTCAGGATCTAAACTTTACTTCCTGACACCATTGCTCTAGAGGTTACAGATTCCATATATGAATTTTAAGAGGACGCAAATATCCATGCCATAATATTCGGCTCCTTGTACCACTCAAATTAGTGTTCTCATGACTTGGTTTGGGAAGTCTGGAGTGAATCTAAATGGTTTGCCTCTGAATGTCACTTGGCTCTTTGTTTTTGTTCCCTTTAAGATTCTCTGCTTGGCTTCCACAGTGGTCATTTTGGCAATTATGTGGCCTGGGGATCCTCTTTTCTGATCCTCTCTAACGGGAGTTCTATAAGTTTCCTGGACCTGTGTATTGACCTCTTGTTCTATGTTTGGAAAATTTTCTGCTATTATTTCCTTGAAAAGATTGTTAATCCCTTTGGTTTCACCTTCTTTTCTCTCTTCTATTCCAATTATTCTTAGGTTAGCTCTCTTAAAATGGGCCCATATTTCTTCAATGTCAGATTCCTGCTGTCGGATTTTTTTTTCTAAATTAGACACTATGCGTTCATTTTTTGAATGATCATTTTATAGGAGCGAGATTCTATTCTCCATGTGGTCTAATCAGTTATTTGTACTTTGAATTGAGGCCTTTACTTCATTAATTGCATCTTTTATCTCTCTTTGGCTCTCTCTGAATTCTTTTTGAAACACCTCTATTATTTCTACAGTTATTTTCCTGATTTGATCTTCTATAAATCTCTGCATTTCTGTTTTATCGGGTTCTGATGTTGTGGGGTTGTGGGCATTTATTGCTCCATTGTTATTCCTCTTTCCCATAATTTCGGAAGTTTGTGCCTTCTCTGGGTTCTTCCCTGGGTCACTACAATTTCACTTAAGGTGCTGTGGATCTCGAGACTATGGTATCTCAGTTCCCACTACTCCTCTACTGGGTTGTATTGCAGAGTCTCAGAACCAGGGAGTCAATGGAGGCTGCTTTAGACCATGGGCGAGTGCCAGGTTGGGCGTTCTCCTATGGTGTAATATCTCTGCCACCACCATTCCCCCACTGGGTCAAGTCTCTGGGAGTACAGTACTGGAATTTCTCCTCTAGGGGCCCCAATTTGACTCACTGTTGAGTGTGCAGATGGAGCTGTCGTGGACTCGGTAAATTCGCTGCTGCTGCCGCTGGTAGCAATATGGCACCGCTGCTGCACCCTCGGCCGTGAAGCTGGCGTATTTCTTTTCTGTTTTTGAACTCCACTCTGGGTCCCCGCAGGGTGCACTGAGCCCAGCCCCTGGGAGCTTTAGGTGCTCTCTGCGCCAAGAAATCTGCCGAATCCTGCCCGGCTGTTCCACAGCGGCTCACCTCGGATCGCTGTCCGCCACTCCTCTCTGGAGCTTGGGAGGCTGTTGAGTGTGTTGGTCTGGTGCCGTCCAGTGAACTCGCTGCTGCGGCCAGCAGTAAGATGCTGCTGCCGATTTCTTGGGCGTGAGGCCAGTGTATCTCCTCTCTGGTTTCTGAGCTCTGTTATGAGTTCCCTTCCTCTCTGGAGCCTGGTGCTGCAAGGCAAAATGGTGCCCGTCGCTTCACGCTGTGGCTCCGGCTGCAGCACTGCGGTCTGGTTTCTGGTGTCTCATTTTTCCAGCCCTCTTTTTCTCTGTCCCTTAAAATTACATTTTTTGTTTTTCTGCTGATGGTGTTTTCTGGCTATGAAAGGCACTGATTTTGTGGTAATAGAGATTGGTTGTTAGTGGGGCTCGTAAGCCCCGTTTTGCTCTGTCGCCATCTTCCGGAAGTCTCCAAGTCATGAGAGCCAGAAGGGCTTGGAGTAACATATTCCAAACTCTGAAAGAAAACAACTTCCAGCCAAAAATTTCCTACCCAGCAAAACTTTCTATCTAATAAGATGGAGAAATAAGGAGCTTCCATGACAAACAGAAACTGAAGGAATTTATGTCTTCAAAATCACTGCTAGAGAAAATACTCAAAGAGATTAACTCCAAAAAAGAAATAGGTAACACACATCAGAAACAGAGAAACAAGGTTTTCCATCCAACAGACAACTAAGACTGGTTATCTATGGAGATTCATTATTTATGTTAGTCTTTTACCTATCTCTAAATTGTATTGTTTGCTTTTATTGTTGCTAATTTTTAGGATTTCTAGTTGGAATATTAATATACCTTCAGATATAGCATTTGGAAATATTTTATCCCATTCTATCAGTAACTTTTAACTCTGTTTACAGTGTCTTTGGATATACAATATTTTTTTTTAATTTTTTAGGGAGTTTATTTACCCTTTTGTTGCCTGTGCCATTGAAATCATATCCAAGAAATCACTGCCAATTTCAATGTTGTGAGGTTTTATGACCCAGATTTTCTTCTAAAAGTTTATAGTATTAAGATTTATACTTAGGTCTTTTATCTATTTTGAGTTAATATTTGTAAATATGTTAGGTAAGGGTCCAATTTTATTATTTTTCATGTAACTATTATTTTTCAACAATATTTAGTTAAAATATTATTTCCTCCACCAAATGTTCATGGAAACCTTGTCAAAAATAACTTGACAATATATGGTAGAATTTATCTCTAGGCTTTTATTTAACTCCAATGGTTTATATATCTGCCTCTGGAACAGTACTACACTGTTTCAATTATTGTAGCTTTATATGGTTTGAAATCAGAAAATATACATCTTCTAGCTTTGTTCTTCTTTGAGATTGTTTTGGGTATCTAGAGTCCATATTCCATATCAGGATAGATTTTTTCTGAAAAATAAATAAATGTATGATAGCTTCGCCTAAAAAAAAAAAAAGAACAGAAAAAAATATTCTCTGGTAAGAAAGAAAGCAAAAAGAAATATTGAACTGTTATTTTTTAGTCATCAAAAGCTTGATATCAGACAAATGAAACTGTTTTGTGAGATTATCATCATTAATATTGGATAAATTGCTATAAAATTAGATGTCAACCACTAAGCCAAGCATGGGAAGGAGGGATGGGGAGGGAACGGGGTGGGGATCAGGTAGGGGCTAACTGGGTGATGTGTGCATGTATGTCTACAAAAGTATTTTCTTTATACCATTATGATGTATGAATACATTGCACCAATAAAAAATAATTAAAAAATAAAAAAGTAAAAAATAAATAAAATATGAAAAAA
This sequence comes from Muscardinus avellanarius, assembly GCF_963383645.1. Taxonomy (NCBI): domain Eukaryota; kingdom Metazoa; phylum Chordata; class Mammalia; order Rodentia; family Gliridae; genus Muscardinus; species Muscardinus avellanarius. The sequence goes on from NC_137791.1 coordinate 90,097,468, forward strand.
TTAGTGTTCTTACGTGTGAAATACATTAATTTCCTATAACACTTCATCAGAATGGCCTTCACCATCTAAATTGCTACCAACAGTTTAATCACAAACACTTGGATATTCCCTAAAAAGCCTGAGGCATTCTCAACAGTTATCGTCTTCTAAGTCCTTACTAGAATGACCCCTGATGGTCCCTTAAAGCAAATGTAGACTTCTAACAAGCAATTAAAACTATTCTAGCCTTTACTCATCATCTTGTTCTAAAATATTTCCATATTTTAGGTATATTTGTTATAGAAATATCCTATTCTTGGTACAAATTTCTGTCTTAGCCTGTTCAGGCTACTATAATAAAAATACTGTAGACTGGATGTCTATAAATACTATCAATTTTGTTTTCACAATTCTGGAGGCAGGGAAATTTAAGATCAAGATCCTAACAGCTTTGACCTCTGGTGAAGGTTTGTTCTTACAAATAGTATCTTCAGATAAAGGAAATAGAAAAGAAGCTCCCTTGAATCTGTTTTGTAAGGGCACTGATTCATTTATGGGATCCTGCTCTCATGATCTAATTACCTTCCAAAAGATCTCACTTTCTAAATCAAGACCTTGGGTGTTAGGATGTCAACATATGACTTTTGAAGGAACATAGGCCATAGCATATTGTGTTCACATGCTTGCTTTATCTGAAACATGACTTTCGCTTGTGACTTCTTATTTTTCATGTCTCTTAGATAGAGGTGTTTTATTTTTTCTTTTGCATCATGCTTTTCTTCTTTTTTTAATGCATCACTGGAGTAGGAGGTGGAGTAAGTTTCTCTTTTTCTTCTCATTGCTGCTATGTCCTTTTCTATGTCCTTCCGTGCAGAAGGCTACTCACACCCTGGGTTAGCACCTTCGTCTTCATTTCCTCTCTCATAATTTAAATTAGTGAAACATGCTGTAGTATTTGGTCTTGAATATCTTTAGATTTCATTACAAGAGTCGAGAATAATGGCAAATGTTTTAGTCACAGTACTTGGGATGCTGAGACAGGAGGACCACAGATTTGTAGCTAGAGTCAGCAACTTAGTGAGATCCTCTGCAACTTCGTGAGACCATGTTTCAAAATAAAAATTAAAAACTCCTCTTGGTCCAATCGTCAGGATCACACACACACACAAAAATACTACAAGTGAACATATTATTTAAATTATTATATAGGACAAATTGCCTTCTAAAATGGATGGATAGCTATGCCACCAGGCACAATCTATAATGTTCCTTGGGCTTTGTTGCATGTACTGGTTATTTTTTATGTCACTTTTTATGAGGTCCAGGTGTCTTTTCTGACAGGTCTGATGTGAAAAACAGAATTGCTTTGCAATGATGGAAGCTTTTTTTTCTTTCTGAGACATATCTAAGGTCATGATGTGCAAATGTTTATTCCCTGAAGATCTTAAAGTTAACTTACCACAGGGACTCATTATTTCTTTTTCTGTTGAAATTCATGTTTTATCTCTAGACTTGCATCTGCAGAGAGCTGGCAAAAAAGAGTCATACTGTGTCTCGTGCATAATATAGTGTATAAAGAGGCAGCCAAACATGTTTCAATGGCATTTCAAACATCGATTTTTGTATTGAAGGCATTCAAGGTTTATTTACCTTTTTTTGTAAATGAAAGCTATAAGTACACAATTATTTAACTAAAGCCAGATTTATTGGTCACTACATACATTTGTTGAGATTTTTCAATTATGCTTTCAGAGCAAACAACTGTATAATTTCAGTGGCTTAAATTCATAATGTTTTATTTCTTACCTTGGATTGACTGCATTGTGTCTTTTATTTTTATAAAGTACTTTAGAATCCAAGCCAATAGGGTAGGTACTTTAGAATATTTTCAGTCATCAAGGCAGTAAGAAACACATTTTGGAGGGATTTTCTCAGCAATTAGATGCTGTTATCTGAAAACCATCGGTGTCACCTGCTGTGATCATTCCCATAACCTAACCAATTCTAAAGCAACCAAATCCCACTCATATCAGTAAGATGAAGAGCAATAGCCTTTGGTGACCCACACTACTAACTCCTGTATTTATATATTTTTCAGTAATTTTTTTTGTAAGAAATAGTTAATACAGTATGATTTGGGTATGTCTGTCTATAAATCATACCTCAAAAGTCAAATCAAATAAAGTAGCATAGTGGAGACGGACCACAGAAATTGAGAAATTTTCTCTTTCTGAATTAATTTTATATGGTTAATTAAAAATATGAGTTTAGGTTTTCATTATTTTATAGTAAACATTCATGTTAATATAAATATAATAATATAACATAAATTAGAAATTAAATACTCCATTAATTTAAAATTGTTTGCATTTTATTTGTTAAGAGTTTTTTTGCATTTTTCTACTCTTGTCAAGGCTTATAAGAAAATAGATGTCAAATTTTCTCATTTTGAATTATTTATAATTTTGGAAGTAGATAATTATTATAAAAATTACATAAGTTAAGATGCTAAAAATAGAGAAAAAGAATTAATTTTGTCCTCAAGTATGAATAGAGGAAAAAATTATGTCTGTGTAAGAACTGACTCATTTTAAGAAATACTCAGTTGTGATTAACCTAAAAGTAAACATTGATAATGAAAAAAGAAAAGTTATATTTCAATTATAAATGTGTTTATTGATTACAAATTTAAGTTAGGAAGAAAATAGGTTATAGGAGGCACTCTAGACGAAGAAGGAGATACTATAGAAGTGCAAATAAGGTGACCTAATTAAGAGGATGGGAGGGCAGAAGAGAAAAATTCTCTAATGCACATTATGTACATTAACAAACATATCAATGTTAATCACTAAGCCAAACATGAGATGGAGGGAATGGGGTAGGAATTGGGTAAGGCTAATTGAGGAATGTGTACCTGTATGCCTCCACGCTCTTGTACCCCATTGAGAAGTATGAATACAATGCATCAATAAAATTAAAAAACACATTTAGAAATATAGCATTAATATCCCACAATATGCTTGGATTTTTAGAATGTATGCTTAAGTATCATATATTCTTTTATTTTCCTTTAAAACACTAGAGAAATAAGATTATAAATTTTTTAAAAATGTATTATTTAGTATTACAAATGTAGATTTCTTTTCAAGCAGTGCAGTTTTAATATTTATTTTTTATTTATTTTAATATTTATTTAATATTTATTTAATATTTAATATTTAATATTAATATTTATTTTAAATATTTTGCCTGAAGAATAAAAATTATGATTTAATTTGTTTAAAGTTGTGCAAATGTGACTCTGTAATCCACAGATTACATTTGTGAAAAAACTGGTTGCAAGTTTAAACTATGCTTGTAAGATAAGAAAGTTGTGCTCTTTAAAATAATCTTGGCCTTGGTGATATTGTGCTGTTTTTACATAGAGGAAAATAAACTAAGAATCAAAGAATCACTTTCTCCTTTTCCACAGTAGACTCAGAAAAATTAGTCCAGAATCTCTTTCTAAATGGAAAGAGATTTCTATAATCACCTGTCCCAGAACATCAGCTTGACAAATCAGGGGAATTAAAAAACAAACTGAGAATTAGGAGTTAAGACAAATTAGAAAAGGTAGAAGTTTGTAAATCAAGTTTGTGTTTTTGAAATATAAACGAGTGTAATTTTTCTGTATTTTATGTCCCAACAGTTTCTTATTGTACTTTCAATTGCTTAAAAACCTCTCAAGATCTCCCATTTCTTTAAAAACAACCCAATAGTGTTGGCGCACGCTTGTAATCCCCACGCTTGGGAGGCGAAAACAGGAGGATCACGCTGGTTTGGAGCCAGCCTCGCTGGCTTAAGAGACCCTGTTTCCAAATAAAAAATATAAAATAGGTCTGGGAGTGCAGCCCGGAGATAGAAGGGCTTCCAGGAACCCCAGTACCACAAAAATAAATAAATAAATAAATAAATAAAAATAAAAATAAATAAAAAATAAAAACAACCCAATATTCTGAACACATGAAAATAAAATGTAGTAAATTAACTGACCTCTAATTATTTCATAAAGATTCCAAATCTCCTTTTTTCCTTTTTTTTTTTTTTTTTTTTTTTTGTGAGTCTGGGGATGGAGCCCAGGGGCATTCGATCTCTGAGTTACATTCCCTGCCCTAATTTTTATTCTTTATTTTTGAAAAGGGATCTCACTGAGTTGGAAAGGGCCTCACTAAATAGCTGAGGATGTCTGCATGAGAATCCTCCAGTCTCAGCCTTCCAAATGCTGAGATTACAAACATGCACCACCTTGCCTGGCTTCTATATTCCTTCTCACCTCCCCACCTATCTCCCCTAGTCTCCTTCCACTACACTATTCATCTTTTTTCTCATTTACCTAGAATATTTTTCCTATAATCTCTCTAAGTTTCACATACAAAATGCATGACCCTTAACTTTTTGAGATGGGCTTGTTTCACTTAACGCATTCTCTAGTTCCATCTATTTTTCTCCAAATGACATTTTTTTTTTTTTTTTTTTTTGGTGGTACTGGGGTTCTACTCCCAGACCTATTTTATTTTTGGAAACAGGGTCTCTGAAGCCAGCATGGCTGGCTTCGAACCTGCGCGATCTGTCTCTGCCTCCCAAGCACGGGGATTACAAGCATGCGCCACCACGCCCGGCCAAATGACATTCTTTTGTTATTCTTTTTAACTGAGTAAATTCCCATTGTGTATATATGCCACATTGTCTTTTCCTGTTCATCTATTGATGAGAAACCGGGTTGGGTCCATTATTTGGCTACTGTAAAATATAATGCTATGAACATGGATTTACATGTATCGCTATCGTATTCTACCTTTCCCTCTTTTTGATAAACATAGAAGAATCATAAAGCTTGATCATATGGGGTTTTCATTCCTATTATTTTGAAGAGCCTCTATACTGATCTCTGTAGTGGCTGTGCTAATTTAAAATTTTATCAATGTATAAGTGTTTTTATTTCCCCACCTTCTTGCCAGCACTTATTGTTGTTTGCATTCTTGGTGATTGTTAATCTAACTGGGGATAGATGGAATCTCAGTATAGATTGATTAACATTTCCTTGATTGGTAGTGATGTTGAGCATTTTATCATGTATTTGTCATTTTTATTTCTTCTTCTAAGAAGAATCTACTCAGTTCAAGTGTTAATTTTTAATTACTTATCTTTTTCAATGTTAAGTTTTTCAAGTCCTTTATATATTATAGATATTAGTCCTCTAGCAGAGGAATAGTTGCCAAAGACTTTCTCCCCTTCTATAGGCTTTCTTTTTCAGCTTTTTATTGTTTGTATTGCTGCACAGATGCTTTGCCATTTGATAACATACTATTTATTGATTTTCAGTTTTATTTTCTGAGTTTAGGAGATCTTAATCAGAGAGTCTCTTACTGTGCTTGTACATTGGAGAGTTGGTCTTATGATTTCTTCTGGTAAGGGAAATTTATGATCTAATTACTAGGTAGTTGATCCATCTTACATTAATTTTTGTGTAGGATAGGAGAGGGGTCTAATTTCATTTTTCTCCATATGGATATCAAATTGTGCTAGCATCATTTGTTGAAGATGTTATCTTTTCTCCATCCTATCTTTTTGGCACCTTTGTCAAAAATAAACTAGCTGTAAGTAGAAAGTAGGAAGATTGGACTCTATTTTCTATTCTATTCCATTTGTTCATTTGTTTATGTGTCTTTCTCTATGTCAATGTCAGGCTGTGCTTATTATGATAGCTCTGTAATATAATTTGAAATCTGATATTGTGATGCCTCTGACATGGTTCTTTTTTTTTTTTTTTCCCCGCTCAGTACTGAGGATGGAACCTAGGAGCAATCTATCTCCTAGCAGCACCCCAGCCCTATATTATTTTTTTTTTATTTATTTTGAGGCAGGGTCTCACTGAGTTGCAAAAAGCCTCATTAAGTATTTGAGGCTGTCCTCAAACCTGTGATCCTCCTCTCTCAGCCTTCAGAATGCTGGGATTACAAGCGCGGGCCACAACACATGGCTTCTAGCATGGTTCTTATCTTTCAGAATTGCTTTGACTATTCTAGGATTTTTTATTTTCTACATGAACTTAATACCATTCAGAAGAATAACAATGGTATTTTGATAAAAATTTGTATCTGTGGATTGATGCTGGTAGTCTGGCCATTTTGATAAAACTTACTCTCCTATCCAAAAACATGGGAATATTTTCTATGTTCTAAGGTCTTCTGAAAAAAAAATTTTTGGTGTGTGTGTGTTTCCATAATTTTCATTACAAAGGTCTTTTAATTCCTTGGTTAGATTCAATCATAAGCATTTTATTTTTAGGCAATTGTGAATGAATTTTTATGGATTTATTTTTCAGTAGATTCATGGTTAGTATATGGAAAAATTACTGATTGTAAAATGATTTTGTATCCAGGCATTTTGCTGAATTTATCAACTCTAGATGTTTTCTTGCTAAGTTTTTTGGATCTTTTAAATATAGAATCATATCATTTGCAAACAAAACATTTCACTTCTTTCCTTACTTGTATATTTTTAATTACCTTGCCTAATTGCTTTGGCTAAAATTTCAATTACTATAATAAATAGAGTTGTGATCATAGCCATTCTTCATTTGTTCCTGCTTTTAGATAAAATATTGTGTTTTTCCACATTAAATATGTTTTTGGCTTTGGCTTATTTATTGTCTTTATGATGTTGAGGTAAGTTTCTTCATCCCTAATTTCTTCAGTGCTTTTATCACAAATGGATATTGAGTTTTGATAAGGCCTTATCTGCATCTATTCAGGTGATGATGATGTGATTTTTTGTCCTTCATTCTATTTATGTAATGAATTACCTTTATTGACTTGCATAATTTGAACTATTCTACATCAAAAGTTGGTCATACTTTACTTTTTTAAAGTCTTCTTTATGTGGTTTTGAATACAAATTACTAGCATTTTATTAAGAAGTTTTGCATCTCTATTTATTTAAGGATTTTGACCTATAATTTTTTCTTGATACATTTTATTTGGTTTTGGTATCAGGGAGATACTGGACTCATATATTGAATTTGGGAGTGTTCTATCTCTTTATTTTGTGGAATAATTTAAGGAGAATTTGGCTTAGGTCCTCTTTAAATGTTTTATAGAATTCATCCAATTGTCCATATGGTTCTGGGCTTTTGTTCCTTAGAAGGCTTTTTTTTTTTTTTTCATGCTTCAGTCTCTTTGCCAGTTCTTGGTCTGTTTAGGTTTTCTTCATCTTCTTGAGTAACTTTAGAAAGGTTGAATGCTTCTAGAAATTTGTCAATTTCAATTTTTTCCTAAGTTTTATAATTTATTGTAATATGAGTATTTAAAATAGTTCCTAATGAACCTCTGAATTTCTATGTTGTCTCTGGTGATGTCTCCTTTTGCAACTCTTTTTTATTAATTTCAGATCTCTCTCTGTCTTTTAATTAGGTTGTCTAAGGATTTATAAATCTTGTTTCTATTCTTAAAATCACCATTTTAGGGCCTGGCATGGTAACACACACTTATAATTTCAGCATTTCAGAGGCTGAGTCTTGAGGATCACAGTTCATGGACAGCCTCAGCTACTTAGTGAGACCCTTTGCAACTCAGTGAGTCCCTGCTTTAAAACTAAAAAAGAGCTACAAAATAAGGCTGGGGGGTTAACAATACCCCTGAGTTTCATCCTCAGTACTGCAAAAAAATCACCATTTTATGTATTGGTTCTTTGTATTTTTATTTTCTATTTCAATAATTTCTGCTCTGGTTTTAATTATTTCCTGAAATCTACTGGCTTTGGGGTTAATTTGTTCTTATTTATCTATGACCTTGGGATGGATCATTAATTTGTTTATTTGTAATCTTGCATTTAAAAAGAAATATATGTTCAATATCACTAGGTGTTTTTTTTGAATTCACAGTTTCCCAGATATTTGTAGGTTTCAACTATATTTAATTTTGATTATAGTAATATTTTTTAAATTTCTGATATAATTTATTCTATGATTTAGCTGTTCAAAAACCTGTTTTTCAATATTTGTGTATTCTGTCTGATTCCTGTCTTCATACTGTTGATTTCTAATTCTACCCTATTTTGATCTAAAAAAGATGACTCCTGGATGCATTAAACTCTAAGTATTATCAGTCTGACAAAAGGAATATTCAGTATTCTAATTAAAAACTAAACCAAAATAAATCATCATCCCCAGATATATAGCCTACTTCTTTTCCTATGCCCAGTATTTTATAGTATTAAATAAAATAATTCAATAATGAAATATAATTAAGTTTGAGGTGCTATGAGAAAAATGAGCATGTAAAATGTAGAGTTCCTAATGACTGAGGTGGTTCACTAAATAATCTTAGTGAACAAGGAAGGACTTCGGTCCATTCAAAGGACTGGCGTCATTGGAAGCAAATTTCTTCCTTCAGGTGATAAAGACTTAGAAATACTGAGATTACTTTCAAATAACACTACTGTGCAAAACAAAGAACAGTAGGAGCTATGTCTGCAGTGGCAGTTGGTCATTTTATTGTATTAAAAATTGATCTGTTCAAACACCTTGTTGGCATTTGGACATGTAATTACTTTATTTCTTCTTCATCTTAAATTATTGCATTTATGATTATATATTCATGCCTAGGTTTTCTTCTGGAATGAGTAAATTCTATGAAGGCAGACTTTGTGTATGACTTTGAAACTACTCTGTGTCATTACTGTGTGGATAGTGGAGACACAAAGGTTTAACAAATACCTAGTTACATGAATAAAAAAAATAAGATTTGTGCATATAATAAGTGACAAAATTTCTTATAACACTGTAATGCTACAAATGCCTTTTCTAATGCCATTGTTTTGGAAAGGATTTGTTTGTTCTAGTGGAGATATTTTAGTACAAAGAAACTTTATTTTTGAAAATATTTCCAGTTATACCTCAAAAGAGCTATGAAATCATCAGTAGAAGAAAGTGTGCCTTCATAAACTTCGTTTTCCATTTTTGACTAGAATTTGGCATACATTTTGCTTTTGATAAATATTTACTAAGTATTTAGTTGTCTGAAGCCTTAAGAGTTTAAATAAAAGCAGTTTCAGAAGATTTGTTGACTTTAGATATAGATTAATTGCAAAATTGTTTTTCCTTGTTTATATAATATTACTCCACAATTATCAAGAATAAAAAATGTGTATTGCATTTGGTATCTTAGAACTCTAGATATATAAACTAATTTACACCTCCCACTGTTTCACTTTACTGGCAATTTCTATTACTTATCCAGTTTAAATAATACATTTTTGAAGTACAGAGAATTCTGTATTTTCCCAATATAAAATGAATTTGTGTTTTGACATCAGGAAAATATGTGGTTTGGTGATAAATAACAACTATGCAGAGCGCAAATATATGTGAAGTGGATCATAAGATATAAGCTCTACACATTGGTTATTTCAGAATAATCCAATTTTAGTTAAATACTAACATTAGTTTCTAAAGAAATGAATAATAAGAAACTTTGATTTGCCTGGACCAAAAGATGCAATTGTAATACTTTGCAACAAAGAACTTTGACTTGGTGTGGAAAACTAATTAATAAAGCAGGTCAGAGACAATTTGAGAGGCCATTTCATGTGCTTTGATTAATCGTATTAGAAACTTTTTTAAAAGAAAATCCCTAATAGGAACAGAGAAGCAAATTTGGGATAAAATAATTCTCAACATTGCATTAATTGTCTTTGTGCTATTTTCAACTCTGTAAAATGCCTGCATGACAAAATCCCATTAGATTTATGCATTTTACTGAATTATATTTTATTTTTAGTAGTTGCACATGCAAGCAAAATGTGAAGTGTTGTCTTATAATATAAATTAAAAGCATGAACTTCTTGCCACAATTTTTTTAATCATTGATGTTACACAGTCCACTTAACTTCACTGCAATGTAAAAATAGAATTTACTTTTACCAAAGAAATAATTGCTGCTTTTCCTAAAAGAGAACATATGGTGGACAATGATTAGTCTTCAGCACTAAATATCTGTATGTGTTTGATGTACATCAACACAGCATTCTGGGCCACATTTTATCCAATCTCATGAATTGTGAATCACAAAGAGTCTGAAACAAACAGCAAAGCAGAATAATAAGAGGCAGCATAACCTCAATAAAAATAAAGCTCATGTGTTTATTCCCATTTGCCAGGCTGTTTACTTCTTCTTCTTCTTCTTTTTTTTTTTTTTTTTGGAAAGCTTAAACTAGCCCACATTTACTACTGTAACTCCAGAAAATTTTGGATTAGATTACAACAAATGTAAGTTTAGAATACATTGTGAATATCAGATATTGGCTTCCAGTAATGGTTTGGAAAAAAGGGATAAAAGACATTAAAACTGGAATCGTGACTGTGCCACTCAGATAAATAGATGAGAAAGAAGACAGATATGGTCAACATCTGAAGTATGTCTCCAAGGAGCTGAAACAAATGAAGAAACTGGGATTGAAGTAAATTTTGTAATTCTTATGGTATTTGCTCTTGAGAAAAAAAAAGTAACAAAAATGTTTGCATGTTTTATATTCTCAGTTAAACTATATGTTAATAGTATAGAGAAAATAAATGTAAGCTTCTCCAGACAATGACAAAATAAAGACAATAAAATCAAAGCACATTTGCCAATTTAAGGGCATTTAATATATTAGTTTTTTATATAAAGTTAAATTGAAAATAATCTTCATTAAATACACTTAACTAGTGCCTATACCTCTACCCTTCCTTCTTAATTTTAAATGTCACTGGTTCTTTAGACAATTCTTGGAAACAATCAATATACTCTCAATGAAATAACTTTATGACTTAGTGAATTAGATTTATCATTTCTTTCTTTTACAATGAAAATATGCTACCAGCACAATTGCAATCTACATGGAGGTCACTATTAAGATGGCTAAAGCTATCTAGACAATTTACCATAATTATTACAAGTAATAATATATGAACAGAAATAGAAATGAAACATAATATGTAAAATAGTTAAATAAGGAATATGTGGCCAAAGTTGCTCAGTGCTTACTAGTACTTGGCAGAGGGCAGCACAGCTTAGAAAATCAAGACAAGAGTAACATGTGAACTACGGTTTGAAGAGTTTAGATTTACTGAGACTGGAAGTATATTAAGAATACTAAGTGACTGTAGTGATTGGAGGAAAGATCACAGGTAAAATTGAAAGTGATAATAAAAAAATGAAATGCTGAATTTCTTATATAATTTATTTTATTTTGGAACTGATAATAGTGGTTTGATCTCAGTACTTAGGGGTCAGAAGTAGGAGGATCATAGGTTACAGTCCAGTATGCAGCAACTTAGCAAAACCCTCTGTCAAAATAAAAATAAATAATAAAATTGAACAGGAACTATAGCTCAAAGGTAGAATACTCCTGGTTTCAATCATCAGTATAATACATACAAAGTTTTGTATTTTAGTTTTAAAGAGAAGCAACTGAAAGATTTTCTACAGAGGACAAAAATAGATAAAATTTATTCATCTTACAAACACAATTTATTCGCCAAGAAATATGTTTAAAATTTTAAATCATATGCTCTATTTATCACGGAATCATAGAAAACATAGAGAACACTAATCATAACTGTAGGATTTCAGGAATGTCCAGAGAGAGAGAACACACCATGCCAACAGAGCCAGATCAGAAAAAAGAGGTTCATCTTCAGTCTCCTCAGTCCTATGCTCCCAGATGATATTTCCAAATGAGATTATTTTTGAAGATTATTTAAAGAGAATAAACACATTGTTTATAAATTTTATTCCTCTTAGCTCTCTCAATATTATCTTTATAAAATCATCCATATTATTTTATATAAGTGTAGTTTATTTATTCTCATTACTGTTGTAGCAGTCTGTCATTGGACATATCAAACATAATTAGTTCATGTAGGTATTGATGGAAATGGCTGTTTTTAATGGGCTATTTTGTGCATTTTATTTGATGAACATAAGTATACAGAATATTTTTCAACGTCAGTAAGATGAGTTTGAAGTCAATACCTAAATATCTTGTTTTTCAGAATATTAATCATTTATTCTAAATTCCTGCTTTTCATTCCATGGGGAGATATTAAAGAAGATACATTTGATTCATTGGCTATTGGAATAAAACGTTATAATCACTTTAGATAATAAATAAGAATTTAAAAATGTGCACATACTTCTTTCTTCAATTTTATCATTAACATGTGGTTATTAATTGAGCCTAGTTGAAAACTGAAAACAATATATCTTCCTGGTATGCTGGCCATGTTGAGTCTTATGAAAATGACATTGCTGGCAAAATTGTTGTGTAATCTATAAACACGTCTACCTCTTAATTCAGGAAAGTAAAAATAAAAGTAAGCTGCACCACTTTACTGGATTTTCTTCAAAATATTTATGTATCAAGAAGTTGTCTCTCCTCCCTTTTCAAGCAAACTTATAAAATAAATAATTTGTATGAAAATGATATATATGTGATATAGTTATATAAGTTGATATAAGACATATATAAATTTTGGGATTTATTTTTACCACATAGTCATTCAATATTAAAATTCTGTTCACTGTCACTTTAGTAGAAATGTGTGTGTGTGTGTGTGTGTGTGTGTGTGTGTGTGTGTGTCTGTGTGGGCCTGGGGATGAAACCCAGGGTCACTCTATGTCTGAGCTACATCCCCTGCCCTATTTTTTATTGTTTATTATTGAAACAGGTTCTAATTAAAGTTGTGGAAGGCCTCACTAAATAGCTGAGGATGTCCATGAACAGTGATCCTTAGTTCTCAGCCACCTGAATGCTGGGATTACAAGCGTGTGTGACCACGCCTAGCAGTTAATTAACTTCCGATCATTTTAAGGGGCATGCATCTTTCTCTCTGGCTTGTGAGGATCTTGGAATTCATCATTCTGTCTTTACAACAAGAAAGTTCCAGGAAAAATAAAAATCAACAAATATTTTGCCTAATCCCCAAATTTAGATTACAGGGAAAACAATCACCTTAAAATCTGGAGAGAAAGGTGAATTTGATAGTCATCACCAAGGTCTGCTTACTGACCCAGTAGCTGTAAAATCCACAAACTATAGGAACACTTTTATGGTAATTTGGAACAGTGACTAGAGCTGAGTATGGACTAACATGAAAGTGAGAAGACTGAATGTTGAGGTTTGCAGGGCACAATTCTATGGGTTTTATCTCTAAGCACCTCACTAACATCGGTGAGAATCCAGGTATATGATTCTATACTGGGTATGTAAAATGGAGGGAAACATAAATCATTTAAACCATGCATAGGTCTTCTACATAGGAAAGGCCTAATTAAAAAGAATGACTTTGTGTACAATTTTGATAATTTATCCCACTTTGAGATTATGGACTGTTATTTCCTCCCAATTCTTTCAGTCTTCTGCTTTCAACTCATTCATTGACAGACAAAAAGAAAATAAAACATAATCAAAAGCCAAGCCTTCAGGGAAATATATTAAGAAACAAAACAGCAGGCAGATAAATATAAAAAAATATGTAAGCATATCATATTCAAACTGAAGGAAATTAGAAAAAATAAAATAGTGAAAAATGCCCAAATGGGAATGGAGAGAAACAACTTACTTACAAAGGAAAGATAAGAAATATGAGCTAGGTATGGTGGCACACGCTTGTAATCCCAGCATTCGGGAGGCTGAGACTGGAGGATCACAGTTTGCAGAAATCTGAGGCTTGTTTCAAAATAAAGAATAAAATATAATAGGGCAAGGAGTTTATCTGGAAGTCAAATGCCCCTGGGTTCCATCCCCAGACTTGCACAAAAAATAAAAAAAAGAAAAAGAAAAAGAAATATGGCAGACTTCTATTATAAAGCAAAAAAGTAAGGAGATAGTGTAGAAACAATTCTAAAGTGTTAGTGGGAAATATTTTTACAATCTAGAATTGAATATTCAATATAATTTCTTTGAAAAATGAAGGCAAATTGCTTAAAAAATAAAAACTGAAAAAAACATAAAATTTAGCAATACTCTTCACCAAAAAATGTTACAAGGCAGTGCAAAATAAGAAACTTTGAACTCTTTAAGTATGGAAAGCACACAGTAAGTTTCTGCCAAAGGATACAGTATGGAAAATGGGGATTTCGTAAATTTTTTTTTTTTGTGTGTGTGTGTGTGGTACTAGGGATGGAACCCTTCTATCTCCGGGCTACACTCTCAGACATATTTTTTTATATGTTTTTTATTTGGAAACAGGGTCTCTTAAACTTTGAACCTGTGTGATCCTCCTGTCTCTGCCTCCCAAGCACGGGGTTTACAAGGGTGCGGCACCATGCCCGGCCTTTGGGACTTAGTAATTTTTTAATGGAAAAATGTGACAAACACTCCATTGTCACACAGGTTACCTCAGTTCCCATCAACATGGTTAAGTGATTGTGAGTTCTTTCTCAGATTAAAATCTTTAAGGTACCTTACCTGTCTTATACCAATCTCCAAAACCCCATAAACTCATTCTAATCATGAGACAGCATTAAATAAACCACAATAAAGAGATATTATGTAAAATAATGAAGTGTATCTTAAAACTACTAAGATCAGCTACACAGAGGAAATCTGATAAACTGTTACAGTCCAGAGATACCTAAGTTAATATGATGACAAGATAATTAAATTAATATCATATTCTGAGTGAAGTCTTAGTACAGAGAAAGCTTAGCATGTACCATATTAATAAAGATAATAACGTTACCAAAACATGGATATCATATAATTGTTTTTACATTGTCTTTCCAATTATTTTATAAATCTAAAACTATTCAGAAAAGGTTATTAAAACAAAGAAGACACAATAAACAACTTCAATGACTTTCTAAGAGGAACTCTTTTATACTGTTGGTGGGAGTACAAACTAGTTCAGCCACTATGGAGATCAGTGTGGAGATTCCTTAGAAAACTGGGAATAGATCCATCATTTGATCCGGCTATACCACTCCTGGGTATCTTTCCAAAGGTCTTGAAATCAGAGAAATACATTAACATATGCATACCCATGTTTATAGCAGCAATATTTGTTATAGCCAAAATACGGAACCAACCTAGATCTCCATCAACAGATTAATGGATTGCAAAATTATGGGAAATACACACAATGGAATTCTATTCAGCTATAAAGCAGAATAAAATAATAGCATTTGCAAGAAGATGGAAGGAACTGGAGAACATTATGTTAAGTGAGATTAGTCAAGCACAGAAAGAGAAGTGACATATGTTTTCTCTAATATGCCCAAACTAGGGAGTAGTGGTAATACCAGAAGGACTCCAGATAATGGAGGGGAAATCTTAGCAAAGCTAAAATGGAAGAATAGGAGAGGAAAAAAGCAGAGGTTGTTCAGTAAAGGAGCTCCATATGAATATGTGTAATAGTATAAGTATAGCATGGTAAACCAGGACACTCATTATTGGGAGACGTGAAGGGGAATGGTGGGGGAGAGGGCACGAAGCACAATCTAAATGTACACCATTTTCAATATGTTCCACATATAAATAAAATAAAATATTAAAAAACCAAGTTGCATTGTGTTTCTGACTATATACCAGATTAAACCAAAAGTTTGTACTAGAAAATCTTTCATAAAGTCCTCTTTTAAGCATAGTTTGATATCTCTATCTAGTTGTATAGATAAAAAATTGAAAAAAGCAATGTTGTGATTTTTATATAAAATAATAAATAATAACAAAATAGTAACTTTTTATAAATATTAAGAAATAATACACTAAAATTTTTTTAAACTTCTTAGAAATGTTGATAATAATTACTCTGTTGCAAACTATCTAAAAAGAAAAACTTTGGGCTTCTATTTGAAAGACTTAAACATGTTTAAGTTTAACTAGGGTAGTTTTAGTTTGGAAATTCCTACCAAATTATTCAAACACCACAACCATATTTTGCATTCAGGAAATAAAGAACTTTGCTTATATGCATTTGAAGGATTGATAAAGAATGATACAGGATTTTAATCTGGTCCTTTGATTAGAAAACCTGACTTAGGTTTCATCCATATGCAAGCCAGCTGACTTTGCTACATAACCTAATAAACAACTCTTGCACCATGGGGTGTTTTGAGACTGGACTACAAAGAACAGTATCTATGAATCCTTACACGTTTTGGGTGAGTGCTATCATTTACAGAGGAAGGGATATTGGAAACTTGGGCAATGTATTAGAGGAAACACTGTACTCCAAAGAAAGCATAAAACAGACCTCTATTGCAGCTTAGTCCTTTATCTCCATATGTAATACCTCTCCAGATTTTAGGACCTAGTCCAATGCACATTTATTTTATATAACATATTGCAAGTAACACTAGTAGGGGTTGAATTATGTCTCCCTGGGCTCCAAGAAATATGTTGATATCCTGAATCTCACACAATATAGAAATAGTATCTTTAGAGATGCAGTCAAGCTAAAATGAGTCAATAAGAATGGTTTCCTAATACAGTATTGCTGACACTCTTATGAAAAGAGAACATTTGGGCCAAAAGACAGACATTCATAGATGGGGATGGAAATCAAATATCTTCATTTCCAACTTCCAACCACTAAGAAACAATACATTCTTGTTATTTTAAGCCACAGAGATTTAGTTACAGAAGCACAAGGAAACTAATAAAAACAAAAACAATGGATTAATTTTAGATAGTCTCTGTTATGTGGTAATTTGACTAACTATACTTAATTTATTATACAAAATGAATAAAAGTAATCTATCAAAATTTTCTCCAACTTACCCAGTTTCTTTTCATAAGTTATATTTTTAACATTACCACTGTCTTGTGCAAATGTTGTCTTTTCCAACTAATATTGTGGAACTTTCTATTTTTTCTATTATTTCAGTTGTTTTTTAAAAATATATTTTTATTGGTGCATTGTAGTCAAACATCACAATGGAATACAAGACTTGTGAGGATATCAAAGCACAGATCATCCAATTGGCCATTATCCAATCCCCATCCCACTCTTTCTCCCTCCCTCGATCCCATGCTTGATTTAGTGATTACCTTTGATATATTTGTTTACGTACATCATGCGTCTTAAAGAGAATTCATCTTCCCCCATCCCATCCTCTCTGATTGGTCACCTTAATTGCTCTTCCATAGGGCCCCTTCTTCAATCAGATTTCCTATTACCCATTTCTTCCTAGATTTTGCATATTAGGGAAAGCATCTGATTTTTTGTTATTTTCTGTGATATTTCTCTGTCTATGCCGCATTGTAGGCTCCGATCCTACTCTTGAAGGCCCGAGCATCGGCCTGGCCACCCAGCATACTCTGATCCCGGCATCCCTGGCTCCAACATATTGCAAGTAACATATTGCAAGTAACAGTAGTAGGGGTTGAATTATGTCTCCCTGGCCTTGCCTCATGGCAGGCTCTGATTCTGGCCTAGGAGGCCCCAGCACCAGCCTTGTCTTAAGGCAAGCTCTTATCCCAGCGTTGCTGGCTCCAGCTACGGCCTCACTTTATGGCAGGCACGAATCCCGGCCCTGATGACCCCAGCACCAGCCTTGTCATAAGGCAGGCTCCAATCCCGGCCTCAGAGGTCCCAGCACCAGCCTTGTCTCACAGCAAGCCCCAATCCCAACCTTGCTGGCCCCGGCAACGGCCTCATACCTCGGCAGGCTCTGATCACAGCTTCTGAGGCCCCAGCACCGGCCTTGCCCCATGGCAGGCTCCAATCCTGGTCTCGGAGGCCCCAGCACTGGCCTTGCCTTAACGCAAGCTTCTATCCTGGTGTTGCTAGCCTCACCTCATGGCAGGCACCAATCCCGGCCCTGATGACTCCAGCACAGGCCTCGCCACAAGGCAGGCTCCAATTCCAGCCTTGGAGGTTCTAGCACCAGCCTTGCCTCACAACAGGCCCCAATCCCAACATTGATGTTCCTAGGCAGGCTCTGACCCCGGCCTCACTGGCCCCGGCACCGGGCCCAGCCCTCGGCAGGCTCCAATCCTGGCCTTGGAGGCCCAAACACTGGCCTTGCCCCACAGCAGGCTCCAATCCCAGCCTCGCTGGCTCCAGCACTGGCTTCAACCCTCGGCAGGCTCTGATTCTGGCCTCAGAGGCCCCAGCACCAGGCTCACTCCTCTGCAGGCTACAATCCTGGCCTCGGAGGCCCCAGTACTGGCCTTGCTTCATGGCAGGCTCCAATCCCAGCCTTGCTGGCCCAAGCACTGGCCTAGCCACCTGGCATGCTCATATCCTGGCCTCAGAGGCCCCAGCACCTGCCTTGCTGTGCATCATGCTCTGGTCTCTGTCCCTATGAGCAGGTAGTTTATAGATGTTCCCTTTTTTCTTCCTTTTTTTTTTTGGTATTTTTTATAGTACTGGGTTTCCTGGATACCCTTCTACCTCTGGGATACATTGCCATAGACCTATTTTTTATATACTTTTATTTGAGAACAGGGTCTCTTAAGCCAGAGAGGCTGGCCTTGGACCTGCGTGATCCTCCTATCTCTGCCTTCCAAGCATGGGGATTACAAGTGTGTGGCACCATGCCCTGTGTTCTTTGATTTTTTTTTTTTTTTTTTTTTTAATTTGAGAAAGCAGTACATGAGTTTTGCGAAAGCTGTGATCCCAAATACCTAGTGGCAATGAATTTTGTCTTCCCTCCAAAGGCAGAGATCAACAGCTTCACTTCAGAGAGAGAGCAGGCTCTGCTGCTCTACGTGCACCCTGGCCTTTCCCACACACTTTGTTTTCCATTATTCCTGAGAATGTGCAGTAGTAGCAATATACCTTTGAGGATATTTCTTGAAAATTATGAGGTGGATTGGATTGAATCTCTGCCTCTACCAAATACTGACCACCACTACCACTACCACAGCCAACTCTGTTCTCTTCCGAGCACCTTATTTACACAGCATGTTGTCCCAAATTTCCAAGCATGCACGGTGTTAGCATTCTACCTTTGGGGTGATTTCTTCAAAAGATCAAGGTGGATTGAATCAGATCTCTGCTCTCCTGAATACTGGCCACTGCCATTGCTCCTGCCTCCACCATCTCAATTCTCTCCCAGACACTTTTCCCACACTACATGTTGTCCAGAATTTCTGAGCATGTGCAGCGGTGGCATTCTACCTTTGGGGCAATTTCGTCAGAAGATCAGGGTGAGTTGGATCATATCTCTGCCTCTCCCAAATACTAGCCTCCACCGCCACTGCTGCCACTACAGCCACCTCCTTCCTCTTGGTTCTCCACTCAGCTACTTTCTTACATGATAAAATGTCCAGAATTCTTAAAAATGTACGGCAGGAGCAGTCCCCTTCAAGGGATTTTTTTCCAAAAGATCCAGGTGAATTGGATAGGATTTGTCTGCATCTCCTGAATCCTGGTTGCTGCCACCGCGATCTTGGCCCCTCTCCAATATTTTTTTAATTTATTTTTTATTTTTTTTAATAAGAGTAGACAGTATGTGTGTTTTTAAGAGGTTGTGGGATCGAGCACTCAGCAGCAATTAATTTTATCTCTTCTCCAAGAGTGGAGGCCCAGAGTCTCACTGTGTAGAGCAGGATGTGCTGTTCCGAGTGCAACACGAACCCCAGCGCAGCACAGAGGAGCACTGCGGCCAGGCACGCTGAGTTCCCCTGGACAGGATTCATGGCTGGGCTTCCCGCCCGGCACTGCTCACCTCCCTCCATCATGCCCGGATAATTTTTCTTACAGGTATGTTGTTAAGAGTCCCCACCATGCGTGGCTGAAGCGATCTTTTCTCTAATCCCTTCTGCGATGTTCTTCCAAAAATCACTTTTCTTGTGTGGCGTGCGCCTCCTTGTCATCTTGCTTCTAATTCTGCCATTATCCACTCTCTCTCCTATAGTCTAGATGGGAAGTCATGGCTGGAAATGTCTCCTTAAGTTGTCCCAATCAGATATTAAACCAAAATCTGTTGTCCAGGGCTTCTCTGAGGAATGCATGTCCTTTTCAGCGGCCGCGGTTGACAGTGTGACCACTGCCACTGCCATCTTGAGTAATCTCATTTCAATTGTTTTTGAGCCACAAAGTGTTGCTTGTGTCTTCCCAGAAAATGAGTTCTGAATTTATCTACACTGGCTTTTAGACATGAGAAGAAGGGAAGGGGGGAAGGAATGGGATGGGAATTGGGGAAGGGCTAAGCAAGTGATGTGTGCATGTATGGCTCGCCCATTTTATACTTCATTAAGATGTATGACTACAATGCACAAAAAAATAATAACTAAGTAATTAAATAAATAAATACTGAGTACAGCATAAAATAAACTTTATTATGCTATCATTGTACAACCTGATTGCAGGTCTTTATGTAGCTCTTTGTCCCAGCTTATTTTTTCAAGCTTGAGTTAAAAGGATTGAATAGCATTAGTGATGAATTTACCTAACAAATCTAATATTATCTTATTTCTTGACATGGGATTATTGGTACAACACATTCTCAAGAACATGTCTATGTTTGTCTTTACACAGGGATATTCATGAGCCAACATGTTTTATTCAATTATGTTTTTCTGTAATTATTAATATTAATTTAAATTATATAAGCACATATAACTAGAGAAAATGATATAAAAGTATGTTTAGTGCTGGAAGTCTATTTGCGATATATCTTTGCTTTTGAAAATCCATGTACAGATATTTCAAAATTAGTTCTGATTAATTTATTTCTGTAGTTCACTAAATGATGGAGTAGTTGACATAATATTTAATGGCGCTTTAAAAATGAACTATCAAGGGGCAGTAATTTGTAGGTAGATAGAAGCAGAGAAAGCTTCAGATAACAATAATGTGCTGTACATTCCAAAAAGCTGAAAGTATTTTTAAAGTTTTCATTGTAAAAAAATCAATGCTGGAGAAGATAAATATATTTAACCTGATTTAAACATTATAGAACATTATTTGAATATATAGATGAATGAAAATGTTATATAGTGCTTCATTAATATGTATAATTTTGTTATTCTGTGCTAGCTAAAAAAGAAATTATAAAAATAAACCACTTCTATCTTAACAAGAGTACATTTTTCTTCAAAATGTATTCAACTATAACATACTAGCTTACTTTAAAATTATTATAATAAGTATTATAACAGGTGATTTATCATTTATTGTTTATATAATAAGAGTATTTAGTTGGTTCAATTATATATAATTACATATGTCCATACATGTATATATGCATGTGTATTTATGTATACATGTGTATGTGGGTATGTATATATGTATATATAGTTATGTATATATATTACTTTAAATCCTTTAGTTTATATTTTACTTAAGTAAGTTCTACTCTAATATTTTCTTAAATCATATGCTTTGTATTTTAAATTTCCAAAATTCCTTAAGTTCTTAACTTGAAGTGGCTAAAATAATTGTTTAAGATAAGTAACATCTATGGCTTTTTCAGTTAAGGCCACTTAAAATTAAAATATATCATCATGGCAAAAATGTTATACTATGTTCTATCAAACCAGTTCATGTAATTTTCATTTTTAGCAACACACATACAAGAAAACCCTTATATATGAATCTTTTATCCACTAATAAACATAACTTGGTACTTGTGCAGTACATTGCTCTAATTGCTACTTTATCTTTTATGCTAAAGACAGCCTCAAACTGTGAGTAAGAGGAGGAATCTTTTTCTTTCATGAAAAGGCCTAATTATGTAGTCTCACAATTGTCTTTGTTGCTTAGTATTTGCCTCCCTTTCAAAACACAATACTCCAATTTATCAAGTAATCATTTTACCTGCTCTTTTATCTCTAATTTAATGTATTCATCAAAAAGCTTTAAAAGTAATTATTTTATGGTGCATCTACATTTGTCTTACTTTCAAGTAGCATAGTTTATTTCTAAATGCTTTCAGTCCTATTCTCTATAATTAGCAAAAAGTATGCGACTTCTAAAACACGGAAATGTAAAGCATGTGAAAGCTTTTATAACATGTAAATATGAAAATCCTTACATCAAAGGTTGAGGAATGAAATTTACACTTTTTATCTAACGGTTACTGGTTTGAATTGAAACACCTAATTCAGTTTTGTGTTATGAATTAGTCTATCAATATGATCCAATTTTTCTCTCTAGCATATGTCAACTAGAGGAGAATCGATATATAAAATTTTATATTTAAAAACAATTACAAACAAATTAACCTTTTAATCAACAGTTGTTATCACTTGATATTGCAACATTTGCAATACATCTGAATTTTTGTATCTGATAAGCCCTTCCCCAGGAGAATGTACTTTGCAGTATGAAACTTTTTTTTTCCTGGCAGATTTCCTTTCAAGTCAATCATTACCTATAAACCATTTCATACACACTTAAAATGTTTCCTCTCAAGTTTTATAAATTTACTAAAATGATACTTAGCTAATTGATGTTATTTTATTCTTTAGTGCTACAGAATTTTTTAAATGCAAGGTTTCTACATTTTAAAATGTCAATTATTAAAGTTGTATTGTTTTTAAGTAAGTAAAAACTATTTGGGTAGTAAAATTAACAGGTCTGAATTTTGCTAGCTGAATAGCTTTAAGTAATTTACATTAACTCTGAGAATCATAATTTTCTGATCAGACAAATGAATATAACAATGTAATTCGTGAGATAATTAAGTCAAAAGTGAGTGTTAAGTATCTTTTTCCTGTTATAACTCTTTTCAGTGGTGAGGATACTATATTCAATGACATCAGCAAATCTCTGTTCCCCTGGAGCTTTTAATCAAGAAAGTGAATGAAAGCAAATAAGCAAATTCATAAAATATTGGGAGAGTATAAACTCAACAGAGAAGAATAAACAGAGCAAGAAGTTTAGGGTGAGTTAGGAGGAATGCTGTTTAAAATACGGAGAGTTTTCAGGGATCTCTTTGCTTTGAAATCTTTAAGCAGAGAATGAAATAAAGTGAAAGAATCATAGAAACATGTGAGAGAGGAGGAAGCAGGAAGTTCACAGGCTCTGCCTAAAGAGCTCCCTTGGTGCTTTCAAATAAGCAGACAGCTCATCTGCAGCTGGTTGAAAAGAGACAAAGCAGCTGAGATGAGAGAGGTTGACATGAAGGAGCAGGGAATGATCTCACTGCATCTGTATTCGTACATGCCACATATCTGTGCTTGCTGATAGTAGAATTGCCATACTCTCCTGTTTCACTAGGAGGCAAAATAATTTTTAAGATTGCTCACAGTAGTATTATGTACATTTTCATTCTGAAAAAAAAAATCCATGCAAGATGCTGTTTTTCATATTTTATGAAAACGTTTTCAACAGGATTTTTTAAATCTAAACTCACAAGATTTTGAAATAACATGCTAAATAATAGTGCCAAGAAAATTGCTAAGTAGCAGGAAGAGAAATCTTTTTGAAAAAAATCTCGAGTAGGAGATAAGGATGATACAACATAAATGTCAATAGGAACATGATTTAAATGCATGTGTAGTAAGATGATAAGAAAAATACAAATGACAGCAAAAGTGGAAGGGGGGCATGAGGAGAATATGCCAATCAATAATTCTGCCTGAAGCTTACAGAATGTTATGTTTTGTTAATTTTAAGGGCCATATATACTAACTTTACACACCATTATGATCCAATGAGAACTTTCAGGCCTGGAAGATATAAACCAATTTTTTCAAGGTCTTAGACTAGTATGAAGCACTTTTGAAAGTCATGATTCTTTTGGATTCTAAAGTCATATTAATGTATCTCTTTCCCCTGTGTTTACATGTATTATTTTGTGATTACATTGTGTTATGACCTTCTGACAAGAATGTTGGGATTAGATTTTGGGCTTACTTGAACTCAGATATGTTAACTCTGCAACTTGTATTTACTACTTTTTATGCTTCCTGATGTTACTTATATTAGGAAGAAATAACATTATGATGTTTGTAAAGTGTTTCAATGAATAATTCGTATCAACCATGACAGCTGCAGGGCAATTTTTCATTTGATGCTTCCTGGCATGCATTTTTGTCATCAACAGCATCATCCTTATTATTTTTTTGATAATGATAATTATTATTTCATCTCAAACTCACATGTAAACAAGTAAATATAGTCCCTTGTGTTTTGAGTATTTTAGATTTATAAATGTACAGTGAATTAGTGAAAATAATCTTTACTTCAAGGAGATGACATTTAATCTTAGCTTCATATGGATTCACTTTGACCTTAAATTGATAATATTTTTATGACTGTTTTGTTTGAACACAAGTTTTAAAGATGTTAGTTGTTGCTGAGATAAAAGTTTCCTAATATACTAAATGTTGAAGTCTGTATGTATATTTCTTAAATGAAAGAAGCTATTTTTTATTATAACCATGTTGAACCAGGGAATTTTGCTATACTGAATTTGTGTAGGTCTCAAAATAATCTGAAGAATCTAACAATGTTTTACTAACAAGCAATGTTAAAAACATTTAAGTGCTATGTAATTTTTAAATTTATTAAAAGTTTATTTTCAGTAACTAAGGTGCCATGTTCTAACAGATACTACAATCTCTCATTTGACTTCTGATAAAACAATTTTTCTAAGCATTTTGCAAAATGTGTAATCAATTTGTTCTGGGCTATAAATAGCTGTAGAATATTTCAGCCCATCCCAACAAAATTTCTACTGTAATTTGTTCTTAAGTCAAATACTAATAACAACTGAACAAAATACTCTGTCTCTAGAGCAAATAATGAAAAGTATGTTGATATATTTAAGAATGTGGTTTTAGTTCCCACTGTTCCAGGTTGTTAATGAAATATGATTTCTATATACAGCAAATTGCCTTTCCCTAATGATCTTACTTTAAAAGTTAAATTGTAAATAATTTCACTTTTTTCATCATTCATTATTCTTTATACTTTTTTTAATTTTTAAAAATGCAATCTGTTCATTGAAATATTTTCTCTGCTGTGGGCAGAAAAATGACAGGCACCTTGTAATGTATTTATTTTCATGTATTGGCCTTGAATACTACTTGTATTGAAATGAATATATAACTATAAGGTGGCTTTTAAAAAATGACTATAGTCCCAGTATTTGATAGGCTGAGACAGGAGAACTGTAGGTTCAAGGACCATGTCAATAAGTAGTGAGACTGTCATGAACATAATGGGATCTTTTCTCCAAATAAACATAAAATAGAGCTGAGGGTATAGCACAAAGGTAGAATGACCCTGTGTTAAATGCCTAGTGCCAGACACACACAAAATCTAATTGGTGTGTGTGTGTGTGTGTGTGTGTGTGTGTGTGTGTGTGTGTGTGTGTGCTACTTAGGATTGAATCCAGTGTTTCCTATTTCTTAGCTACACCACCAGCCCTGTTTCATTTTTTAATTTTTAACATGGTCATTCTAAGTTACTTCACCAGGCCTTTAACATGGGATCCTCCTGTCTCAGCCTCCAAAGTACTAGAATTTAAGGTGTGCCTGTGCTATAACATGCGGTTCAAAGAAATTTATTGTTGTTGTTCATGCTGTGGATGTCAAATACTGGGAGTTAGGGTGTCCAAGAATGACAATCTTCTTTTTTTTTTGACAATCATTTTATTATTCCTTATAAGGTACTTTGCAATTATTTCACTATTATCTCAATTTTTTTTTGGTGGTACTGTGGTTCCTGGAGACCCTTCTACCTCCAGGCTATACTCCTAGACCTGTTTTATATATTTTTTAAATTTGGAAACAGAGCCTCTTATGCCAGCAAGGCTGGCTTCAAACCAGCGCGATCCTCCTGTCTCCAAGCACGGGGATTACATGTGTGCGACACCACACCCGGCAATACTGCTGTTTTAAAATAATCTAAAATTTAATTTGTTACTAATTTGCACCAATAAGCTATTTTTCTCTTCATTAAGTATTTATTGAAATTTCTCTATTCAAAACTGCATAAGAAAAATATTTATGAAATTGTGTGAGGTACAAAATAAAGAGGCATGTCTATAGAATGTTATTTTCCCCACCATACCAAAGTTGCTCCACAGAAAACCTATACACACATATAAATTATTGAACAAAAAGTTTGAACTATACTAAATACTGCATTAACTTTAACAGATCCAAAGCCATAATGCACATTAATGTTTTACCATAGCCCACATTTTTCACAATACTTGAACACTGAATCTTTTTTTCCCTAATCAAAGTAACATAAGGACATTGGGAAATGCTTTTCTAGGTAAAAGGAAACCATTGAACATTATGAAACCCATAAGTACAAGGACTGTATCGGTGTGTATACCTGTTCTTAGCACATTGCTTTGCATATATCAGTATAATTTTGCAATAATGCACACAACAGAATGTAGTGGAAAGAGAAAAAAAGAAACATGGCAGGAAATTTATAACATTTAGGTCAGATGCTTGGAAATCACTAAAAAAGCTACTCTGGTAATTCTTACTCCAGTGTTTACTCTGTTAAGATATATAAATATCATCAATCTGTTAATAATAAGACATATTCACTTTATTTCCAGAGTTTGGTTCTTCATACCTATTCTTTAATAAATGCACTAGACATATTGCTCTGACACCTCAGGTGCAGTTTGTTGGGGACAGTGAGTTCATATATCATTTCAGTTATTTTCAACATCTTCATTAATACCATCAATGAGCCATACCTAATGCTGTAGACAAAACAAGATCAGCCAAGATCATGTACTCTATCAGTGTCAAAGTCATACTCACTGGAAGACTGTTCTTCTGCAACAGACAGGTGAGACAACCCTAAGTAAATACGAAATGCCAAGTTAATGTGGAAAAATTGAAGGCAAAATGGATTGAAAACCTTGCCAAAGTACAAGAATATGATTAAGCCAAACAACTTTAAACGTGATATAATTTTCTTGATTTCAGCACTCTTTCTTATCAGTCTTTTGCAATGATTGTCTTCCTTTAAGGTTCAGCTCAAATTCTACGTCTTTCAGGATTCCCTTCCAATTGTTTGCTACCGCACTAAAACTTTTGCTTTTGAACAGTTTACTCAGAAATTTCTTTATTGAGCATCTACTATTTTCCAGATGCTATTATACTTGCTGAAAATACAGCACTGAGAAAAACAGATTTATATTCCAGTATGAGAGATACATGATAAGCAATTAATGTTTTCCTAGTGGTAAGAGCTATGAAGAAATATAGTAGTAAAGTGAGTGAATCTACCCTATTACAAAAGTCAGACTTATTCAAATGAAGACATTTTTTACTTATGTTATTACACAGTGAGTGAAGTGTCATTAAAAAGTTTGATTTAGTATGTTGATATTTGACTACAGACAGTTTCAGAAATCATACTCTTTCCTTTCTGTTCCATATTTGAGCAAGTCAATATGAAAGCACAGTTGTACTTTATTGAGCACAAGTGGGACTGATGTTATGCAAAATCCTTCAGCCAGGATTCATTCCTTTACTGCCATAAAATTCCCAAACCTATCTTCTTTTCTTGCTAACACTATTCTCAGACCTGCCTAGAAGATATGCCTTGCTCTCTACAGAAAATTTTATTTATCCTTTGTGTTTGGTGTCATCCACCATGGCATCTGAACCAGACTTTAGGTAGGCATCCCTGCTGACTTTCCAGAGCAGCTAAACCTCTTATAGAAACAAATAAAGTGAAATATGAACCAGTGTCCGGGGGCATAAAGTATCCTGGAATTTGAGTGGCTTTGACATTCAGTTTTACTAGAATGAACTTTATGAAGTGAAAAGTAGTAAGGAATAGGTCCAGGAAGGGAGGCATGCACCACATGATTAAGGAATTGCAGATCCCCCAGGGAATATCTTGCCCAATAAGGTAGATAAGAGCACAGGATCTGGAGCCAGAGAAACTGTTGTAGTTTGAATCTGGAATGTCATTCCTAAAGCTCATGTGGTCAAAGCAGGGTCCTCAATACAAGAAAATGCAGGCTGGAGGAGGTGGTTCACTGGGGACATGGCCTTGGGAATCTATATATGTACCATTTCCCTTCTACTGCTCCCTGTTTTCATCAAACATGAACTGAGAAGCCTTCCTTCCCATATCCTGCTTCTATGATGCTTCTGCCTTGAGGTTGGTTGTCTGACTATGGATTTAGCCTCTAAAACCTCTGAAAATGTGAGTTCAAATAAAATTTTCTTCCTCTAATTCTTGTCAAGTATTTTGGTCACAGTGATAGAAGGATCAGAAACCTGATATAGAACCCAAGATTTATGACATAGAGAAGCCAACTAACCTCACTGAGATTAAGTTTTTCAACTAGCTGGTTAGGTTGTACTCATACTATGTCTTTCTTTGGGACACTGAAAGAATAATATTCCAAAATTTATATACCTAATACAAACCTCTACTTTACTTATTTATTTATTTATTTATTTATTTATTTATTTATTTATTTGGTGGTACTGGGGTTCCTGGAAGCCCTTTTACTTCTGGGCTACACTCCCAGACCTATTTTTATATATTTTTTTAATTTGAAAACAGGGTCTCTTAAGCCAGCGCGATCCTCCTGTCTCCGTGTCCCAAGCGCGGGGATTACAAGCATGTGTCACGACGCCCGCCAACCCTCTAACTTTAAACCATTCAAATTATCCTCAGAGCTTTCAGGAAAATGTTCAAAAATGATCTAGTGCCTACCATTGACAATGTGACTATATCTTAGGTAATTTCCTGATGTGTGTTCTATGAACATCTGAAATATTCTGTAGTTTGCCTTGTGAAATAATGGGTCAAATATTCCCCGAAATAACTATGTTCTTTTTTGGTACTGGGGGATGAAACCTAGGGGCATTCTACCTCCGAGCTACATCCGCAGCCCTATTTTTTATTTTTTATTTTGAACCAGGGTCTCACTGAATTGCAAAGAGCCTAAGTACCTGAGGCTGTCTGCAAACCGCGATCCTCCTATCTCAGCCCCCAAATGCTGGGATTACAAGTGTGCGCCACCACGTCTGGTTAACTATGTTTTTAAAAACTGTATTTTAGGCTGGGCCTGGTGGTGCATGCTTGTAATCCCAGCATTTGGGAGGCTGAAACAGGAGGATCATGGTTCGAGGACAGCCTCAACTATTTAGTGAGGACCTTTGCAGCTAAATAAAAAATAAAAAATAGGGCTGGAGGTGTAGCTTGGAGGTAGAATGCCCCTGGGTTCCAGCCCCAGTACTGAAAAAAGAAACACTGTATTTTTAATATTTTAATATTTGATTCCAGGCGTCTAATAATTAATTTTGATGAATGAACTGAAGGATAAGCAGTTACAAAGTAAGATTTTTTATCAATTAGAGATGAAAAATGAAAAAGATTCAGGAAAGACTTTTTATTTGGGTATATTCTGGAGAGGAATGGCCAGGAATCAGCTTACATGACATATTCTGTTTGAGTCATGTTCAGCTTGAAGACCCTTTGGAGGTTCCAAATAAAGACATTCAGAGAGAACAGCTGGAAATCTAGTGCTTTGGCTTCAAAAGAGATCACAAATTCCCAAGCTTTGGGAATCACAGGTATATAGATATTTGATATTTGAAAAATAACTCACCTTGTGCAAATGAAAGACAGATCAACCATAAGCCATAGGAAATATAAATATTAATATAAAAATAAAGGTTAACCAGCAAATGTATGAAAAGGGACATAATTATTTTATGTAATAGTTATTATCTATTTCTTCACAAAATGTAAGAAGGTCTTTCATTATCTAGCCTAAGTCAGGCACAAAGTAAAGTGTACATCAATATTGTGGAACAATTAATTTTCCAAGCTGTTGAGAGAGAACCAGAAGACCAAATTGTTGTAAAAAAAAGTTTTTTTAATGTGGAGAGAATCAATTTCTGTGAGTAATATTAATTTATAATCATACTTAAATGATTCACACAAATACAACTGTTTCAAAAAAGTACAAAACTATTTTGGCTGTTTTAATGATTTAGCATAATACAATTAATAAAAGTATATTTTCCCCTTCTCACCAGTAACCAAATATAATGGTTATTCTAAAACTTGACTTATCTCCTGGTCCTCAAATTTATTAAGATATGTATATACATCTTTCACTACACAAAGTTATTTTCCTCTATTTTTCTGTTTGTATTTTTATCTTATTCATTATTTGAATGAAGTCTATTTATTGCATGTAAGGGATATTTAATCAGTGTCATTGACATAAGCATTCACTTGTTTTATACCTGGTCTTTGAGAAACTCTTGAAATAATACTTGTAACTTTTTCAGTAGGTCTTTTAGTATTTGTTAGTAAAAGTTCTTTTAGTATTTGTTAGTAAAAGTAGACATTTTACCCTCTTTCAAAACAGGCATATTTTTATCCTTTATTTGTTTAAAAATTATTTTCGGTACTGGAGACTGAACCAAGTGGCATTTTACCTCTAAGCTTTGCCCCTAGATATTTTTTATTTTTTTGAAACGGAGTCTCACAAAATTGCTGAGTATCTCACTAAGTTTCTAAGACCGGCCTCAAACCTGTGGTCCTGTCTCAGCCTCACAAGCACTGAGATTATACGCACCTGTCAGCACTCATAACTTACTTTCACAGTTTAAGTGTATTGTCTGAATCTACAAACTTTATTACCTATTAAAAAATTTGGTCAGTATATGTTATTTATAAATAGGTTAATATTGTTTAACTATTATATATTTGAGTTTATTTTCTTTAATAAAACACTAGGTAAGTATGACAATTTAAATCAGTGTATTCAACCCACAAGCATATTTTAGTAAATAACTGGAGATTTACTTAAGCATTCAATGTTTTGGAAGATTGATTTATATTATTTGGAGTTGAAATTTTATCTAAAAATATAGTCTTAGTATTTAAGGATTCAATTTCCTACATAGAGATCCATTACTATATATAGATCTTAATATTTTATTTGGAGATAATTTACACTTTCATTCAGAATAAAGAATTGGAGGATAGATAAAATATACTTTCTTGGAACATCAAAAATTGCAGTCAAGACTATTTCAATTACAATAAAACTTACAGTTTACCGGAATACTTTTTTTGTGTCAGAAACAGCATGAGGATTGTGGGTAGCACCAGTGATCTATTTAAGTTTTCAAAATAACTCTGAAAGGAAGAAATTACATTCATTTTCCTGGTGAGTAAACCAGGATTTGAAAATTAATAACTTGCATGTTTTCCCAGCTCAAATTATGGATCTGAGATTTTGCTCCCAGTTTAGTCAGTATAATAGTTTTCTGTTATCTACAGGTTATCTTTCTCTGGTTTCAGTTGCCTGTAGTCAGGCTCAGTCAGAAAATACTAAATGAACTAAGTTTTAAATTGAGTACCATTATAAATAGTGCAATTAAGTATTGTGTCACCTGACTCTGTTCTGTCTGAGATTCAAATCACTCTTTCATCCAGTGTTTCCACATTGTGTACATTACCTGCCTGTTTATAATCAATGCTTTTGTTCTGGTAACCATTATTTTACTTAATGGTCAAATATCAAAAGAATAATGAAGCAGGCAAATCAGATATATCAAAGTGAAACTGTAAATTGCTTCTTTTAAGTAAAGAAGTAAAAGTTCAATTAGGTATTTTGAAAGAGAAATATTACATTCACGAAACTTTTATTACAGTATATTCTTTTAGCTATAGTTTATTACTTGTTGATCTATAACTGTGACTAATTCATGAATTAACTTTATAGTAATGGATGTATGGGGGAAAATAGCACCTACATGGTTCAATATTATCTGTGCTTTCAGGTATATACTCTAGGTCTTAGAATATAACCATTGTAGATAAAAGAAAACTATGATATATACAAATCATTTCTATTTTTTCTTGTTTTATTGGTGCATTGTAATTATGCACAATAGTGAGATTTATATGAGTCTCATATGAATACATTCATATTGCCCATGTCATTATTTGGTTGAATTCTTTCCCCACAACTCCCCTTTCCCTCTCTTCTTCCTTCTCAGTGTGACCTAGTACTCATTTGTTTTTCTTGGCTATTTAAATATTGGTTTTGATAATTTTAGGTAAACTTACCTATATTATGGAAGCTAATCCTGAAATAAGGATTTTAAAGCTCTTAGCACATTTGGGAAGTACATTGAAATATAACCTCTAGACCTTGAAACTGGGCCCTTTTCCTAAGGCTGATGTCTCAGGGTTCCTTGCTCTTTGGACTGCTTTTTTTTAGTTTTTACAAGTTTCTGTCTAGTGGATGATTCCAGCAAGGGTTAGTGCTGTCTGGGCCATTACCCATATGCCAAATGCTCAGGGCAAAATTTGTCTTCTTTGAACTTTCAAGTCAGGTTGGCACCAGCAGTATTCCGTGCCATGTGCTGAATTCCCACTGTACATCTCACCTTTCTTCTTTTTTCGTTTCTTTTATTTTTTCTTTAGTTTGTTCTTTAGATTTCTGACTGTCTACATGGGGTAAACTAAGTGTCCTGAGGTACACTGAGACATCTCACTTACATGTGGCCATCCCAAGGCCTTGGGTTTATGAGGTTAGCCTGGTGACTGGATTAACTGTGGTTTTCAACTTGGTATTTCTTTCCCACTACATCATGAGATTGTTTGTGTAGAATTGTGTCGGCATGCTGGTTTCAGGTGACTCTTACTCATAAAGAGGAAAATTCACATTCAGAGCCAAATTTTTTGTTTCAGCTGCATTTGGTCTAATGTGTCAAGTGTTACCTGCAGCTATAAATATGATGATATCACTGTCTATGATATTTGATAGCAGTGCATGTGGTTATAAGTATTGCTTCCCCTGTGGGCCCCCTGCCATTGGTACCCACTTTATTTACACCATTCCCTCTGTAATATTTTTGCCTTGTGATGGGCAGCCTTTGAAAATTAGCCGCACATACCTCCTTTAAATGCTTTTAGAGATATTTCAACCCAAGCAGACTGACTCTTCAATCCATTGCTTTTCTAGCATCTGACCAGTGTGGTGATGGTGCGCTCTTTCCGACTAATCAAAAATCATTGCTGACTCCGAGATTAATATTCTTTGCATGAATAGATGAACTCTTCTTGTTCCATTCATGGGAACCTTGCTTATTTCCCCCTTTAAAAGCAGTGTACAGAAGTAATCATGTGCACAAATATAAATTACATATCTGTAATCCCAGTACTTGGGAGGCTGAGACAGGAAGATTATGGGCTCAAGGCCAGCCCCAGAAACTTAGCAAGGTTCATTAGTTACATAGCAATACCCCATTTTTAAAATAAAAATAAATAAATAGGGCTATGAGTTTAGTTCAGAAAAATAACAAATAAAATATAAAAGATCTGGGGGTATGTGTGTAGTGGTGTAGTACCCCTGAGTCAATCCTTGTTACTGCTCAATAAATAAATAATTAATTAAAGGTTTAAAATCTAGGAGAAAAAAACTTTTTTCAGTTATTTAGTCCAACTTTTTCAGTACCCAGAAAAGTACCTGACACACCATAATACTAGTTTAATAAATATATGTTGGACAAATAAAATCAATTAGTTTTAGTCAGTTTTTATTCATTTTACACTAATCTTGCTTCAGAAAATAATTTTTCTTGTCCCTTGTCACATTTATATTTGCCACTTTGTACTTTTTTTATTACTTTTTATTGAAATATGGTTTTTGAGATCAGACCTAAGCCCTCATGTTTTCCATGCAATCACTCTATGACTGACCTCTACCCTAGATTTTTGTGTTCTTTTTCTTATTTTTTCTTTCAAGTGTGTTTCATTTATATCCCTAAAATCACATTCTTTTTCTGGTCCCATTCTCTATTTTTTTTATACTAGAGAAGATTTATTTACTGTAATGTATACAATTACCTGAGATTTGTAAGATGATACACGAAAATGCATTTTTCTAACTCACAATTTTGTTATAATCTTTAGATAGTGTAAAACAGATATATTTACCCAAGCATCCCACAATACCTCTTCCTAATAGATCAAAACTCAACTTTGTTTTTAGCAGTAACTTCTAATTTTCCTATGTACTTTTTCATTTTTTATAGTTTTGTTGGTATACTATAATTATACATCATAGTGAGGTTCAGAGTGATACAAACACAGATGACCCAACACTGGTGTCTGTCCCTTTGCATCCTACCTCACTCCTTTCTCCTCCCGCTTCATACATTTTAGTGAGATTGGTAGTGACATCTATATATATACGTATATGATATTATTAGAACTGTTTCTTTTATCAGTTTTTTTTTTCTCTCCCCATCTTCTGTCTTCATTTCCTTTCATTCTTACTGGTCTCTCTCCTCTTAATCTGAGTCCCATTTGCTTCAATCCCACAGCTTCCACCCATGAATAGAAACATATAACCCTTGACTTTCTGTGACTACTTGTTATTACTTACTATAATATTTTCTAGTCCATTTTCCAGGAAATGACATAACACTTTTCTTCTTTAGGCTGAATAAAATTCCATATGTGACTATATCATATTTTCTTTATCCATTCATCTATTGACAGACACCTAGGATAGTTTCATAGTTTGGCTATTATGGATTGCGCTGCTCTAATCATGCATAAGCATTTAGTATTATAGTATTCTGATTTTAATTAATTTGGAAAGATACTGAGTAGTATTTTCAAATATATACTCACCAAATATTGTTGCCTATTAATAAAGAAAAGATGTGTGAAATGTCTTACTGATAAGCTATAAACAGGATTAAAAATATACTTGTGAAGAAACTCTAACATGGCCGGGCGTGGTGGCACATGCTTGTAATCACCGCTTGGGAGGCAGAGACAGGAGGATCGCGCAGGTTCGAAGCCAGCCGTGCTGGCTTAGGAGACCCTGTTTCCAAAAATAAAATAGGTCTGGGA
Organism: Muscardinus avellanarius; assembly: GCF_963383645.1. Lineage (NCBI taxonomy): Eukaryota > Metazoa > Chordata > Mammalia > Rodentia > Gliridae > Muscardinus > Muscardinus avellanarius. The sequence goes on from NC_137791.1 coordinate 90,132,269, forward strand.
GTGTAGCCCAGAGATAGACGGGCTTCCAGGAACCCCAGTACCACCAAAAAAAAAAAAAAAAAAAAAAATTAAAATTAAAAAAAAAAAGAAACTCTAACATGATGAAATAAAGTCTTCTGAATCCCACAAGGGAAGAAGTAGACTTTCAGATGGAACTTATTTTCTGACATCCTGGCTTAAAACTGAGCTGAGAACACAAAAAAGATTAAGATAAAAAAGAAAGATTTGAGGTGAAATGTCCAAAGGCAGAAAAACCCAATTAATTCAGGACTACTTAGACCACATTTCATTGTGTAATATAATTTGTTCTTTTCTCCTTTCATTTGAGAATTTTTATAGTCCAGGAACAATTTAAAATATTAAATGGAATTTGATTAGTTTCAATTAAATAAATAGTTATCTTCTTGTTATCTTTCAGGTACTTTCTCATTACATGTGAATAATATTGTAATAAAGATAGACAGAGCCCTTATATTCATATTAGAATATTTTACATGAATGTATTATTATAATTTATGAGAATTCAGACAAAGTAATCAGAAACTTGTCTTGTCCTTCTTTGATCTATGCTTTCCCTTCTCATGACTATGCATCAGTCAGTCCATGTGGTCTAAGAAGAAAGTGTTCTTACTGGCCAAGCCCCACCCATTTTCTCATGCCTGGCACCTGGAGTTGGCATCAGTTTCACACAAACCACACAGACGGAAGTGAGGGCTAATTTCTAAAAAGTTGACAGCATCTGTTAGCAGGAGTCGGCCCTTTCTGTTGGCAAACACATGATTTGATAGCTATATTCCACCACTTCTATGAAGGCCCAGAACCTTTCTTCTTATACATATCATTTTAAGTTTCTGTTAAACATAATGCAACTATCTATATACAATTAAAAATCCACTCATTCTGTCCCCGAGGAAGACAGTTCGACTTTGCCAGTTCCACATCCAGGATGATTAGCATTCCTTTCATTCATATCCAGATGGAGCTTATCACAGCCCAGTAATCTGTGGAGAAATGACAAATTTTATAAAACCTCACCCATCTAAAGCACAGTAGTGCAGAAGAAAAGCAATACGAGTTGCCGTTTGCAGTTGGGTACAACAAGAAAGAATAACACTGGTCTTTCTGGCAAAAAATAGTGAAGATTCCTGCACTGGAAGAGGCCACAGTTCTGAAGCAGAAAGTTCGGTTTGGCTGACGAGGCCCTTCTCAGTACGAGTTCACTAATCTACTGTCTATATGTAAAATGACTCCCTTTAGATTTTTCTTTATGGCTTGCATTATTTTATTATATTCTTCCAATTTGGGGATAGGGATTTCCAAAGATGATGAATCAAGCCTGTGACAAATGTGACCTTTATTTGGTAAAATAACTTCTCACTATTAGGTTGAATCCAAGCAGTGGTAAAATAAATACTGGAAATTCTCTTTTGATCAGAATATGTCACTATGGCAAGAATTTTTGTTTATATACTATTATCAGATTACAGCCAGTAATATTTCATTAGTGTAGGAAATAGATAAGTGAATAAATCAGTTTTCCCCTTTTCTTGTTCTCCCTCAAGTTTTGCCCTCTCTGCCTACTAAATGGATCTTGAACTTACTTCTTTCTTTCCATCTTCTGCTCTCACACTGCACTCCCTATTTAAAATGCTGCATCAACTCATGAAATGGCCCTTCTTTCACAATCTTGCTTCATTCAATTTTAATTTACATTGAGCCGCAAAGTTGTACTTGTTAACAGGTTTATCTTAATGTTATCTTTATTTGGTTCCCTAATACTTTTAAAATAAAGCCTAATATACCAAATCTGACCTATAGTCTGGTTCTTCTTTTGCTCTCTGGACTACCATGGCCCTATTTCCACTATCTTGCTCTATTTCTTACTTCCTTTATTACAGCCATAATAAACTTCTTCCTGATTAAATATTACATGATATTTCAAATAGATTCTTTTCATCTGCTATGCATCCTGTATAAAATAACTGCTTTAACCCATTTCCTTCTCTCTGTCTTTTATCTGTCCAATTTCTCATTATTCTATACAACATACAGGATTTTGGGCAAGTCTTCAATTAAATTTTCTTTTGATATGGCTTGGAAATTACATAAGACTGTCATCAAAGGGTTCATATGTTGGAAACTTAGTCCCTAATGTGGCAGAATTAAAGGTGGTAGGACCTTGGACAGGTAGGGCTTAATGGAAGGTTTTTACTGGCCCCATCACTCTCTTTGGCTTCTTGTATCACCATGTGATCTTCCTCTCTCACATAAACTCAGACATTTTATTATAGTAATGAAAACAGATGAATACGCCTTGGTAATAATTTTTTAAAATTAATTTAATAATTAACATCCCTCCTTACAATTTACTTGCTAAAAGTCTATATAGTGGATATCTGTTGTGTTAGCTTACACAGAACTATTTTTAATATAGAATTCTCTTCCTTTCTAATTGAGAGTCATTCACACTGGTGAAATTTTCATTGCAGATAGCTCAAGTCAAGTGCCCTGCACTTCATTACAGGAAAGGGTATATTATTCAGAACTGGCATCAGAACCCTGTTTTTTCTCTAATTCTTAGCTTAATAACAAATACAGGCCTCTATTTTTTTCTTCTTAGGTTACTTTGACCTTTTATCTCTATACTACTTTCCAAGATAGTTTTATACAAAGGAGATAATTTTTTTTCCAGAAGGTTATGGGAAGAAACTTGAGAGATTAAGTGTATCCTGGGCTCCCACAAAAATAGTATGCTACTAAAATAGACTCAAATTTCCAAAATTTTAATATTTTCAAAATATTTCCAAATATTTCCAAAATATTACTTTAATATCCAAATATTTCCAAAATATTACTTTAATTTTTTATTTAACATTTTTCAGGTTCAATAAGATTTTAGAAAACAGAGTCCAGTATCTAGATTCATCCTCTTGCCTTTAAATTCTTAGCGCATGAAGCAGATTGAACAATTAAGTACTTAGCACATACTTTAAATTTAAAAAGAATAGATGAAAGATCTATTCAACATTTTTGCTTCAAAATTTGTTTATAATTAGAGCAAACCCACATATTTTAGAGATTATTTTCCACTTAAATTTCATGAGTAATAGCAAACAAAAATGTATCTGCTGTAGGAAAAGATTAGGGTATTTTGACATCTAAAAGAATAGACTTAACTTTTTTAAACACTATATTTTCAGCCTAGAAGACATTAATTATAGATTTGGTAAAAAAAAAATTTGAAGAACTAGGTGTTTTTTATTCTCATTGTTAATTCCATAGTTTCCCCTTTGCCACAGTAAGCTTATTATACTGTTTCTTAAAAGTCAATGCATTTAATCACTTTTACTATTTATAAATCTGTTTCTATTGCAGATATCTGTTATTTATTCAAATATTAGATTATATAATATTTTAAATGTACGTCACATTGATTAGAAATATAATAACATACTTGAAATTTTATTTTTAAATTTTGTTTAAATACTTAAAAAGTACAGGAAAAGTAATACCTGAATTTTATACCAGCCATAAAATATACAAAAGACAATCAATGTGTCTTTGACATCTTTTCATATATTTTACTTATTTATTTAAAAATACACAAAGTTAACTTTATTTACTAGTAAATTTCAAATTCTGTCTTATTTCTATACTTATATTGCTCAAAGAACAAGTGAGCTGAGCAGCTCACTCATCTTTCCATGACCTTTTGTCTTGATCCATCAGAGTCTTCAAAATTTGGAAATACCATAGTCTATATAAACTCTGAATAAAATTCGGCATTACCATATTTCAGTAACATTATAAGTGCCTCAAATTATTCTTATCTTTGGAAATTGTTTTAATCAGCATTCTCATGGTTACAGCCCAAACACCTGGAATGCAAAAGTTAAAGGAAGGAGGATTTTATTTGTTCATAAGTCTAGAGATTTCAGTCCATGTCAGGCTGGCTCAGAGCTGCAGAGCTCATGGCATGGTGAAGACGCATACCTCAGCTGTTGACATAGGGATTCAGACAGAGGGAGGAGGGTGAGAGAAAATGCTACAGCAGCCTGCCCTAAGAAAACATTGTTTTTCTATACATGAGATGTTGGGGGACATTTTAAATCCAAACTATATCATTTTGTCCTTGGCCCCCAAGACCTTATAACCATCTCACAAGCCAAAACACATTTAATTACTTTTCCAAGAGTCTCACAGTTTTAATAGTTCCAGCATTGCTCAAAAGTTTAAAGTGTCCTCTGAAACTCTAGGCAAACTTTTAGTTCTAATCCCTGTTTAAATGATATAAATAAAATGACATAAAGCAAACATTTTATTTCCAAAAGTCAGGAACTGGATTATAGAAAGAAGGAATGGGTCCAACACACAACAGAAATTCAACAGGGAATAGGAAGTATGGAGGGATGCTTAAAACCCAAACCATAACAGAAGTAAAGTGAGCAGAAAATTATCTGAGTAGCATTAAAAAGTAAAATAAATTATATAATATCTCAAATATGACATATATCATCTGTTTCTACTCCATGTCATCTCTACTATTTTAAGTTTCACTAGAATTCTTGTACCTATATTTTCAAGACTTACTTGTCAGCTAAATTCTTTTAGATTATGCTGATTGGGAGACATGCGGATGAGATTTGAAGGGAAGAAATTAAGTACTATTCTTCTACAGCAGTAGTAGACAGAGCCAGCAGTGGACCTGAGAAGTGAGGTGAAGAGTAGTTTATAGTTGTGATTTGCTTTAGTGTTCATGGGTCTAAAGTTTTGACACCTACCTACTGATACTTGAATGCATGTTGATAAAGACTGATAGTGACTCTCAGTGTCTTTCATCCTTCCAGTGTGCCTTTGGAAGCATAAGATTCCCTGTGTTGAGTATCTTTTTGTTAAAATACCAAGAATGATGCCAGTGTGGTGGTGCACTCTTATAATCCCAGCGCTTGGGAGGCTGAGACAGGAAGATCACACAGGTTCAAAGCCAGCCTTAAGTACTTAGTGAGGCTCTCAGCAATTTAGTAAGAACCTGTTTCAAAATAAAATAGAAAAAATAGGTCAGGGGTATAGGCCAGAGGTAAAGGCCCCTGGGTTTTATCCCCAGCTACTTAGTGAGGCTCTCAGCAACTTAGTGAGACCCTGTTTCAAAATAAAATATAAAACATAGGTCGGGGGTGTAGCCAGGAGGTAGAGGCCCTTGGGTTCCATCCCCAGGACCACAAAATAAATAAATAAATAAATAAATAAATAAATAAATAAATAAATAACCTGGAATGAGTTTTTATTTCATACACAAATATAAATAATGCATCTGAGTATGAGTGTGTATATTTAAACATTTTTCTATATTCATACATACAGCAGAATATCATATATGTATACATATATGTATAATCCAAGATAATCATTGTGTAATTCAGTATAAAATAATTACAATTTTTAAAAAGTGTAAATTTTTTAATTGTTTTCTATAATTTATCCTGCAGGAAAAAAATGTTTGTAAGCAAAATAATCACCAACTTTTAATTTAGTTCACTCAAAAATAAGAATCTGCCATATGGTATAAACCATCATAATGTGAAAAAATGAAATTTGTAAACAAGAACTTAAAAAAATATATATATATATATATATATATATATATATATATATATATATATATATATATTGTAAATACACTCATAGGAATGAAGTATCCCTGAGCCAATAGAATGTGTTTTTGTAACACTGAGGGTCATAAGTAGCATGGAAAGCCCTTCATGCCACTGAATACGCAAGAATCACATGAGGACTTTACTGCATCTCCTCAAAATGTGCTAAGAAGATTCACTTACTGGAGTGAAGATTAAAAAATAAGCAGCTTTGATTCTTTGGCAGAAGAGTTTAAGGCATCAGCAATCAGAGGCTGTTGTGCACCAGCAAGGACTGAAGAGCTCTCATAGAAGGGTGAAGAAAGAAAGACTAATTCCTAGTGAGTTACCTTCCATAGCTGCTAAGGTATTGAATTAACACAACTGCTTAATTGATTTGTTTGCTCAAGAAATGTGTTGAATAACAACAAATATGTTTATAAATTGTTATAGTTTTATTGTACACCTCTTCTAATATTCTTCCAACTTTCTTCAGTTCACTGTGTTTTTTCCATGATCCAAGCCAAATATTTGATTGCTAATGTGAGGATTTGAACATACCATTTGTAACCTAACTCAAATACAGTATTTTATAAAACCAAAGATAAAAACCTGATTAAAAAATTCTATAAAAGTTTCAACATGTGACACTGCACCAATAAAAAAGCAAAAAATGAAATATTAATCTTTATTATAGGAATCTCAATAATGTGAAATCATATCCATGATCAATAATAACAAACATAAAAACAATTTTTTTTTTTTGGTGGTACTGGGGGTGGAACCCAGAGGCTTTCTACCTCCGAGCTATACTCCCAGACCTTATATAGTACATATATATAGTAATAACATTGTTAACTAAAGTGAAAGTATATGACAATCATATTTCAATATTAAATGTATATGTTAAAGTAGAACTAAAAGGAAATAGTTTAATACCTACTTTTTTATATTTTATAGTAATTTCAAATGCCATTTTATTAATTAAATTTTTGTTATTATTTTAATAGGAATTAATTGTCTTAATAAGAAGACTGAGTACTAGTATTTAAATGAGAATGATGTTTTTGCAAAATTTTTTAAATGATTTCATAAATTATAGATCCATAGTTAACTTTGATTGCAATTTAACATATAGATACCTTTCATTTGGGCATGCATGGTACTTTAAATTTAGGTTATTATTTTTTGAACAAAAATGAATTATAAAGCAATAAGATGATTCAGAAGATATCTTCTTTTTGTTAATATTCTTAGATCCTATTGGATTTCTGTTTGTTTATGAGCCACTTTTATATATCTATTAATTCTGAAATCAAGCCCATGGTAGTCAGGCATCTGTCCTCAGGAAGGTTTAAATGAGGTATTGGGCTATTGGATGAACGATAGTATATTAGATTGTTGAGACTGCCGTAGCAGGTATCTTAAAATAAAAATCCATTTTCTCACAGTTCTGGAGATTTGTAGTCCAAAATGAAGAACTATTGGGTCTTGTTTCTCCTGAGATATCTCTTTTTGGTTTATAGAAAGCTGTCTTTACCTGGAGCCCTTAATGGTCTTTTCCTTGAGAGAAAGTTTGTCTGATTCTCTGGGAGAATAATATCTTTTTATGAGGATACAAGTCAGATAGGATGAGGGCACATCCCAATAACGTCATTTAAACTTCTTTATTTTATTTATTATTTATTTATTCATTTAGTCATTTATTTTTTGTGGGTCTGGGGATGGAAGCAAGGGGCATTGAGCTAAGTTCTTTCTCTAAAATGCTTACCTCCAGCTAAGCGGTTGACACACAGCTGTAATTCTAGTACTTTGAAGGTTTAGGCAGGAAGATCACAAGTTCCTGGCCAGCTTCAGCAATTTAAGAGAGACCATTGGAAATGTAATAAGACACTATTTAAAAATAATTTTTTAAAAAGCCGGGAATGGTGGCACACGCTTGTAATCCCCGCGCTTGGGTGGCATAGACAAGAGGATCGCGCAGGTTCGAAGCCAGCCTAGCTGGTTTAAGAGACCCTGTTTCCAAATAAAAATATAAAAATAGGTCCAGGAGTATAGCCCGGAGGTAGAAGGGTTTCCATGAATCCCAGTGCCACAAAAAAAAAAAAAAAAGAAAGATTGAGGTGTTACTTGGAGGTAAAATGCTCTTGGGTTCATTACCCAGTAGCAAAAAATAAAAATAAAATAATTAATGAATGATCCTACTTCCATATACAGTCTTATTCTGAGGTATTTGAGGTTAGAGCTTTAACACAAATTTGAGGAGGGCACAATTTAGTCTGGACAGGACAAGGAGTGCTGCATGGTCATATTTGCCTTCCTACACTAAATTCTATTCCTTGGATGTTTACTTTAATAAAACCTTTCCTTTGTGTACTTGTGTCTTTGTGTACTTGTTCAGATATGTCCCAAGATAGTTACCCTTGCATTAAAATAGATTTCATTGGCCTGGCTGGTGGCTCAAGCATGTAATCCCCGCACTGGGGAGACTGAGACTGGAGGATCATGGTTCTTGGACAGCCTCAGCTACTTAGTGAGGCTCCCTGCAACTTAGTGAGACCCTGTTTCAAAATAAAGAATAAAAAATAGGGCAGGGGCTGTAGCTCGGGGGTTGAATGGCCCTGGGTTCCATCCCCAGACCCTCAAAAAAAATTTTATACAGGTATAGTTTTAATTTTATTGTTGATATTTTATATATAGTATTTACAATGAAAGTCTCACTAAAACTCAGCCTCTTTTTCTTATTTACAAAAATATTTTTAAAATCTAAACTATTAGTTTCTAATTCCACAAGTATTGAGTGTTTTTTAGTTCTCATCTCCTGCCTGTATTTTTTATTTAGTTGCCATAATATACCACAATTTTTATTTTAATTAGCAATCCACTATTACTATAAATTATGATTTTACTGTTAATGCTAGTGTTATGCCCTCAAAACCATAGAAATGATAACATTCTTTTTTTCTTCTTTTTTTTTTTTTTTTTGGTGGTACTGGTATTCCTGGAAGCCCTTCTACCTCCGGGCTACACTCCCAGACCTATTTTTATATTTTTATTTGGAAACAGGTCTCCTAAGCCAGCGCGCGCAGCTGGCTTCGAACCTGCACGATCTTCCTGTCTCTGCCTCCCAAGCACGGGGATTACAAGCGTGCGCCACCACGCCCGGCGGAAATAACATTCTAATTTGTGCTCTTTGTTCCTTCTCCATGGCAAATGACAGTCTAACATTGTCTACTATTGGAGAAAACATTCTATGCTTTTGGTGGGACATATTAGCTTCCAATAATAAAGGTTAGTATACTATCCTTATCAGTATAAGGATATAAAGGAAACTCTTTTGTTCTTAGTTTTTTAACCTCATTTTAATTTCTACTATGTAGTGGGTCAAAAAATAAGGTCCATGTTTGACAGAATGTTACTAGTTCTTCTCTTCTAATACCCATGTATGATTATATATTAGTATGGATTTAAAAATATTTTATTTATTATTATTTTTTTTTTAAACAGAGTTTCACTGAGTTGTGAAGGGCCTTGGTAAGTAGTTAAGGCTGTAAGGATGTCCGTGAACCACGATCCTCAGGTCTCAACCTCACAAATGCTGGGATTACAAGTTTGCACCACCAAGGGAGCCTTAAAACATATTTTAAATAATTTGATTACCCGATCTATAACCATGGCTCCTAGTGTTCTTTGTGATAATGAAATGAAGACCCCAATTTTTATCTATTTGTTTTTTTAACTTATTTGTTTATTTATGTTTTTATGTGTATGTATAGTACTGGGGATTGAACTCATGGGCATTCCATCTCTGAGCTACATCTCCAGCCTTCTTTTTTTTTTTTTTTTTTGGTACTGGGGCTTTCCACCTCCGGGCTATACTCCCAGACCTATTTTATATTTTATTTGGAAACAGGGTCTCACTAAGTTGCTGAGAACCTCACTAAGTAGCTGAAGCTGGCTTCGAACCTGTATGTTCCTCCTCTCTCAGCTTCCCAAGTGCTGGGATTACAAATGTGCACCACCACACCCATCTTTATTTATTTATTTATTTTATTTTGAAAGAAGGTCTTCCTAAATTATTGTGCACTCGCCTTGAACCTATGACTCTCCTGTCTCAGCTTTCCAAGTACTGTGAGTACAGGTATAGACCACCAGGCTAGCCTACTGGTGAGGTTTCAATAGAGTAATTCCTTTAACTTTCTCTAGTTTTTATAAGATGGATTTCCTTGTTCTTTTGTTTACCATTCTTATCCCTCCAAGTTGAGGTAGGATGAGTTAATTCATTCATATCTGCTAGCCACTGGTCTATAGTTCTCAAGTGAATAGAAAAAAAAACTAACATCAAGTGACAGATTTTTCTACTTATTTTTACCCCCATTTGTCTTGAATCAGTGTGAGTTGGAAAGCTCTGTAGATATATCCTCTGTGAAGAGTCCCACACTACCTTTGGTGAACTTATCAAATTCTAGACAAGAGGAATAGCACATAGAGCCTCTTTTACTGAGCTACTTTGCAACAGTTCTTTCAGAAATAAAGATATTTTATTTTCCTTCAAATGAATCCCTTATCTTTGTAATTTGCTTATCAATTAAAGGGTGCTATCTACTTAGACTCTCGAATGCCAACTCTTTTTAAATGTTCTTCCTTTTATAAATATTTTCACTAGTATTTTCTCATCAATGCTGTAGATCAAACTACACCCCTCAGCCCAATTTTATTTTTTGTTGAGAAACAGGATCTCTATAGGTTGCTGAGACTCTCACTACTTGTTAATGCTATATACAAACTTATGAAAATCCTCTGTCAGCCTCCCAAGTACTGGGACTACTGGCATGCACCACCACACCCACTCACAAAATTTTGGCATGTGTCCTATTTTACATGATAATGAAAGGAATCCCAATGCATCAATTTTATATATGAGGCAAAACTTTGTGTTAAACATTCTATGAGAAAGAACTAATTCATCCACCCTTAAATAAGAAACACATGATATTGGTGAGCCATGCACACTGTTTAAAGTGGGGAATATGGTAGCCAAGGGAGGATAAGTGGTCATCTTTTAAGATGGATAATTATAATATCATCTTTTCTGCTCAAATACAAAGCTAATAGTATTAACTTTCTACATGTAATCACAGGTTTTATTCTGTCTTGAAGCCTTTGTACTGAGCATGGATTCTGGTACACAGAACTCTAATAGATACTGGCCCAAGAAAAAGGAGAAAGGGAAGGTAGGAAAAGGAGAAAAGTAGGGGCAGCAGATTTAAGTACATCTTCTCCCTTTCCATCTGGTTATATAACACAAATATTAATGAAAAACATATAAAAATAGAAGTATCATGTAAGCATAGAAGAATTTGATACCTTTTTAAATGCATACAATTATGTCTTCCCCCTCTCTTAAATGAAACCATTAAGCATACCTTCTAAATCTTATGTATTATATTTTTGAGATAGGTTACTCATTGCAGCAGAAGACTAAGTGTAAAATACCTACTGAGTTGTAATATATGTTAATTCCCTCCTAGTTTAACATGTAATAACATCTGGAAATGACTATATCTTCTTAAACATTAAGAAAACTGGGTGAGTCTCCATTTGGACTATCAATATAATACATATTTCAGCAACACATTAGGAGATTTTTTTTCCCTGTGATTTATTTCTAGACATTAAAAATAAAAATACGGTGGTGGAGAAAAGCTGTCAAAGGACATTATATGACTGTTTCTGACTCCCACTCTACTTTTTCTATTCAAAGGTAGCATCTTTCTGTCAAAAAGATACAGGTGTGAATGCAGATCCTTCAGTTTATGAATTCTTGGGTTTACATTTGAAGGATATATCTTATTTTAGAGTATGTATCGGTGGTTTATAAAAAAATGAAAGTGGGATGTTCTTATGAAAATGAATAAGAAATTAAGCAGATGTCACTATTTTGCATTTATAATAACTGTCAGTGTGAAATATGTGAAATACAGTGACTCAGGCTCGCCCCAGTATTTGCGATGCAATATTGGGTTCACTGATTGAATATACAGGTTGAATGTTGGAAAAATAGATCTTAAATACTATTTGTAAAACCTGCACAATATCACACTAATTTATAGTGATGTTTGAGAAAAAATCAATGCTTACAAGTGACTTATGTTTTATGTTTTGCCAAGTATAATTACTCTGATGCTATGGTATTTTTGATGAGTAGAATAAAAACATTCTATTCCAGTGAAAAGAAGAAATGATGACAATAGATCTTGGCAGAAGAAATGAGGAAAATTTATATCAGAATTTCAAGATCATTTTGAGCATAGTAGGAAATGAGTTTGTACTGTTGAAAAAGTATGGCAAGTCAGTTGTTAAATAGAAAATCTTCAGATTAATAAAATTTTATTATATTTGATTTGTCTCTTCCAAAGAAATCTTTTGAAAACAATATTTCAGTTGATGTATTAAATTCAATGATTTTGTTTATTTTTTTATGCAGAGCTGAGGATATTTTGGACAGGGTCTTATGTTTTCATGTCAAGCACTCTATGACTGAGCTACACTCCATACCAGGATTCTGGTTTTGAGTCATTTATATTGTCTATGTATATAGGAAGCAACATAAGATATTCAAAATGTCCCATGCATAAAATGGTCTTTTTACTTACTCTTTAATTTAAAAATATTTTCATGGTTTAAAGTAAAGACAAACTTGGTTTTTATACCCTATTGTTCATAGAAGTGAGTTTTTAACCTTTGTCTTGACATTCAAGTTCCCCCACATTTTGTCTCCAAGTTATATTTTTATCTTTGTCTTCTATCTTCACATGAGCAGACAGAGTTCTTTTTAACCTTGTAATCTTCATATTTTTAATTGTATTGAAATTATGGCAAACAAACACTTATTAATAATATAAAAAAATAAAGACTAGTAAATATAAATACTACCACAGAGGAATTATAAGGACATAGAGGAAGGTAAAAAGTTAATGGTAACAATAATTACATTGATACTGAAAGGACAATTTAGAGTATTGAGGATACTGGGAAAATAATATAAAAGACAAAGGAAAGAGCATGAATAAAGTTTAAATTGTAAAAATCATAAGTAAATGTATGGGAGCTACATTGAAAATGGAAAATAGAAGCTGAGTGTACATTTGTAATCCCAGTACTTGGGAGACTGAGACAAGGGGATCACAGGTTCAAGGCCAGCAAATTAACAAGATCCTTGGTGAATTAGAGAGACACTGTTTCAAAATAAAATCAAATAGAGCTGAGAGTGTATCTCCTAAGAACACGTTTGAGTTCAGTCTCTAGCATTCCCATTAACACACACACACACACACACACACACACACACACACACCACACACACATACACACACACACACACTCACACGTTGAAGATATTAAAAGAAGAGTGTCAGATAATGCCAAGATGCACAGATTGTATCAGAAAACAGGAGAAAGAAAAAAATTGTATTTTCTTGTAAGTGAAGATAGCTTAGGAAACTAAACATTTGTAAAACCTGTCAACACATTGTAAAGATAACCATATTTGTACACATATTTCTGACATTAATCCATTGAAAAATGTTTGTAATAGTAGCATTGTAATAATAGTCAGCCCAACTAACTTGTTCATCTCTTATTTTGCAGCAAAATTAATTGCAAGCAAAACTACAAGTGTTTTCTTAAATATTAATATAATAAACTAGATAACATTTAAAAAATGACACCATCATATGAGCAGCTACATGATACAGAAGAAAATAATTCAGTTAGGAAAACAGAGTTCTTGTCAAAGTTCTGCACACGTACAGCTAAATTATCTTAATTATTTTTAAATTTGGCATTTGTAAAATGTTGATTCAGGATTTGGGGGCTGTATAGTAACTAAAGACGCTTTCAGATATAAAATACAATATGTTTTGCGACAGCAAAATTCAACACTGAATGTAATTATCATAAAAAATTTATTATAAAACCTCATTATCTGTCATTGATAATTTCAATTTCATTAAAGAAAAGCTAGATTTGCAACATTTTCATTATTTCTGATGCTTGCATATCCAATACTTGGACTTAAACAATTAATTTTATCTCATTTGAATAAAATTTAATAAGCATTAACATTAATCTTTTAATCATATACTTACTTGGATACTTATTTAAGTATTATTTAAGGTATAAAATTTATTAATATGTTCTCATTTTATTTCTTGTTTGCAGCAATATTTCCTTTACTACATAAAGAAACTTTTCTACCCTGATCCAGAGTCTTCTAACAAATACTTGTTATTTTTAATTTGTTATTTTTTTATTGCATGGTATTATGGAACTGAGTTGAAGAATTTATAAGATACTTAAAGACACCTAGATAATTTTTTTGTTTCAGAAGTTGAATCAAATAAAAATGAATGGAAGACAAATTAGAATATATATATATATATTCTCTATTAGAATATATAAGAATATATGTACTTCTTAGTTTTTATTTTGAAATGGGGTCTAAGTTAATGGTACACTAGGCTTGAATCTATGACCCTCCTGTTTCTTCCTCCCAATTATTAGGATTATAGGCATACACGAATATACCCCATTTAATATAATTTGTGAGTGGTTTATTCCTGTTAACAGAAAAACATAAGTGCTATGCAGTCACCTTAAAGACTTAAAAAAAACACATCTACAGCATTGCTTCTCAAGGCTTCAGTACTTTTGTTTTTATTTCCATTTATTTTTCTATTTGTATTTCAGATAAAAAGCAAAAGCATTCTGCTTTACAGTCATCATTGATACCATTCTCAATAAAGAGTTATTTGGAAGCTGAAAATAGTGGTACATACTTGTAATCTCAGTACTTGGGAGGCTGAGATAAGAAGATCAAAGTTTTGCCCCCAGCTTCAGCTACTTAGTGAGTCCCTCTGCAACTTAGTGAGATACAGTTTCCAAATAAAAAATAAAATAGGGCTGAGAGTTTATCTTGGAGATAGAATCCCCTGAGTTCAATCTCAAGCATCAAAAAAATGAACTATGAATTGAACTATGTTAGTAAGATTTATAAATTGAGAAAACACAATTAAAAAGTAACTCGGGACTTTAACATATGTAAGATTCTTTAGTAAATTAACATGTTTAAAAATAATGTTGCATTATCATAGTAAAACAAAGTGCAAATCTTGCCTTAGAGAACATCAAAAACATATTTTTACATTTAATAGTTGAAACAACTGTTACAATAAAGAATCCATCATTGATATTGTCATATGTGTGTGTGAACATGTCTACATCTCAGGGATGTGTACATTTAAAGGAGATACGATACTATATATAATACATATTTTAGGAAATAATACAGAACCAAAAATAATACTCTACGGTTTCTCCTAAACATGCTCCTGCAAATGAAGACCCTTACTTAGAAGTGCAACTCAGAATTTCAACTCTAGAACTCTATAAAATATTGGCTAATTGTCTAGTATCAAAAAAACCCATCCATAATTAAACTGTTATGATATTTATCTTACTATAATATTCGTATTTTTTCAAATGTAATATGCTCTAAATTTATTTAGCTTATAGTTTTATTCCATTGTCTACTTTGTAGGCTATCTCACTGCCATAGTTATTTGGTGTTCAAAGTCATTGAATATCTTTCCAACTATTTAACCTACATTTATATCTCATTATTTTCTACAGAGATCTATTTGACTGTATTTCTTAAAACACCATAACTGGTAATGTCATTGATATATTTCCAAATCTTTGTTTGCATACATTTGTTTTCAGTTGTCATAATATATTAAAAATTAGTTAATAAATTTTGGGTAAATAAATGCCACTCATGTTAACTTTTATTTTTTATATAAAACTGAATTGTTTTATTTTTAAACTTACTTTAGAAACATAATAATTTGATATCTATTTATAATAAATGAAAGCTTAATGAAATTGGAAGTTTTTTATGAGATTTCAAAATTTATTTTAATTTTGGATATTTGCCATAATGCTATTTAGCTATCTTTTGTACATGCCAATATGAATTTTCTCAAATAGTTCATATACCATTCACATAAGAAGGGACCTAAAGATTAATCTAGCTCACCTTTGCTGAAAACATTTTCAAATATAGCTAAACATGCATATTTTATTTCTAAAATAATTATAGGGTCCTTAATTTTTTGACACATTACAAATTATATTTAAGGAGTGTTTTGGTGGTGGATTAAATGTTTGGATATAAAGCAGAATCGGATATGCAGAAAGATAAGCATTAAAAAATAGAAAAGCATGTCTTTTCTTTGCTGTTCCCATTTTCTTCTTTCAATCAATACTTCTTCTTTATTATGTATTATCTTCCTTTTTTCAGGTTCATGCTGCTGAGTGTCCTTGTACTTTCTGTTTCCTCTTAATTTCTAAGTTTTTCCATAGAAAATTATCTCATATTAGCCATTTATTCTTTCTCTTTTGAAAAGGTTTGCCCCAATTAAAAGAATTATAGGCATGGGAAAAGATTGCTGGAGAAGCAGCAAGATCTTAGAACAGTGTTTGAAAGCTCAGTGTGTGGACAGGTGCTTGCTGCACTAATGAGGAAAATGTGGCCTTGTTCTTGATGTGTAAAAAGCTCTAAGGACAAGATCCACATACACACAGCAATTATCTCTGTTTCTCCAGATGTGGAGATAGAGGAGTGGAAGCTTTGAACAGGCGATTTCAATGTCAGATATTTAAGAATTACATCTGACCACAGTGAGTGCAATGAAAATGTAACACTTTAAAAAGAGTGTTGACACATTTATTACCTATATCAGAAATGATTGATCATTTGGTATGTTGAAAAGGGGACTTGGGAAGGATAGCAAGTGTGAAATATTAAGGTACTTGGAAACTACAGCAGACAAAGACAGAAATAAGAATTTATTCTATTGCAGCAGGTGCTTAACAGAGGGTAGTCAGACAGGACAGGAACTAAAAAATCAAAATGTGTGAGATGAGTAACTGACATGAGGATTGGAGAACTTTAGAAATAAAAAAAAAAAACATGTCAGAGACAGTCAAGACAAGACCATGATGCTAAGAATGATGAGACCTGTATACTCACAGGCTCAGAAAAAGTGCTATTTCATTTCAGTTTTACCCAATTCTTTAATCAAGAGTGTTTTTCTCCTCAACATCTCCAATATTTTAATGACTCTAAAATTAAGAATGTTTAAGAAGATTAGGATCAATCTAAATAACAAACAAAGAGAAGAAATTTTCAGAATATAATAGAATTAATTATGTGGCAAGGTCTCCAAATCATCTGTAAGTTTTTGTGTAGATGAGATGGAAGCTATAAAAATTTTTGGACACCTCTATGAAATCAAGAGGCCATTTAGGTGATATTCTACTCCAACTTAACTAACATCGATGGATCATTATTATGGATGTGCTTTTATAATCAGAACTTAACATTATTAAGGAAAAAATTATGGGTTTCCAGACACCTGAACAAGAAAACTAGGTAAGTTTTCTGTTTAGTTAATTATGAGAAAAGTACACAATACCTACACTAATATTTTATACACATTGGCCTCAGTATGTATCTATTGAATTCATTTGAATCATTTGGCAGTAGAATAAACTAAAACACAGTTGTGCACATGGAGCATGAAACACACACACACACACACACACACACACACACACATATACAGATGGAATTTTTGAATCTACAGTTATAGAACTAACCTACAGCATATAATATATAGAACTAAAACATATAACATATAGAACTAAAAATTAGATGAGAATTAAGAATTTATGTAATAACCTACTTTCCTATTTCTTCCTACATTCTACCTTTCTTTCCCACATTCATTTACTAGATAAATAAAAAGAAGTTATGGAAGTTAAATAATTCTATAAATATCTGATATTTACTAAGAATCAGAAACTTAGTGACTTTTTTTTCCAAGCTCTGTGTATTCTCCATGTATGTATGTATGTATGTATGTATGAAATGGATGACTTTGTGGGAATAAGGATTGAACACAGGGAGGTTCTGCCATTGAACTATGCCCCAGTCCTTTTAGCTCAATTTTATTTTTAAACCTAGTCTTGTATCGTTACTGTGTGCAGTCTTCAAACCTATGATCTTCCTGTCTCAGCCTCCCAAGTTCTGTGATTATAAGTGCACTACCTCAACCTGCTTTATTTTTCATTTGTACTACACTATCTCATCAGTATGTAAGAAAAAACTATGATGTTCATTTTTACTGAGCTTACTCAAATAGTCATCTAAAACTTGTAAAGCACATAATCATATATATATATATATACATATATATATATATATAATCTCATAATTTTAGGCATAAAATTTAATATAGAAGTTAATATTTTCAGTGCTTTTTAATGGCCACTCTTGAAGTTAGGAAAATAGAAAACATTTTCAAACTTATTTAGACATGTTTGGTGACAGGCATACATTAAATTTATGGCACATACATTAAATAATTTATAAAACTTTAACATTAAGTTATTAATATTTCGAGTTACCTTCGTGTTGGGGAGTGGAGGAAATGAGATGGGAAAGAGGATTTGTGAGCAATAAATTCAACAGTTTTTCACAATAAATGTCATGATTTATAATTTTCTCTCTTTTACCTCCTTGGTTAAGTTTATTCCTAAGTATTTTATATTTGTGGAATATCCTGTTTTCTGGATCTCTTTTTCAGTGGATTTATGATTAGTATACAAATAAGCTTCTGATTTTTAAGATTAATTTTTTATCCAGACACTTTGCTGAATTTGTTGATTAGTTTTATAAGCCTTTTGGTTGAGTTTTTTGAGTCGTCTTAGTATTATCTCATCTGCAAATAATGAAAGTTTGAGTTTGTCTTTTGTTATTTGTACTCCTTTGATTACCTTGTCTTACCTTATTGCTCTGGCCAGAGTCTCAAGTACTATATTAAAAAGAAGTGGTGATAATAGACATCCTTGTTTTGTTCCTGTTTTTAGGGGGAATTCTCTGTTTTCCCCCATTTAATATAATTACCTTTATGATGTATGCGTACCTATGTTCATATCTGCACAATTCACAATTGCCAAACTATGGAACTATCTAAAATGTCTATCAACAGATGAATGGATTACAAAACTATGAGATATGTACACAATGGAATTTTACTCAGACATAGAGAAAAAGACAATATGGCATTTACAGGTAAATGAACGAAAATGAAGAACATTAAGGTAAGTGAAATTAGTTAGTAATAAAAAATAATAAATTGCTCTTCCTACTACGTGGAAGATAGGAAGAAAATGAGTCATAGGAGGAACTCTAGACAAAGAATGAGATATTATAGATGAGCAAATAAGACAGGAGACCTCACTGAGGGAATGGGAGGAGAGAAAAGGGAAATTCCCTAATGTACATGATATATATTAGCAAACATATCAAAGTCAATCACTAAGCCAAACATGAGAAAAGGGAGGGAGGAGAGAAGAGGAAGGGAACTGCAGAAGGGCTAATTGGGAGATGTGTGCATGTTTACCTCCACCATCGTGTACGCCATTAAGATGTATGACTACAGTGCAAAAATAAAAAAAAAATTAAAAAAGAAATGTCATGATTTAAAAAAGAATGAATTAATTTACTGATTGCACTCCAATTAAGAAGTGACTCTATCTGCAAAAGGGATTATGAACCTATCCCAGAGCCACAGCTCACATAAGAAGGCTGTGACATCAATGGTATGACCTCCATAGATGCATGAAACAGAAAGTGCTATAGTGATAGTGATAGAAACAGGGCTTGTTTTGTTGTTGTTATTTTGTTGTTGTTGTTGTTGTTGTTGTTGTTGTATGATGCAATGTTGACTAGTATTGGCAAGTAAAAATGACGAATAGTTTATGGTTAACAATCAATATGCAGGACACAGATATTCTGAATTCTTCCTGAATCAGACCATAATGGAGCTCATAGAAGTGGGAATAGACTGGGATACTGTTGTTAACATAATCATAAAATCACTTGAAATGCTCTAGGAGATTTAAGATGTTACTATTTTGCTCAACTAAATATTTTTAGTGTGTTATTGATTTTTTGTATACTTAATAACTTTAAAAACCCTCGGGGAGTTTCAAACAATCATACATGTTTTTTCTTATGGATGCAGGTTAATAGCCATCACTAGTTTCTTAGTAAAGAGTAACTAGAGGCACAGCAAGAGCCAATAAAACCCATTTCTCCTTGTTGGCATTATCTCTGTGATATGTCAGTATAAAGTCCATAGAGGTATGACCTTATCTTTTATTAAAGATTGAAAAGCTAATGCTTAGCACTGATCCTGAATGCTGAGACACTTGGGATAAAATGAATTAATGAATGGTGATTGAATTACCTGGGCCAGGGCAAATTATTTAAAATTTTTTAACTGAAGATGATTTATCTGGTAAACTCTATTAGGGTTGTTTTATAAGAATATAGTATATTCAATTCAATCTAAATTTTTAATAAATTTTTAATATAAGTATGTCTTAAATATCACATTGGATATGGTTAACAAAACTATTTTCCTAGTATTAACTGGATATATATGTTCTTCTGGCAATCACAAATCTACTTGGCTACTAGGTCAAGCTGTTATTTTCAGTATTAAAGTCAGGTGAGTCTTATAAAATGATGCTTCTAAAATGCTTATTTATATCTGAATTTGTTTTCTGTGTTAGTCCATCACTCAAGTGTTGAGATATTTCAGACAGTATTTCTAGACTTTGAAGTTTTGTTTAAATTATTACAAATATTCACACTTTCTATTTATATATTTTTGGTGCTTAATGTGTCATTAATTTTAGTTTCATTTTACAAGAATATCTCTATTTGTTGGAAGAAGGAAGGATCCTAGGAACTATCACAGCAAATATGCTTATTTTTACAATGTATATATTCAATTGCAAAGAAGTAAAGACATTTACATTATTTTATAGATCTAGCTTCTGGAAAAGACATTTTTATGCAGATCAATGAACTATCCAACTTACTAATAAGAAAAAAATTAGGATGAAATAAAAATACTGAAAATTAGTTCAGTAAGATGCTTAGCAAATTTAAGGAAATTAAAAGAAACAAAAATGTATCAAGCTTAGAAGTATTTCAAATAGAACATATGTCTTCTCATTTAATCTCAGAAATCCTGTGGAGTATTTACTATCTTAACCATAGATTTTTCTCAAATATTGAAAAAATGTTATCTGAAATGTTTAAGAAATTCTTGTTAAAATATAAAATTAAATTCATGTTTGTCTCTTCTCCAAAGTTGTCCTTTCATCTCCTTGAAACTTGGCATATAACACATCATCAGGTAAGATAGTATCAAGTTGTGTGGAGATGTACCCTGACCTGAAATTATAGGTATTTGTGAGAATTGTTTTAGATGAAGAAAATACATGTAATTTGCCAGGAAAAACACCAGGAAAAATTGTTGCTTCAAGTAGACCTCATATACTCCAGACATAAAAAGAAAGACTTTTCTGTCTGTAGGCCACCATTGCTATTATTAGTTTTGGATGTAGCTTTGCATAGCAATATAGTTTTCTTTTCCTAGGTACAAAGATTATTCCATTCATTACTCCTTTTGAGTTGCTTTTGTAATTTTTATTGATTTTTACCTATGTAAATGAAATAGATTTTATCACTTTGCTGCTTAAAATCTTTTAAAATTTTCCAAGATTTAGTGGGAAAGTCAATTCATGAAACTCAACCTTAATCACTCCCCATAGCCAGACTTGAGGCCTCCATGAGGTATCATATCTTCTGTCTTTATTGACATTTGCAGCACTTATCAAACGTGACTGCATCCCAAATTAAGCTCCCTTAGGGCAAGGACTTTGTGATCTTCCACATTGTGTTTTTGTCACTCACATGATCCCAGTGAAAGTAAGTGCTACAGTTAGACTGTTGAATAAATATTAAAACTGTGAAAACTAAATAAACTTGTACATGAAGATATGCAACTTTATTTTTTTAAATCACCTCCATTTCAAAAATTATCTCACGTGTCTCAACTAATAAAAAGATATTACTGCTTAGATTCTTTATTAAAATTTCAGGCTGGAGGTAGTTATTTTTAGTTTGATTTTTTTGATAAAATGGCTTCATCATTGGTATTTATGCTCTTATTTCCATATGTAGTCATTACACATGTGAGTTAAATGGAGTTATTCATTAAATATGATGTGAATTAAAGTCTCAAAATCAATTTTACCTTTTCAAAGGATTTATAAACTATCAATTTTCAATACTCATCAAAATTATATTGAGCAATTTTACTATTCACATAAGTTATCAACTTGAAATTTCTTTTAGATGCTTTACTATTTACATGCTCAGAATGAAAGCTTTAATAAAAACAAAATAATTTAGATTTTTCAGGGGTGACATTGAATTTGTATAGATTCATTTGGATTGTGTTGACATCTTTATGGGGGGTAATATTGACATCAAGTAGTGCACCATTGATAGAAATAAAATAATTGTTTGGGAAAAAGCTATGGAGATTCTTATTAAATTAAAAATAAAATTATAATATGAGCCAGTAATTCCACTATTAGGGGTACATTCAAAAACTTTCAAAACAGGGTCCTGAAGGTAAATTTGTACATCCTTGTTTATAGCAGCATTATTTATAGGAACTGCAATTTGGAAGAAACCCATTTCCATCAAAAGGTGAATGGATAAACAAAACAGGGTGTATACATATAATATGATTCAAATTAGCCTATAAAAGCATAAATTGTAGTATATGCTAGAACATGGATAAATGGCATACATCAGGCACAAAAATCTGCAAACACTTTATTATTTCACTTATATAAGTAGTAAAAATTATAGAAACAGAAAGTACAATGGTGGTTTTTAGGGTCTCTCATGTTGTGAAAAGGAAAGTTATTTAATGAAGTAGGCATAGGTCCAACACTGCAACACATAGGCACAGGTAAAAACTTTCTCAAAAAGACCTCAAAGGAACAGGAAACTAAAAGGTGAATAAATATGTGAGATTGCATGAAACTGAAGAGCCTCTGTACAGCAAAGGAAACTATCAAGAACCTCAACCGAGCGCCAACAGAATGGGAGAAGATTTTTGCCAATTACTCTTTCAATAGAGGACTAATATCTAGAATATACAGAGAACTAAAGAAACTTAGCACGTAGAAAACAAATAACCCAATCAAAAATGGGCAAGTGAACTAAATAGACACTTCATGAAGGAAGAAATTTAAATGGCCAATAAATACATGAAAAAATGCTCAACTTCATTAGCAATCAGAGATGAAAATAAAACTACCCTGAATTTCATCCAACTCCAACCAGAATAACATTGTGTTTGAATAATCATTCAAAACACAAACAACAACAAATGCTGGCAAGGATATGGAGAAATGAGAACTCTACAATACTGTTGGTGGGATTGCAAATGAGTGCAACCTCTTTGGAAAACAGTTTGGAGGATCCTTAGAAGAATGGGAATTAATTTACCATTTGATCCAGCAATACCACTTCTGGGTATCTACCCCAAAGAAAGGAACTCAAACTACCAAACTAATGCGTGCATATCTATGTTCATAGATGCACAATTCACAATTGCCACACTATGGAACCAACCAAGATGTGCATCAACAGATGAATGGATTACAAAACTGTGGGATATGTACACAATGGAATTTTACTTAACTATAAAGAAAAACACAATTGCATCATTTACAAGGAAATGGATGGAACTGAAGGACATTATGCTAAATGGGATTAGTCAGTCACAAAAAATAAGAAATTGGATGTTTTCCTTAATATGCAAAACTAGGAAGAAATCGGTAACAGGAGGAACTCTAGATGAAGAAAGAGATTCTATAGATAGGCAGATACGGTGACCTAACTGAGGGAATGGGAGGAGAGAAGAGAAAAACTCTCTAAAGCATACGATGTATGTAAAGAAACATATCAAAGTCAATTACTAAGCCAAGCATGAAAAGGAGGGAGAGAGAGGCAATGAGGCTAGAATTGGGCAAGGGCTAATTGGGTGATGTGTGAATGTATGTCTTCACCATCCTGTATCCTATTAAGATGTATGACTTCAATGCACCAGTAAAAAGTAAGAAAATAATTTTAGCTTTACCAGATGAAAGGAATTATGGATATAAAAATTGGTTATGGTTTCAGAACATTATGAATGTATTTACTTTTATTTATTTATTTATTTATTTATTTATTTATTTATTTATTTATTTTTGGTGGTACTGGGATTCCTGGAAACCCTTCTACCTCCAGTCTACACTCCCAGACCTATTTTATACTTTTTATTTGTAACCAGGGTCACTTAAGCCAGCATGGCCGGCTTCGAACCTACACAATCTTCCTGTCTCCACCTCCCAAGCGCAGGGATTACAAGCGTGTGCTACCATGACCGGCTTATGAATGTATTTAATACCATTGATCTGTATTTTTAAAAATGATAAAGATGATCAATTTTATGTAGTATGATTTTTCTTACAATAGAAAACAATAAATAAATAAACCAAAACAGCTGGCCAAGTAAAATATTTTGCATATAATGCAATACATTTGTGAATGTATCTAGAAGATATATCATAAGAAAAAAATGACTAGACCACAAAGTGTGTGCATTCATAATTATGATGATAAATTTTGCCAACTTTCTTGCATAAATGATGTATTCATTAAAATAAAGATACATTATATTTTGTGCACATAAAATGAATAGAAATTTTGAATAGTAATTTATTCTTTTTTATGTTTACAAAATCACCTGGTGAATTCAAAGCTAGCCTCTTTCTTTTAGGAAGGATATAGAAAACTGATGTGCTTTAACCTGTACATAGTTTATTAAGTATTACAATAAATCATCACAGAATAGTGCATCTCAAAAACAGTGTAGCTGTTTACAATCAGAGTCTAATGTCAAATGTGATGTGCTATAAAACATAAATACAATTCCTATGGATAAATACGCAATCTCTCCAGGTACTAAATTTCCACTCTGAAAAATTAGTGGCTGTTCAGAAAACTGGTTCTCTTCCAGGAGAGGGAGTTTTCAATTATTAGAAGATAGATCAAATCCTGTGATAATTTAGCATCAGCACATTTCTGATTGAAGGGTCTCTCCCATAAAGCATCTGACAAGGTCAAGAGGTTTCTTTCTGTGCTGTTTACTCACAATTGATTTCTTCCCTCACTTTGCATTTTCAGGCAATTAATATTTTTTCTTTATTAAAATGTATTCTACTTCTTGATATTCCCTGTACCAAATTCTCTATTTTATGAGTGAAAAAAGAATGGGGAAAAAAAGGAAATAACTTCAGTGGAAGGAAATGTGAGGATCCTGTTTATGGTAAAATAATTGTATTTACCTAAATGACTGCTTAAAATTATTCATACAATTTCCTGAGTTAGGTGTATTCTATCATTAATTACTTATCTAAAGAATTTGAGTTGCAAATCTGAAGAACCTTCAATCTTGTGTATGTGCATTATTCTTTTAAACATCTAATGATCACACACTCTTGGATTCCAGCACCCATTAACATCTGGACATGAAAGAGCTAAAGGATGAAACAACTTTGAGAAAGATTTCAAGGACAGGCAATTACTTAAGTCACTAATATGGAATTGGTGGCTTTTCATTATGTCTTTCTGCAGAACAGAGTGGGGAAAAAAGTGAGAAAAGCTTACGTAAATTTGGGTAGAAAGGATCTTGCATGGAACTTGTTCATCCATATTTATTCCAAGAAAACTGATATTCATTTATAATAATTAATATTTTAAGGATATTAAATGTTTTCAGGGTGTCTTTTTTTTTTCTCTTTTTGGAACCGGAGATCAAACCTAGAGTGCCACACCTGCAAAGGAGGCCCTTTGCCACTGAGCTACATCCCAGCTCCAAGATTATCAAATCTTTTGCAAATAACAAAAGACAAGTAGGTTATTTTGTCCCAATATTTTCCTCTAAAAAGGGAGTGTTAGAAACAAAGCTATCCTGCAACTATGTTCATTCAGATTTTTTTGTGTGTGTGAAAAACCTTGTATAGATTAGCCAAAATGCAGATGATGGAAAGGTTATAATAAATGTTTTGTTACGTAAACAGGTTTATATGATTAAGAAAATCTTTAAAAGCTTATTTTTTTGTCTTGAATTAATCTTTTCTGTAGACTTACAATGCTGCTACTTAGTATGTGCAATGTGTATATCATGTGCTTTTTAAATATAAAAATATGCTTATTATAAATAATTGTAGTTTTTTCAGATGTTGACTCACTTGTACAGCCAATTATTTTCATTTCTTACTAGTAAAGTGGATTATTAAAAGTTAATAGTAGATTATTTTGAAACTCAACATACAGACTGATTTACTTTCCTTTTTAGGGCAGATTGGTTATGGCCCCAATGAATTAGAGAAAGTTAAGACTTTAAGAAATGTTTTTAATTTTGTTTTTTGTTGTTTCTTTATATTTACCTTATATTTTAAATATCATTGTTTCCCTTAATAGGCCTTTAACTTAATACCTTTTATCACTTTAATGGAATTCCTGAAGGTTATTTGTTATAACTCACATGGCTGATTATGTATGACTACAATGCACCAATAAAAAATAAAAAAACTAAAGCATAAAACAGATTGTAATAGTTATTTATATTTCATTTGGATTAACATAGAAAATTTCTCCCTGTTGGTAGATAGGATGGAAAAGAAGTTAATTGGAATATAATCAACATTGGCATAAAGTTATTTAATGGAAACACAGATCACTCTGATATTTGCATGTGAGTGGGTGCATACTCACAAGACACCAGAGTATTTTTCTTTACCCTAACTACCACTTAAGAAGGCACATGTGTCTTGCTTGTCCTATTATCCTGGGAAGTCATTAGCTGTGCTTGAATTAAACCTTTTAGAGCTGAGTCAGGTGAAAAAAAAATTCTAAGATTCTAGATTCTTTTCTTATGCATGCAACTTTAACTGTTTTAATGTTATCTTTTGCTGAAAATAACCTCCTAATTCTTTCCTTCAAGATCCATCTAACAAATTGAAAAACAAAAAAGCAATTCTGTAGATGAAAGTGAGTATTACAGGAAAGATGTACCAACTGCATAGGAGGTGGAAAATACTTAGGCGAGCAAATGATTGGATCAATGCCTGGGACTGTGAAGGCCTGGCTGGAGGTTAATATGAATGAGATGTTCTGCTTCATTGACTGAGTTTACCTAATTCTTTCGTACATCAATATTTCTTTTTATGATGCTGTTGCATAACTTTGTTGCAATTTGCTATTTAATCTATAATGCTATTATTACTTGAACAGTGATGTGGAAAGCAGCTGGAGAATGCTCTGATTAAACCTTAATTATTACCATGCCTTTGCTATAGGTGCAGTAAGGATGTATGATCTCTACCACACCTATTGCTCTCAATATCTTACTTCAAAGTAGCAGCTAAACACATCACATCTGTTACAAACAAATCTGAGAGGTTAGTTATCATAATGAACTGCAGAAATCACAGAGGTTTGTTTACTCCCTCTTTCTTTAGCATCAAGAGAAGCCCTTGGATAACCACTGGTATATTACACATTGCCATAGACAGCAGAAGTATCATAAATGAAAAATTTTCTGGTTTATTTTAGGATATAGCTTAAAGCTTGATTTCGTATTCTGTTGGTTTCTATAGTTAAAAGCTGCATTAATGTGGTTGAAATACTTTGAAGTAAGTAGAGATAAAACAAATCAGCAGGTATTTAAACTGAGGGCAATGAGGTGGAAAAATCACCACTTTCCCTTCAGGTAGAGGCCTGAAGATATATCTTTGTTAATGAGGTTTCACGCTGTCTTAGTGGATCCTTAATCATTTAAAATGCAAAATCCAAAGAATGAAGTAAGAGCTATCATACATATGAGAAGGTGGCTGATTATTTAATAAATGATTATGCCATCTGCTTCCCTCATCACTCTCCTGCTTGTAAAATTCCACCTATGAAATTACATGAACTCATATGCTATAAGCAACACCCATTAGAAGCCAGCAAATAAAACATCATTCTCTTTGATTTCCTCCGCCACCTCTCAATTTAGAGAGTTTGTTCATATGGCCAGGCACAGAGGAAGGTAGAAATTACCTTTTTATGAATTGCTGGCATTCTGCTACTTGTGATTTTTATTTTTATCATGGTGGGTTTTGAATGAACTAGAAGGACATTTATAAAGAATTATTTCAAAGTGACCTACTTTAGATGTCTGTAATACCCTTAGAGACTAGCTGTGCCTGCAAAATATTTCATATAATTCAGTGTAAAATAAAAAATGCAGGAAGAGGACTTTGTTTTTGTTTTCAGAAGATTTCTTTCTCCTGAAGGAGAACTCAGAGTTGACTTATACTCACTTCACTTTCAATGTCACCTGCCTTTAATATATTTAAGGAGTTTATTTTTATCTCTCTCTCTTTTGTCTTTTTCACTTTTTTGCCCCTTAGTCAATCAATACTACATCATCTTTCACTTTTTGAAGTACAAAATTTTATTTATTTGGCTTTTGATTCTAGTGGAAGTAGGATCTAGATATTAGGATAGGATGTTAGTTCCCTGGTGAGGTCCACTGGCTGGATCTCAACATGGTGAAAAAGTAGAAATGAAAATAGTCTCATGCAGAACAATTAAGATTTTTAATAACTCTCATAAGAACTAACTCACTTTAACAAGACACAACCCATTCTGCAAACCAAAATAAATCTATTTAAGAGGGTGGAGTCTTCACAACCTCATTGTCTTCTAGTGTATTCCACTTCTTAGTGGTTCTATCACTTCAATACCACCACAATGGGAGCCACGTCAGCACATAAACCTTTGAGGAACAGATTATATGTATATCATACCACTATATACCGGTGTCCCACAAACACTGAAATGTATAAAGATGAACTTGTTTAATACATATGTCAGGGCTGGATCCCAAGTCACCTTCCTTCCTTTCTTCCTTTCTTTCTTTCTTTCTTTCTTTCTTTCTTTCTTTCTTTCTTTCTTTCTTTCTTTCCTTTCTTTTTTTCTTTCTTTTCTTTCTTCTTTCCTTTCTTTCTCTCTCTCTTCTTTCTTCCTTTATTTTTTCTTTCTTTTTTTTTCCTCTTAGTGTATTGTATATAGTTTATGAGGTTCAGAGTGATAGGAACATTCATGCAGACAGAACTTGGTATGTTTCCCTGTACATCCTACCCCACGCTCTTCCCCTCCTCATACTTGTTTTTAAGATCGGTGCATTATTTGATCTGTCTGTTCCAAGTATCCACTTGCTGGCTGCTGCCCTCATCATTAACTATGAAACAGCCATCTTTTCTATCCCCAACTTGGCCACAGGCAGGGTTGAGGAAATTGCCTTGATTTACATGGGCAAATCCATCCATTTCTCCCAATAAAACTAGTACATTAAATAACAAAAACAAAACAATATAAAGCAACCAAAAAAAATAAACAATATAAGCATTCCTATAGTTGACAAAAATAAACATTGAATTTTCACAGCAAGATCCATGTCCATGCATGGTTTTATTCTGCGACTGCAAGGTACAGCTTCTCCTTCCTCAGAGAATGTGTTTTTTATGAACTTTTTTTTTTGGTCTTAGAATACTAAAAGCTCATTTTTTCCTGACCTAACAATTTTTCTCAATATATATTTCTAAATTGGTTGTATGAATGCATTTTTATTTAAAATATTTTTTAGTTGTAGATTATGAACCCATGGGTGTTTTACCTAAAAACTACAGCCCTAGCCCTTCTTTAATTATTATTTTTTATTCTTAAATAATAACTCTCTTGGTTGCTGAAGGTCTCTCTAATTTGTTGAGTTTGTCCTCAAACATGCAATACACTGGTTTCAACCTCTTAAGTACTGGTATTACAGGCATGGGCCATCACACCCAGCTTTATTTAAAGTATTTGTGATTATCCACCCCCCCCAAATGACATTATATGTCATAAATTATTGTCTTAGTGAATTTGATATGAAAAGATCACTTATCAATAATACTTTTTGTTCAGAAATGAAATTCTGTTATTAGAGGACAAAGAATTAAAAGCTATCTTAGATTTGATGAAATATATATTTTTAAACTGCATAAGCAGCATCAAACATGAGTTGGTGAGAATTCAGGCTAAATACAATACATAAAAATGAAAACATTGTCATCTGAAGAATGATATTTTTAAATTTATTTTTATGAAAATAGATAATTATAAAAGCATTTAAAAATATTTGGTACACTTGTGATATCTGAATAATCACTCACAATGTAGTATAAAAAAAGACTTATTCAGGGTGAAGGTAAAGGCAAGTTAAGATATACTTTGGATCAGATTAGGAAGAATGAGGACTATGTGCCTTTAAAGAGTAGCCATACATTTGAGGAGGGAGGGTTAGAATTTTTTAAGGAAGCAGCTAAAGAGGAATTTAATTAGAAAATTCAGAATGCACATAATAATATTATATTTTAATTTCAAATAAAATTTCCAAAATTTCCCATTTGTAATGAAGTTCTGAATATAATATTCAACTTCTAAGTCTCAACATAATACCTAAATAAGTGTTCAAGGGAACTTACATTGTTTTCTTTTCCAAAGCATTTAAATCACATCAAATTAGTATTCATTATTTATGAAAAGTGAATTTAAACATTCTGGGTAGATGTCAATCCAATGAATTTCTCTCTTCCCAAATTAAGTATTTTAGTTATTTTAAATGTCCATGCCATTCTATAGAGTTAAAAAAAAACTAAGCAGGGTGTGATGATACATGCTTGTAATTCAAGCATTTGGAGGCTGAGACAGGAGGATCGTGGTTGGAGGACAGCCTCAGCTACTTAGTGAGGCCCTTTGCAAATAAGTGAGAACATGTTTCCAAAAAATAAATAATAAAAATTAGGCCTGAGGATGTAGATCAGAAGTAGAATGCCCCTGGGTTCCATCCCCAGTAATGCAAAAAAAAAAAAAAAAAAAAAAAAAAAACAAACCCAAACTACAAAACTAAAAGCACACATATTATTTATTATGTATCATTTTATATTATAATATGATATCCAATGTTTCAAGTAAGATGTATAAAGTAATAGGTAATTTACTATTACTATTCTTTTATCTATTTATTTTTTGTGTACATTTTTTAAAATTTGTATTATTTTGTCTTGTAGCCATATATCTTAATGGGGTACATGATGGTAGTACAAGCACACATCACTCATTTGCCCTTCTCCAAATCCCACCCCATTTTTACCCACTCCCTCCTTCTCATGTTCAGGATACTGATTGACTTTGATAAGTTTATTAATGTATATCATGTACATTAGGGAAATTTTCTCTTTCCCCCCTTTCATCCACCTCAGTTAGGTTGTCTCACTTGTTCATCTAAAGTTTTTTTATTCCTTTGTCTAGAGTCTCTCCTATGAATCTTTTTCTCCCTAGCTTCTAAATGGTAGGGAAACCATCCAATTTCTTACTTTTTGTGACTACGTAAACTCACTTAGCATAATGTTCTCTAGTTCCATCCATTTCCCCACAAATGATGTAATTTTGTTCTCCTTAATGACTGAGTAAAATTCCATTGTGTACATGCGCCATAGTTTTGTAATCCATTCATTTGTTGATGGACATTTTGGGTGGTTCCATAATTTGGCAATTGTGAATTATGTGGCTATAAACATAGATATGCATGCATTAGTTTGGTAGTTTGGTTTCCATTTTTTGGCAGATACCCAGAAGTGCTGGATCATATGGTAGGTTTGTTCCCATTCTTCTAAGAATCTTCTATATTGTTTTTTAAAGTAGACGCACTAATTTGCAATTCCACCAAAAATGTAATAGAGCTCCCACTTCTCCACATTTTCCCCCAGCAGTTGTTGTTGTTTGTGCTTTGAATTATTGCCATTCAAATTGGAGTTAGATGAAATCTCAATGTAGTTTTGATTTGCATCTCTTCTCTGATTGCTAACGATGTTGAACATTTTTACACTTTTATTGGCCACTTGTAATTTTTCTTTTATGAAGTATCTATTTAGATTACTTGCCCATATTTTATTTTGTTATTTGATTTCTTAGCAGTGAGTACTGAGTTCTCTGTATATTCTAGATAATAGTCCTTTATCAGAGAAATATTTGGCAAAAAACTCTTTCATTCTGTTGTATTTCTGTTGAGATTCTTGATAGTTTTCTTTGATGTACAGAAGTTCTTCAATTTCATGCAATCCCACATACTTATCTGCCTTTTAGTTTCTTGGGCTTTTGGGGTCTTGTTGAAAAAGTGTTTACCTCTGCCTATGCATTGAAGTGTTGGGTCTATGCCCTCTGTAAGATCTCTATTCTGATTTCTAAATCTTTGATCTATCTGGAATTGACTTTTGTGCAGGGTGAGAAAGTAGTACTTATTTTCATTTTCTGATATGGCTAACATTATTTGTTGAAGAGGCTATCTTTTTTCTAGTGTATATTTTTGGCTTCTTTGTCAAAAATCAATTGGCTGTAAATGTGTTAATTTGTTTCTGATTCTTTTATTCTGCTTCATTAGTCTATGTCTGTTTTGGGATCAATAGAATACTGTTTTTATTTATTTATTTATTTATTTATTTATTTATTTATTTGGTGGTACTGGGGTTCCTGGAAGCCCTTCTACCTCCGGGCTACACTCCCAGACCTTTTTTGCATTTTTATTTGGAAACAGGGTCTCCTAAGCCAGCGCGCGGGGCTAGCTTCGAACCTGCGCGATCCTCCTGTCTCTGCCTCCCAAGCACGGGGATTATAAGCGTGTGCCACCACGCCCGGCGAATACTGTTTTTATTACTATGGTTTTGTACTACATTTTGAATCAGGTACTGTGATACCTGCTGCATATTTCTGTTGCTGAAATCTACTTCGGCTATTCTGCACTTTTTGTTGTTCCAAATCAATTTAAGGACGGGTATGTTTATGCTTATAAAGAAAGATCTTGGTAATTTAATGGGTATTATGTTGAATCTGTAGATCATTTTTTTATAGAATGGCCATTTTGATTATATTTTTTCTACCTATCCAAGAACATGGGACATCTTTGCATCTTTTATGGTCTTTTTTGATTTATTTTTTTATTATTTTATAATTTTTTAAGAAAGGTCTTTTACCTCCTTGGTTAGGTTTATTCTTAAGTATTTTATTTTTTTGTGAGATATCCTGAGTGAAAATGTTTTCTGGGTTTCTTTTTCAGTATATTTATGATTGGCATACAGGAAAGCTTCTGATTTTTTAAGATTGATTTTGTATCCAGACAATTTGCTGAATTTATTGATCAGTTCTATTAGCTTTTTGATTGAGTTTGTTGTTCTTCTAAGTATAGTATCATGTCATCTGCAAATAGGGATAGTTGTAATTCTTCTTTTCCTATTTGCAATTTTTTAAATTTCCTTTTCTTGCCTTATTACTCCGGCAACATTCTCAAGTATTATATTGAAAAGAAGTGGTGATAATGGATATCTTCGTTTTGTTCCTGTTTTTAGGGGAAATTCTTGCAAGTTTTTTTTTCCCCCCATTTAATATGATGTTTGCTGTGGGCCTATTGTATATTGCCTTTATGATGTTGAGACATGTTCCTTCTATTCCGATTCTCTGCAGGTTTTTCTTTTTTTTTTTTTAGCATAAATGGGTATTAGATTTTGTTTAATGCTATTTACAGTGTCTATTGAAATGACTATGTGATTTTTTCTTTGATTTTGTTTATGTGATGAAATACATAGGTTGTTTTTTATATGTTGAACCATCATTGCATTCCTGGGATGAACCCTAATTGTTCATGGTATATGAGTTTCTTGATGTGGTTTTGATTGGGTGTGGTTAGTACTTTCTTTAGCAGTTTTGTGTCTAAGCTTAATCTATGACATTGGCCTATAGTTTTCTTTTCTTGAGCTGTCTTTATTTGGTTTTGGTATTAATGTGATGTTGGCTTTGTAGAGTGTTTTGGGAGAATACTGCCTCTTTCAGTTTTGTCGAATAGATTGAGGAGTATTGGGATAATCTCTCTTATAAAGGTTTTATAAAATTTATTTGGAAAACCTTATAGTCCTGGGCTTTTCTTTGATGATAGACTATTTATTGCTGCTTCAATCTCTTTGTTTGCTATTGGTTGGTTTAAATTTTCTATATCTTTTTGATTCAGTTTAGGAAGGTTGTATGTATCAAGAATATTGTCAATTTCAGATTTTCAGTTGGAGTATAGTTTTTCAATGTTGTTACTAAAATCCTCTGGATTTCCAAACCGTCAGTGGTAATATCTTCTTCTTTTTCTTTTTCCATTATTTATTTTAGTAATTTGGATTGATTCTCTCATTCTATTTGTGAGGTTGGCTAGTGAGTTTTCTTTTCTTTTCTTTTCTTTCTTTCTTTCTTTCTTTCTTTCTTTCTTTCTTTCTTTCTTTCTTTTTTTTTTTTGTGGTACTGGGGTTCTTGGAAACCCTTCCACCTACGAGCTTCACTCCTAGACCTATTTTTTATATTTTTTTATTTGGAAACAAGGTCTCCTAAGCCAGTGAGGCTGGCTTCAAACCTGTGCTATCCTCCTGTCTCCGCCTCTCAAGCACAGGGGTTACAAGCATGTGGCAACATGCCCGGCTGGTTTTTCTATCTTGTTAATTTTTTCAGGAGACCAGCTTTTGATATTTTTTATTTTCTGTATTTTTTTATTCTCTACTTCATTGGTAGCTGCTCTGATTTTAATAATTTTCTGTCTTCTACTGGTTTGGGGGTTAGACTGTTCCTGTTTTAAAGGCCTTTGAGATGTGTCATTAGGTTATTTATTTGGTGATTTTCTGTTCTTCTGTGCCACTCAGTGCTATATAATTTTCTCTTAATATTGCTTTCAAGGGGTCCCAGAGGTTTTAATATGTTGTATCTCTATTTTCATTTGTTTTCAGAATTTTATAAATTTTACCCATTACTTCTTCTATGACCCATTCCTCATTAATCTGTGTTGTATTCAGTCTCTACAGCTTTATGTGGTTACTCTTTTTTTTTTTTTTAGTTGATTTAGAGTTGTATTCCATTATGATGTGAAGATACTAGGTGAGTATTTCACATTTTTTAAAATTTTCTAGAGCTCACTTTGTGGCCCAGGATGTGGCCTAACATGGAGAAGGCTTCATGAGTAGCTGAGAAAAATAGGAAAATATGAACTCTGCTGTACTTGGGTGGAATATTCTGTATGTATCTAATAGGTCCATTTCTTTTATGGTGTTCTTTAAGTGTGAAGCATTTTTAGTGACCTTTTGTGTAAAAGATCTGTCTAGCAGTGTGAGAGGGGTGTCTAATTTTCCCAGTATTATTGTATTGAGATCTATGTGTGACCTAATGTCAGAAAGACTTGGTTTCATGAATGTGGCTGCACCTATGATTGGTGTGTACATTTTAGCTAATATTATTTTCTCTTGCTGGATTTTTCTTTTTCCAGTAAAAAAAAATAACCTGATTTGTCTCTTCTAATAAGCTTGGGCTTAAAGTCTAACTTGTTTGATATCATAGTTACTATTCTAGCTTATCTTTGAGTTTCATTGGCATAGATTACCTTTATCCTCCCTTTTACCTTTCATTTGTATTTTTTTATATTTTATATTTTCAAGAAAGAAATGTTTTTCTTGCAGCCAGCATATAAATAGATTCCATTTTTTAATCTATTCTGCCTCCTTATACCTGTTTCTTGGGTAGTTGAGGACATTTATTTTTAGTAATATTAATGAACAATGATTTTTAATTTCTAACATTTTATGTTTTAACTTCTTTTTGAGGTAGTATTTTTTTCTACTTTGCTCAGTCGTTTGGTAGAAATTACTGTTTCTCTGGTTCTGGAGTTTATCCTTATTTCTTTTTTGCAGCTAATCTCTGAGTATTTTCTCTAGTGCTGGATTGAAAGACATAAATACTTTCAGCTTCTATCTGAAAGCTTTTGTTTTTCTGGGTAGAATATTTTTAGCTGCAATTTGTTTTCTTTCAGAGTTTGAAATATGTTGATCAAAGCCCTCCTGGCTTTCATATCTTGGTTTAGGAAGACTGAAGTGATTCTAATTATTTTGTTCCTGAATGTCACTTTGTCTTTTGCTTTGTTTCTTTCTGATTATATCCTTGGCTTCTATGTTTGTCAGTTTGAGTATTATGTGGTGTGGCGAACCTTTGATCTTGACTAAAGGAGATTTTACAAATTTTCTGTACCTGTGTATTCACCTCTTGCTTATATTTGAATTTTTTTTCTGATACTATTTCTTTGAAGAGATTGTTTATCCCTTTGGTTTTAGCTTTTAGTTTTTCTTTTATGCCTCTTTTCTTAGGTTAGCTCTTTTAATATGGGCAAATATCTCTTTTATGTGCCATTTATGATGTTGAATTGTTTTTTTCTAAATTATATTCTATGCATTAAGTTTTGGAGATATCATTTTCTAAGAGTGAGATTATATTTTCCATGTGGTCTAATCTACTGTTTTTAATTTGTATTGATGCCTTCAATTCAATGATTTTATTCTTCACTTTCTTTGGAGCTTCTTTCTGATTTCTATTCAGAGTGTCAGAATATTTGTTTATTTGTTTTTTTATTTCTTTCAGGATCTCTCTAAACTCTTTTTGAAAATCCTGAATCATTTCTACTGTAAAATTTTATATTTGTTCTTTTTGCAATGTCTACAATAGTGTGCTGTTGGTTTCTGATATTGTGGGGTTGTGAGAGCTCATTGTACTCTTGCTTATTCTTCTTTCCATGATTTCAGGTTTTTTAAATTTGTATCTTTGTTGCTTTTTGTAGCTTTTTCTCACTTTATAGTTGTCAGCTGGTATATAAAATGGCAAGTTACATAGTGAAGGTTTAGTGAGGAAAAGGTGATAAAGTAGTAAATGCAAGAATAGAGTAACATTGCAGATAGGATCAAATATAATTAGAATTTGAATTTGGTAAGGTAATATATCATAGAAATTAGAGATAGTACATATGTAGTAGGATTCTAATAACCATATTATTTTTATGAATTATGTGATATAATCACCAATACAGCTTTTCCCAGGAATTTGAAAACTGAGTTCTGATTCATAATGAAAGCTCAAAATTCTACAAAGTCAGATATGTGAAATAATAAGAAATTGCCTATGTATGTATTATTTCTTAATTAAAAATTGCAAAATTGCTTTAAGCTACTTTCTCTGGGATGTCAGAAGAAAAAAACAAAGAATGCTGAATTTTCAGTTTGTTCAATGTTATTTATTATTTTTTTGTGTGTGTGGTACTGGGGGTAGAACCCAGGGCCTTTCTACCTCCAGGCTATCCTCCCAGTCCTATTTTATATTTTATTTGGAAACAATGTCTCACTAAGTTGCTGAGAGTCTCACTAAGTAGCTGAGGCTGGCTTCAAACCTGTGTGATCCTTCTGTCTCAGCCTCCCTATTGCTGGGATTACAAGCATGTGCCACCACACCTGGCATTTCAGTGTTTTAAAATACAAAAAGAAATGGTATTTTTTATTAGTACATGTATTTATTCAATAACAACTTGGTGTCTACTCAGAATATGGGTTATGGGAGGCACTCTGGAGGCTTTTAGTACAGCAGGGCACACAAAATATCATAAGCAAGAGAATTGATGCATGTTGTAAGGAACCCCAAAGTCTGTCTATAAAATTTCAAAGAAAAATAATATGTTAGTGCTCAGGACAATTTTAAAAGAAATATAAAAGAAGTGACATTTGAGGCCGGGCGTGGTGGCACACGCTTGTAATCCCCGCGCTTGGGAGGCAGAGACAGGAGGATCGCGCAGGTTCGAAGCCAGCCGCACGCGTTGGCTTAGGAGACCCTGTTTCCAAATAAAAATGTGAAAAAAATAGGTCTGGGAGTGTAGCCCGGAGATAGAAGGCCTTCCAGGAACCCCAGTACCACCACCAAAAAAAAAAAAAAAAAAAGAAGTGACATTCGAGCTGATTTACAAAGGATGAAGAAAGACTGGGTGCAGGAAATGTGAAACAAAGATATTCTAGGCAGACAGCACCATGATATATTTGAGTGAAGGATGTGATGCAAAGGAGAAATTATTTGTAAAAATATTGAGATTTGCTCTCTCAATTTCTATTAGACCTATCCTTGTTTGAAAATTTTAAGAAAGCTTAAAACTTTGCAGCTACAGTGTTAGTTGTAAATTAGATTCTACCTATAAAGAATGTGCTCATGAGATTTAAAAGTCAAAGCAAGTAAGTCCTGCTTAAACTATGGATATTCTCATCATTGGTTTTTTCTGCAACAGAACCTAGAGTTTATTTTTATTCTTCTGGAAGGAGAAAAATTTTGTGATTTTCCTGCTTTTACCATGGGTTACAGTTTTTTGTGTCTTCACAGTTTTCTGGTATTCAAGCCTTTTCTGGTAATAGAAGAGCCATTATAGCTTACCCTAAAACAGCCAGGCTTCACAATAAACTACTTTCAGTTTGTTCTTGGGCTCACTTTGAAGTCTTAGCCTAAAAATGGCTCCTTTTATTATTTCAGAAATTATATAAGTATCTAATTATATAGTAATTTTTTTCTTAGAGTAGTCTCTGTTTTCTGTTCTGATCTTTAAATAAAATAATATATACTATATTGTAATTATAAAATTTTGACTGTCACTCAGTTTATCTGTTTATATTTTCTGAATTTGTATGCACACAAACTTCAAGTGAGTGCTATTTATGACAGAACAAATAGCTATGAAGTTTAAAAAATAATTTATAGGAATATTTAAAAAATCAAGCTAGAAAAAATATTTTTTCTGGACATGTATTTCTGTCTGGATGGTCAACTTCATATGTTCTTAATATTTGAACTTCAAAAAGTTTCTATTTTTTAATTTTTTATCACTTCTCTGAATTTTTCTTTAAACATTTTCCTCACTCCACCCTTCTCTTCCTTCATTACTGTGCTTTATCATAATATTATTGTTTTTATATGTTTCCCATCCATATCATAATTCTTCTTCACTTTACTCCAATCAGTATTATTTATTGAGCACTGAGAGAACAGATTCTTCTGGGTCAAGGCCTGAAATAGCTGTCAAAATGACAGATATTCTTTAAAAGTGCTCTCAAATTTTACCAATTTGTAGAATGCTGGTATTATTGCTTTCTCTAGGATATTTTTCTTTTAATGGAATGAAACTCTGAGCTTAGTTTGCTTTTCCAGTTCATGAAAAAACAGCAGATATGTATGTAGACAAAGATGGCAATCATAAATACTTTGAAGACTTCTAGACATAACTGAGCTTCCAAAACCTCATGAAAGATTTAAGCCACCTTTTGAAATGGGTTTTCTTGCTGAAGAAATCTTTCAATTTATTTTATGAGTAGAGTCAGGAAACTTTGGCTATTCTTCTACATTGATACAAAAGACATGCTGTGATTCAAAAATGAGGGATAATTAGGTCAATGGGGAAGCCTAACAACACATACTTGTCAGGTGAAAGGAAGTTTCTTGGAGTTTTATAATATGCTTTTAAATGTATTTCTATCCATGAAGTTAGAATATTTATTGTATAAAATCAAGAAAAATCTTGATTTTTCTTGGAGAAAAATCTTCCTCATGGTTGTTGGCAAGATAATATGCAAAACTCTTATCATGCTGCTTGCTTGCTTAAAAACATCATTCTCATGCTTAAAACTTTATGCTCTATCACAATTAAGATATTAAAATCACTAGAAAGAGTTGGTAGCATGTGCTATATGTCTTAATGGTTAATTATCTTTAAGACCCAGGTGTGGTGGTACATTTCTGTAATCCCAGTACTTGGGGGCTAAAATAAAAGGATCACAGGTTTGAAGATAGCCTAAGCAAGTAGTGAGACTCATCAACCTAGCCAGACCCTGTTTCCAAATAAGAAATAAAATTGAGCTAGGGGTATATATCAAAGATAGAATGCCTCAGGGTTCAATCTCCAGTATCAGAATAAATAAATAAGTAAATAAATACTTTTAAATAATGGCTTAAAATACACAATCTTACTTAGTTGGACATAAATTGACTTTTTTTTTTTTTTTGCGGTTCTGGGAATGAAACCCAGGGGCATTCTACCTCCAAGATATACACCCCCAGCCCTATTTTGTTGTCCTTTTTGTGTATTAAACATGGTTTCACTGAGTTGCAAAGGACCTCACTAAATAGTAACTGACACTGTCTGCAAACTGTGATCCTCTCATTTCTGCCTCCCAAATGCTGGGATTATGAACTTGCACCACCACGCCCAGCCTGCTTCTCATATTTGAAGTTTTCTCTTTGTGGAGTTTCCCTGTCTCTGTATTCTTTAGCTACGATTATGGAAGGTACCTAAGCGAGCTATTCTCTCTGTACTCTCAGATCTGTCTAACTTCAGTAGACTACTGAATTTTACCTGGTTTCACTCTAATTGAGCTATACAGGGAAACTACTTAAGGTTGAAAATCTTAAACATTCATTTATAAAGGTCATCTTGCTTATTTCTCATCTTTAAGAATACTATTAAACTTTCCAAAAGTCCAGTGACCTGTGAACCATTGTTGTGATCTTTTAAATTGTTTGAAGCAAGGTGAATCTGATCCCTGCTACTTCATCTTGAGTAGAAGTAGGACTAAGCCTAAAAGTATTTTGACTTTGGCAATTTTCAAAATTAGTATCTCAAAATCAGTGTTGGTCACAATGATATTTTTAGCATCTCATCAACACTTAACTGTGTCCTGTTCTAACACATTTTTAAGCATGAGTTACATTTTTAAGCATGAGTTACATTTCTGGAAGACTGTTTAATCTCAGTCAGATGGGAAAAGTGATTGGTCAGGTCTTAAATTAACAGGCATTTTTTCCTACTGTAATACAGTCATTATTAATTATTATCGATGCTGCTGCAATGACAAAACCATCCATCTCATTGCACATGTCAAAAACTGGGTGTCATCACTGACATCTCCACTCCTTCATCATCTTTTTCATTTATTACCAGGTTTATTCAATGTATATCACACATTTTTCTGACATATTTTGTCTTTTTTTAACATCCACAAACAAAATCTGCAAACGCCTGTGTGCCAGAGTAGTGCAACAGTTTGATAACTGGCTTTTCCTCAATACTCTCTTACCAGTGTTTCACCAGGCTGTGATCAGAAGTAACTTCTGGGAACAAAAATCTGATCATATTGGTTCCGTGTTTCAAATGTGATATTGACTTCTTATGTTTCTACAGACAGATTAAAATCTTCAACAGTACCTGTTTTAACAAAACCCATATTTTAAAAATTAACCTTAAAACACAATTGCTTAACATGATCTATTTCTTCTTATCACTAATTACAACTATAATTCTACATTCATTTGTATAATTATTTGATTAACATTTATCTTATCTCTCCCATCAATGTATAAAGTATTCACTTCCTCTCAAATACCTAGAACTTAGTGTAGTGTTCAATACATTTTAGCAGTAAGTAAAAATGTGATGATTTAATTATACAACTATGTTGTTAGCTTTATGCAATTATATATATGTATATGTGTAATGCTAATACAATAATGAAATGACATATTGAATAATTAATGAGACAGAGTTTGCAATATTTTATAGAATCCATCTCATTTTACACTAAAATTTACCCAAGGAGGTATTATTTAAACTACATATAAAACACAAAGTTCACAGCTATTAAGAGGTTGATCCAAATCAAACAGCTGGTAGAAAACATGTAAATTTTAAATAATCATTGGTCTGCTTCTAAAGTATTTAATTTCAATCATGATATAGCTTTATTTCTTCTATAAAATTTTGAATAAACCAAAATCTAGCACTTGTAAATAAAACAATTCAATATTTGCTATATGTTACTAGTTTATTTCTCTAAAAATGTGCCTGTGCATGTACGCTGCTATTATTCTTCCAATAGCAATGGAACTAGTTGAGAAATCTTTAGTAACCATTTAATGTGAGTTTTCTGAAAGTTTTTCTGAGTTGCAACAAATTAGATCTTAAGAAAGAATGATAAGCATGAACCATCCAATTAACAATTTAAGGCTTATTATGTACAGGTACTAGAGTTTGAACACATCCAAAATCTTATGAAATAAAAATCAACCTAATATCAATTAGGGTCAATGTGTTATAAAAGAAAGGGAAACCATACCATGAGGTTCATGAAGATTTGCCACTTATTAAATAAATTATCTTTATCAGAAATGGTATTTTCTCTTCTAATTTATTGATAAAGTT
This sequence comes from Muscardinus avellanarius, assembly GCF_963383645.1. NCBI lineage: Eukaryota > Metazoa > Chordata > Mammalia > Rodentia > Gliridae > Muscardinus > Muscardinus avellanarius. Next base: position 90,174,162 of record NC_137791.1, read on the forward strand.
TACAAGCAGTGAATAAAATAATCACTAGAAAAATGGTTTTTTGTTGCCATTGTTTTATAACTTATATTAAAATAGTTTAGGAAACATAAATATCCAAATCACAAGCACAATGTTGGTAAAAGAATGTACTTCTAAAGAATCCAAGAGTAGGTAAAATTTCATCTCAATGAATGATCAAAGTTTTAGCAGGCCATATTTTAACAGCATAATAAGTTTAGTAATTGGCCATAAGATCCAATAAAGAATATAATAAATATTTTAAATTAGAACTTTATCCAACAGCTCGGGCCACATCTGGCAGCCCACATCATGGCCTCTGTCTCCAAGCTTTTCTGCATCTATTCCACCTTCATTTTGTGAAACAATGAAGTGAAAAACATTGAGGATAAAAACAATGTCCTCATTAATATAACTAATGTAACTGTTGAAACTTTTTGGTCTGGTTTGTTTGTAAAGGCCCTGGACAACATCAACATGGGGAGCCCTTTTGCAGTACATGGGCTGGTGAACCTGTGCCTGCAGCTTGTACTGCAGGAGGTCCAGCGCCTCTACCACTGCTGCTTCAGCCACGGAGAAGGACACAGAAGCAAAGAAAGAAGAATCTGAGGAGTGTGATGATGACATATGGCATGGGTTTTGGTCCTTTTGACTAAAACTTTTTTAACATGTTCAATAAAATGATACACATTTTTGCAGGTAGTTGAGGAATATGGTCTGCCAAAAAAACTTAAATTAGTATTTTTTATAATCATAAGTTGCAGAATTAAGCCTAAAGAGGGAGTGCACCTAAGTTCAAGTGATTACAAAGAAATAGTACATAATAGATAAGTTTAATAAACATAGGAGTTTATTTGAATTTTATAAAGAAAAAATTCTAGATCATAAAAGCGTTTGCTGCTAGTAAGGTAAGATGTAAACATTTAGATTTTTGTGTGTGTCCCTCTGTGTGTGTATGTGCGTGTGTGTGTGTGTGTGTGTGTGTGTGTGTGTGTGTGTGTGTGTTAGGATTTAAAGCCAGAGGTGTTTTACTTCGAACTAAGCCTAACTATATATATATATATATATATATATATATATATATATATATATATTTTTTTACCTTGAAACAAGGTCTCACTAAGTTACTAAGGTTTGGCTCAAACTGGTGACCCTCCTGCCTCAAACTCCCAAGTACTGGGATTACAAGGATATACCACATACTGTATGGCTTATTTACAAATGTTTACTATCATTATTCTTTTTCAGTGTAGTACTTGAAAATATAGTTAGATAAATATAGAGAAGAAAATTAAAGGGGTAAAAATTTAGAAGGAACTGAAATGTCTGTTTGCAGTTCCCATTTCTAAAGTCCTTGTCAATTTTCTTAATTATTTTATTTTTCTGTGGAACATATTGAAAATGACATCCATTCCTACTGTGTTTGGTGCTCTCAGACCCACTTCCCCTTCTACTTCTTCCAATAATGAATGTTCAGGATAAACATGCTATATCCATACTTTTACACATAGGCAGGTGGAGCTCCTCCATTAATTAACCACAGCCTTCTTTCTCTCTGATCATTCCAGTCTAGTTTTGCTGAAGTTTCCCCTCCATTATCTGGAGTCCCTCTGGTATTTTGGGCATATTAGTTGTTGGATGCTTACATTTTTTTGCTGTAATAACTTTTATATGCTGTTGACTAGGCTTTACGTTTTGAATAAACTGTCTTCTGTGATAGTCTATTTTTCATTTCATCTAATCTTCCAGAATTTCTTTCTATTGCTATCTTCTTTTCATTTATTGATGCTTTCATTTTATTCCAGACCACTTTCTGATTCTTTCTTAGTGTCTCCATTTTGTCTTTAATTTTCCTATACCTTGGCTCTGAGGCCTATCATTATATTGTAGATCAGGACTCAGAATTCTCCTTCTTGTATTTCTTGTAGGTCAGTATTTGAGATTTTTGTTATTTCTTCACTGTTCCTAGTTCTCATATCTCATAAGGTTTTTAGGCTTGTTTTTCTGATGTCTTGGCATGTTTAGTTGGTATTAGGTCTAGTCCAATCTTAGTAATAAGAGTTTAGAGGTGTCAGCATGTAAGCAGTGCTTTTTCCAATAGTGAGGGTTGGGTAATGGGGGAGGAGCTGGGGTGATGGGTACAGGAGTCAGGTAAAGTAGAGGATATGACTAGGTTGAGTAAAAATTTAAGTTTAATAAGGTAGTATCTGATTGAGAAGGAGAGAAAGATAGTATGTCTTTTGTAGTTAGAGTATTTAAGTATGGAGTTAAATACCTTGAATATTAAAGAAGGAGACACAGTAGGGGGAAAAAATTTTGAGAAAAGAGAGTAGACAGGCTAGAGTGAGGAAGTTTGTAAAAGAACTGGGTGGAAAAAGCAAACACAAAAAAAGTAACAAAACAAGATACAAAAGCTAACAATTATACATCAAAGACAAAAAACACAACTGAAAGAAAAAAAAAAGAAAGAAGAGAGAAAAATAAAGGACAAAAAGAAAAGAAAAGAACTAGTTACAATGTGAGACAAAAAAAGCAAAACAAACAAACAAACAAAAATCCAAATAAAAGAAAAAAAAAGCAGCAGTTCTAATTTATGAGATCAGGGCTAGGACCTTATAATATCTGTATGTCTGATCATTGTGGTAGATTCTGAATTGTATTTCAATGGCTTTTTTTGCTCTGTACCCTATTGTCAACTACTGAACCCACTCTTTAGGTTCTTGCACCCCTCTCTAGCCTCTGACAGCTTTGCATTTAGGTGTCAGAGAATCAGTTGATACTGTTAATGAGTCCCATGTAAGTTCAAGATTCTGTGTTTTTTGCACGCTCAGGCTTCTGCATTCTCCACCCCGGGATCAGGCCTGAGCTTTCCCACACCACTGAACGTGCACTTTCCTATCTGTAGGGGCAGAGGGCATCTAGTGTAGTGTTGGAATGACCCCCTGTGACACTGTGCAGATACTGCACCTTGAGCACCTTTTCTGTGACTCAGGAGGTTTTAAATGGACTAGCCCACCCAGTCCCGTGGGTTTTCTGGGTGGTCTTTTGCCAAGTGTCTCAAGTGGTTACCTGGCTGCCCTGCTCTGGGTCTCAGGAGCACTTTATATGCCATTGTGGGTGCTGCCTCTGGTGAGCCCAAGAGATTTTGGGTCTTCTGCATCCATGAAGCATGATGACAGTGCCGCTCCCTGCTTAAGATGTTGGAGCTCTGTGGCCACTTTCTAGCTCTTGAATTATATTTCTGGATATCTTGGGGTTGCTACACCAGTGTCATTCAGAGACAGGATTTGCAGTTTGGGCCTGCAGCCGGTGAAGGCACCAGTGGCCAGGCAGGGTCTGCAGCAGGTCCATCAATCGCTCAGGCTTTTGGCAGTATAACTCAAAGTCAAGAGTACTGGAGTCCTTACTGGTTCTGTTTTGGTTTGTGAGCTGTACTTATTTTGTTTGTGAATATTCTGCCTTCGTGGTAGTTGAATTTTATTTGTTTCAGCTACTGAGATGTACTGAGTCCTGCAGTCACCATTTTTTCTCTTCCCTTGTCAAAATTTTAAGAAAATTTATCTAATAATTACAGTATTATTAAATAATTTCATATATTTGAGTCAAAGTAAATAAATATTATATATGTGTGTGTGTGTGTGTGTGTGTATCCTGAACATGTAAGTTCATATATATATATATCTTTGGACAGAATGTGAGCATAGCTAATAAGAAATATATTTTTATTTATTTTACTCAAATGCTTTTTTTTTTGCAATAGAATAAGATTATATATACTTGCTTTTTCTTTCTTTATACCTAAAGTTTCTTTTAAGGATTTGACTACTGGAGCTCACAGCTTGAAATTTGCTATGTCTAACATTATATATAAAAATTTTGAGAAGAATTTATTGCTCAAGAGCACTGTAAAACTTGGCCTACTGCCAAATAAGTTGGAGATATTAAGAGTAGCAATAACTCCTCTTATCAAAAAAGAACTTGTGGCATTTTAGAATGTTATGAATGTTGTTTTTATTTTAAGCATTTGGCACTTACAACATGTGCTTTCTGGTACAACAACACTATATTTGTCTTAAGTGAAGCATAGAAAACATGCAAAAACAAGCTTGACTATCACACAATAGAACAATAAGCAAGACTGTCTTTCAAGTGTTGGGCTTGATTTCTGAAAATCTGTTAGGTTAACTGTCATAATATGTCAAGTTAAAGAGAGAATCCATTCTCATTATAAAGTTATTATCTTTATATGTAGGATTCTGATCACACATGATTACTATGCATTTTAAAGAGCCACTCACTTATAAAAGTCTAAGAATCAGTATAGAAATAATAAATTCAAATATTTAATGATAGAATACCTCACTGAGTATCAGCTACTGCTCTCAGCACTGTCTACATTCATGCAAATCTCTGGTAGTACTACTCTATTATACTAATACTTTTATATGGTGTGAGAGATTTTTTCTTCTCCTAATAGTAAACCAACTAAAATGATTATTACATCAGGCTTAGGGGTTACAGTGAAGGTTACAAGTTAGACTGGAGCATAAATATTAGGCTGTTTATCTTTCTTTTTTTTCTTGTGTTCATTTAAGGAAAAGCTGCATCTCACAGCCAATGACTTATACACAGAAGAAAATTTTTATAGGATTTCTTGCCTGGTAATAAGTCAAACAGTTGAATCTCATTAATTTATGGAGATTTAGATATTTCACTCCTAACTGGAGGAAATTCCAAAGCTAATATGAATATAATTATCTTTATTATGAATTCAAGCTGTTATTTCAATAAAAACATAAGACAAGGATGGTATGGTGTTGTGTTAGAGAGCATTTTGATTTCTCTTGTTCAGAATATAAAATAAAAATCCTTATAAATAATTCCATTGAGAAATTTTATTAATCCTGCCTAAGATAAGAATTAATACAAGTATGCTAATGCTAATATTTTAGTCTGCTGTCCCCCTCCCACAAAAATTTATGAAAATATAACTTTTTACATGTCTTCTTAAATAATATTATCCCTGAGGAAGACCATTAGAGAAGGACTTCTTAATTAGGAGCACTTTTCTTCCAGGAGACATTATGGAGTCTGGAAGCTATTTTGATTGTCATAACTGGTGCTTTATAGCCTCTAGTGGGTAGAGTCAGGAATGCTGGTAAACATTCCACAGTGCCCAGAACAGTTCCCTACAAAAATATTATTCAGCCCCAAATGCCAATATTACCAAGGTTAAGAAACCAAGCACTAAAGTAAAATTTATGTTTATGTGAGTCATTATTGCTATGATCTGGTGGCACCCTCTGCATTAATAAATAGCTAACTAGTTAAAAGATAATACTAATATAAACATTTTAAATATTTTGCATAATTAGTTTCTCTCTGGTTTTCTTTCCATCTATTTTCTTTTATATGATGATGGAATTAGGTAGAGACTGATACATTCACCTGACTACACTATTTTTCTCTTTGTCTATATGAGAAAGAATAGACAATGATACTTTATTCTAATTCTTTGGAGTTCACAGCAGATAAAACAACAACAACAACAACAACAACAACAACAACTATACTTTATGTTCAGAATGGAGGCAGATAATGAGGACATCAAGATTCCCTGATGGCTCCTTAGTCAGAAGCCTAAAATGCCATCAGAAAAGGGTTTTGCTTAGTTTTGCTGCATATTGTCTTAAGAGGATCTACCAGATATTTTTGCTCATAGTGCCTTTTTACTAAACTGTTTTTGTGGAAAGTCTGCCTTCTTAATTGCTCTGAAGAAAACTTCTGGCATTCACCAGGCAAGGTTCAGGGTGTAAAATTCTTTCATGTGCATTAGCAATGAAATATGTCTCCACCAGCAATCTCTCTACTTGATTCATTTTGAACAATCCACCATAAGCACTTGCCATTCACTTTCCACCAAGAAAGGAATCTTAACACAATCCACTGGGACTTAGGATTCTTTATAGCTGAATAGGATTTCATTTTGTGTATTTCCTATAATTTTGCAATCCATTCATCCATTGATGGAGACCTAGGTTGGTTTCATATTTTGGCTATTACAAATTGTTCTGCTATGAAGATGGGTATACATATGTTACTGTAGTTCTCTGATTTCAAACCCTTTGGAAAGATACCCAGGAGTGGTATAGATGAATCACATGGTAGATCTATTCTTAGTTTTCTAAGGAATCTCCACACTGATATTCATAGTGGCTGAAATAGTTTGCACTCCTACCAACAGTATAAGAGTTCCTCTTTCCCTACACCCTTACCAGCATTTGCTGTTATTTGATTTCTTTATGCTTGCCACTCTGGTTGGTGTTAGACAGAATCTCAGTATAGTTGTTATTTGCATCTCAAGTCAGTATATCAGTAGAAAATATTACTGAGAAATATGAAGCAATTCTCTGTGTGTGTATGCATGTGTGTGTATGTGTGTATGTGTGTGTGTGTATGTGTGTTAACTTTCCATCACTGTGACAGATACCTGAGAAACAAACACAAGAAAGACATATTTTGGCTCATACTTTCAGAAGTTTTATAGTTAGCTGACCCCATTGCTTTGGTTTCGTGGAAGAGGACAGTGATAAAGAGAGGTAGAGGCTTTTTAAAAGTATAACCTTCTAGCTCGTGCCACCAATAATATACTTTCTCCAATATAGTATGACCTTCTACAGTTTTCACTACTTCCAAATAATTCCAAAAAATATGAACCCCTCAATAGTTTAATCCACTGATGGGGTCATATTCCTCATGATCCAATCACTTCCCATGAGTCTCACCTCAGTACATTGTTGCATTTGGACTGGAGGACCAAGAATTCAACACATGGCACTTTCACACATCTGAATCACACACACAGACACACACACACACACAGACACACACACACTTACTAACATATATAAACATATGAAAAGCCAGGTGTGGTGACATGCTTGTAATCCAAGCATTCAGGAGGCTGAGACTGGAGGATCTTGGTTTGTGGACAGCATCAGCTACTCATTTACTTAGTGAGGTCCTCCATAACTTAGTTAGACCCTGTTTCAAAATAAAGAATAAAAAACAAGGCAGGAGTGTAGCTTGGAGTTCAAATGCCCCTGGTTACATCCAAAAAATAAACCTAATCAGTAAGGTAAAAAAACTCTAGAAATAAAATTATAAGGAAAATTGAAGGAAAGATGGTGACCAAGAGCAACAGCGTCCCCAAAACAGAGTGCTACAAAATCAGATTATATGCTTAGCAGAGGAACAACAAAAATAAACACATGAGACTGAAAAAAAGATGGCCAACTGAGAGGAAAAAAAGAACAAGGAAAAACAGCACAGCACCTCATGGGTGCCTCTGGCGATGCAGCCCGAGACAAGAATTTAAAGGGATTTATGTCCGACCCATGGACTGTAAGCCAGCTTGCCCAGAGACCTCCTACAACTTCAAAGGAGCTAAACATGTCATCAAGAGAACCAGAGTAGAGGTCAGCACCCACCACTCTCTTAGCATGCGGACCTGATGCCATCAGCCCAGCAACAGCCCAGCCTTCCATGTTCCCCAGGTCTCAGCCCAGCAAGCAGCTACAGCATAGTGATTTGCATCCCAAAAGGGATTGCTCAGCACCTTGCCCCTAGGAATGCATGCAGCCACAATAAACACCCCAGGACTGTGACTTCCTGATACAGCCTGGAGAAAGTGAGAGAGAGGGCTGCTAGAGGGCTGCTGTTGGACATAACAGAATCTCTGACAGACTCAGGTTTTGATCAGCAGAAAATGAGAGGAGGAAAATCTAGCTAGACCCATTTAATAGATGCTCCAGGATCATCACTGACCTCCCATTTGGATGAACATGGAGTAGCAAGACCAGATCAGCCCTAGCTGTGGAGAACAGGGACTCCTACATTGAGTTTGGTCTCAGAGGCAAATGTCACCAGTGGTAGCAGGGAGAGATCTAGTCTCCAAACTGGTGAAAAATGTGAGAGTGACCTGCACATAATATATAACACAGCCTAAATGGTATCAGCCATCTACATAAACTGAGAAAATCACAGAGAACCAAACCCACAATAGGAAGGGGGCAGGTGGTACTTGGTATTTGAACAGAGAGAGACTGCAGATCTAGCTACTAAATAGATACTTAATTATAGACCTGCATTAATTTATAGCTGAGGTTGTTTTTTGTTTTCTAGGTTTTTTTGTTTTTGATTTGTTTTTGTTTCTGTTGTTTGTTCTTGTTTTGTAAATGAGTGTGTATACCTGGTTGGTTTTATTGTTGTTTTAATTTTGTTTTATTTTATTTTAACCTATTTCCAAACCCTCTCTGAAGCATCTTCCTTTGTACATACCAACTCTTTCCTCACTATCCTTTTCCTATCTTGCTCCTGCTTTTTATCTCTTCCTTGTCTTGTATTAATCCCATTTTATACCATTATACTACAAACTCTACATTGGTTACCATAATACAATTTTATTCTTACTACCTTTAACCTCTAGTATATTCTGCTGTACGAAACTCATACTTTCATTCTATTTGACTGTATCTGAGATTTCACACTATTCTTCCATTCACTCCTTCACTTCCCTCCTTCCTCAATCTTCACTATTCAGTACAGTACAAACTCCCCTTAGATATACTATCTGACACCTAGGAACTGAGAGAAGTCTACCAAAAGCATCAGAGGCAAACATCTGAAATCATTAAAAGAAGGAACAACAAAGGAGCAATGAGCTCCCACAACTCCACATTTACAGAACCTGATAACACAGAATTGCAGAGATATCCAGAAGGCCAAATCAGGAATCTAACTGTAGAATTAATATAGGAATTCTGAAAAGAATTTAAAGAGAGCCTGGAAGAAATAAAGAATGCAATCATTGAAGTAAAGGGATCCATTCAAACAATAAAAAATTATTTAGACCACATGAAGAGTAGAATATCACTACTAGATCACTCCAAAAATGAACACATAGTTCATAACATAGAAGAAATAATTCAACAGAAAGAATTAAACATTGAAGAAATATGGGCCAATTTTAAAAGAACCAACTAAAATTATTGGCATAGACTCCGAAAACCAAGTCATGAAAGAAAGAAGGGCCTGGAGTAACATACTCCAAGCTCTGAAAGAAAACAACTTGAGCCAAAAATTTTCTACCCAGCAAAACTATCTCTCAAACTAGATGGGGAAGTAAAATTATTTCATGGCAAACAGAAGCTCAAGGAATTTATGTCTTCCAAACCAGCACTAAAGAAAATACTCAAAGAGATTAACTACAAAGAAGAAACAAGAAATACACGACAGACCCCAAGAAACAAAAATTTCTATCTAACAGACAACTATGAAGAGAAAAGCAAACAGTATTTCAAACACACAAAAAAATAAAATAGTTAGAAATAAACTTAAACAAGGACGTAAAAGACCTCTACAAAAAAAATTATAGAACATTGAAAAAGAAATAAAAGAAGATCTTAGAAGATGGAAAGATCTTCCATGTTCATAAATAGGCAGAATAAATATCATCAAGATGACCATACTTCCAAAAGTGATCATTAAATTACCAAGATCATTTCTCACAGACATAGAAAAATCAGTCCTTAAATTCATTTGGAACAACAAAAAAGACCAGAATAGCCAAAGTAGTTCTCAGCAACCAAAAACATGCAGGAGGAATCACAATACCTGACTTTAAACTATACTACAAAGCCACTATAATTAAAAAAAAAAAAAATCATCTGGCACAAAAACTCATCCATAGACCAATGGAGCAGATTCGAAGACTCAGAAACAAAACCACACACTCACAGTCAACTGATATTTGACAAAGGGGCCAAAAACATACAATGGAAGAAAGATAGTCTTTTTAACAAATGGTATTGGCAAAACTGCTTAACCATATGCAGAAAAATGGAATTAAATCCCACCTTCTCACCCTGCTCAAGAGGCAATTCAAAATGGATCAAACACTTGGAAATTAACCAGTGACCTTGAGACTCCTTGAAGAGGGCATAGGTCCAAAACTGCAACACATTGGCACAGATAAAAACTTTCTCAACAAGAACTCAAAGGCACAAAAAACTCAGAGGCGAATCAATACATGGGACTGCGTGAAACTGAAGAGCTTCTGTTCAGCAAAGGAAAATGCCAAGATCCCCAATTGAGAGCCAACAGAATGGGAAAAGATTTTTGCCACCTAGTCCTCAGATAGAGATTTAATATCTAGAATATACAGAGAGTTCAAGAATCTCAACACCAAAAAAACAAATAATCCAATTAAAAAATGGGCAAGTGAACTTAATAGACACTTCATGAAAAAAGAAATTTAAATGGCCAATAAATACATGAAAAAATGTTCAACATCATTGGCAATCAGAGAGATGCAAATCAAATCCATTCTGATATATCACCTAACTCCAACTAGAATGGCAATCATCCAAAACACAAACAATAACAAATGCTGGTGAGGATGTGGAGAAGTGGGAACCCTAAGATATTATTGGTGGGATTGCAAACTAGTGCAACCACTTTGGAAAACAGTAGGATCCTCAGAAGAATGGGAACAAATTTAGCATTTGACCCAGCAATACCACTTCTGGGTATCTATTCAAAAGAAAGCAAACCAAACTACCAAACTAATCCATGCATATCTATATTGATAGCTGTGTAATTCACCATTGTCAAACTATGGAACCAACCAACCAATATGTCCATCAATGGATGAATGGATTACAAAACTATGGGATATGTACATTGGAATTTTTTCAGCCATAAAAAAATACAATTACATCATTTTCAGGGAAATGGATGGAACTGGAGGACATTATGCTAAGCGAGATTATTCAGTTGCAAAAAGCAAGAAATCAGATGCTTTAACTAATATGTGAAAGCTAAAGTGAAATGGATCATAGAAGTGGTTCCAGATTAAAAAGGAGATCCTACAAAAGAGCAAATAAGACAACCTAATTGAGGGGACAGGAGGGGGAAAAAAGCTCTCTAAGGCATATGATATATTTAAACAAATGTTTTGATATCAACCACTAAGCCAAGCATGGAAAAGAGGGTTGAGGAGGGAAAGGGGTGGGGATTGGATGGGGGCTGATTCGGTGATGTGTGCATGTATGTCTATACAAGTTTGTTTTTATCCCACAATGATGTATGAATACAATGCACCAATAAAAATTAAAAAAAATAATATTATAAAACACTAAAAATAAGTCAAAAAATCCTTAGAAGATAAAAGAGCTATTTTTAAAGGCAGCATAAATATAATCAAAATGCCAATTTTTTTCCAAAAATGATCTACAGATTCAATGCAATGCAATACAGGTTAAGTTACCAAGACCCTTTCTCACAAATATACAAAAATCAGTCCTTAAATTTAATTTTAACAACAACAACAACAGCAACAAAAAACAGAACAGCCAAATTAGTTCTCAGCAACAATATCCATGCAGAAAGGATCACAGTACCTGATTTTGGACTGTACTACAAAGTCATAGTAATAAGCACAGCATTGGTATTAGTACAAAACAGACCCACAGACCAATAGAGTAAAACAGAAGACACAGAAAGAAATCCACACACGGGCATTTTTTTTTTTTTACAAAAAAGCCAAATACATACACTGAATAAAAGCCTGTCAACAAACAGTTTTGGATAAACTGATTAACCACATGCAGAAAAACAAACAAAAACCTCTCTTTTCTACCCTGCAGAAGACTCAGTTGAACACAGGCAAATATTTTCTCAACAAGACTTCAAAGGCACAAGGAATTAAAAGGATGATCAATAAGTGGAATTGTATTATACTGAAGAGCTTTGTACAGCAAAGGAGACTATTAAGAACCTCAACAGAGAGCCAACAGAATGGAAGAAAATTTTCTGCAAACTATTCCTCTGATAAAGGACTAATATCTAGAATATAAAGAGAACTCAAGAAATTCACTGCTAAGGAAACAAATAATCCAATGAAAAAGTGAACTAAATAGACATTTCACAAAAAAATTCAATTCGCCAATAAATGCATGAAAAATGTTCAACATTATTAGTAATTGGAGAGATGCAAATCAAAAATACACTGAAATTTTACATAATTCCAATTTGAATGACAATCATTAAAACACAAACAACAACAAATGCTGGTAAGATTGTGGAGAACTGGCAACTTTAATACATTATTGGTGGGATTGCAAATTGGTGCAACCACTTTGAAAAATAGTATAGATGGTCCTCAGAAGAATAGAAATGAACCTACAATATGATGCAACAATACTACTCTGTGTATATACCCAAAAGAATGAAAACCAAACTACCAAACTAATGCATGTGTATCAATACTAAACAGCATATTTCATTATTTCCAAACTATGGAACTAGCCTAGATGTCCATCAACAGAAGAATGGTTTACAAAACTATGAAATACATACATAGCCACACAAAAGAACAAAATTTTTTCAATTGCAAACAAATGGATGGAATTGGAGAAAAATATGCTAATTGGTATTAATCAGTCAGAAAAAGTTAACAAAATAAGATGCTCTTCCTAATATGCAGAAGCTCAGAGAAAAAGGATTATATGTACATTCACAAACATATCAAAGTCAATCAGTAAGCCAAACATGAAATAAAGAGAAGGAGTAAGGAATCGGGTAGAAATTTGAGAAAAGCTAAACAAGTGATTTGTGCATATATGTCTCTACCATCTTGTACTCCATTAAGATGTATGACTGTAATGCACCAATAAAAAATTGAAATCAGAAATATGCAAATCAAAACTACATTGCAATTCTATCTAAACCCATTCAAAATAGCAATCATCAAGAAATCAAACAATAATAAATGCTTCAGAGGAGGTGGGAAAACAGGAACTCTTCCACACTGTTGAAGGGATTTCAAATTATTAACAGTGTGGTGATTCCTCAGAAAATTCAGAATTGTTCCACCATGTGTTTCAGCTATACTACTCCTGAGTATGATGCAATCAGAATATTATATTAATATATGCATATTCAAGTTTATAGCAGCAGACTATACAATAGCCAAATTATGGAATGAAACTAGGTGTCCATCAACAGATGAATCATTTATAAAATTATGGAAAATATGGAATATATGTATATACAATATATATATATATATATATATATATATATATATATATATATACACACACACTGTGTATATACATATATTTACACACACAATGGAATTCTACTCAGCAATAAAGATGAAGTCATGTTAATTACAGAAAAATAGATGGAACTGGAGAATTTTATGTTAAATTGGATTAGCCAGTCACTAATCAAAGGGTCATATGCTTACTTTCATATGTAGAAGTTACAGAATAATTGAGATAACAGAAAAATTCTAGAAAACTGGCAGAGAGAATCCACTGGAGACAGGGAAGTGGTTCAGGGGGAGAGACTGAGGGAGACAACAAAGGAATCGCTTCCATTGACACGATGCTCATATGTGAAAATATAAAAATGATCTTTTCTATTAAAGATATAACGTTATATAAAACTGAATAGTATATATTTTGTAACAAGAGCTTAGGAATCTATTTAGTAACTTTTTGGTACATATATCTGTATGCTTTTTTTATCTTAAAAAAATGCTCAATGGAAAATTATACAAACATATTAGATTTTGAGGTCTCGCTGCAGCCAATGGAGGATGACACAGTGAACATATATTAGGAGGATAAAAGGAAGCCTGGACTTTCTCATTGTATTTGCCCTGATTTTATGGTGTACCTGCACCCTTCTTTGCAGAGTAAAATAACTTGCCAAGTTACTTTTGAGTTCATGAGTATTTAACATTTCCCTAGAATCTGTTTCCATCCTTTTTTTTCTTTTTTCTTTTTTTTTTTTTTTTTTCTTTTGGTGGTACTGGGGTTCCTGGAAACCCTTCTAACTCCGGGCTACACTCCCAGACCTATTTTTTTTTATACTTTTTATTTGGAAACAGGGTCTCTTAAGCTAGTGCGGCTGGCTTCGAACCTGTGCGATCCTCCTGTCTCCACCTCTCATGCGCAGGGATTACAAGCGTGCGCCATCAGCCCGGCCTCTCTAGAATATGTTTCTAGCACTTATGGGGAAGGGGCACAGTGGAAAAGAGCCAGGGGGAGAGCCCACAGAGTACAGTGTGCATGTACGTCACTCTCACTGTGAACTACATTTTGATGTGAGGCTATAATGCACCAAATAGAGTATATTTAAAAAAGAACTGTAATAAAGAACATAACTCTTTTGGGGTCTATTATATTAACTAAATGAGTGTGTATATACTGCTTCATCTTTGGTAGAATCACTTTTCCTTCCATGGGCTCTCAGGATGGTAAAAGATTGAGTGTTTGTGTTTAGCCCACATCATATATTCTACACTTTTTGTATCTAAAAACCAATATAAACCCCAAAATTATAAAAAGTCATTCTATAAAATTATTATATAGAAAACTAGCCATATAATCATTAATGAAAAAAAAAACTTTAAAAAAATTCTGAGTTAAACATATATATATATATATATGTTTAGGGAAAATATTGAAGTGATTTCCTCATTTGCATTTACATTTGCATTTACAATATATGTTATGTTTATTATAAATATAATTTTAATTATTTCAAAATTGATTGGCACTTTATAAATTTAATAAATCCTAAAAATCAATAGTTGAGAAACTGGAAAATATTCTATGTATGTAAAAATCAAGAAATATTCTTATAAATACCCATGGGGAGCTAGAAAATACAAAAATTTCAAAACTAATTGCAAATAAACCAAAAATAAAGAAATGCTAAACAATTCAGTGAAGCTACAAGTTTCAGATAAGACTATAATTCAAGAAATATTTAAATCAGGCGTGGTGGCACACATTTGTAATCCCAGCATTTGGGAGGTTGAGACAGGAGGTTAGAGGAGAGGAGGTTTGAGGACAGCTTCAGCTATGTAGTGAAGCCCTTTGCAACACAGTGAGACCCTGTTTAAAAATAAAGAATAAAAAATAGAGCTGGGGGTGTAGCTAGGAGGTAGAATGCCCCTGTGTTTTATCCCCAGTACTGCAAAAAAGAGAGGAATACTTAACAACATACATTTAGTCATTATATAGTCAAATTGAAATTATGTAACTTGAATATTTAAGTCAAGAAATTGAACGATTTAGCATAAAATAAATAAACAACTGGGAAATTAACCAGGGAAATGTGAACAAAAAGAAAAATAATAGAATTGAATTATAAAATTAATTTTTTTTAAAAAGAGCAATAAATCTTGGCAGTTAATGTCAAAAGAGAAAAGCAAAACGAATGGGATGGGGATTGGGTAAGGGCAAATTGGGTGATGTGTGCATGTATGTCCCCACAAGTCTTTTATCCCATTTAAGATGTATGACTACAGTACACCAATACAAAAATTAAAAAATAAAGTTCTAAAAATCCAAAAGTGAGAAAAGCAAAATATCTAATTACTGTTACAGTTTAATATAATACTAATTATCTATCTAGAGTTATTCTGATCATTTTTGTTGCTAATAAAACTTTTTCCTACTGTCCTTCAAGTGGTTATAATCTTATGGAAGAGCTAGAAATGGTGAATCTTGATGAATGCAAGTAAATAGTAATAAATTTAATCATCTTGCTAAGGCCTTGGTTTAGTCATGGATATATAGCCAATTGTAGAAAATAAGAAGTGTAAGAAAGGTAATTCCCTATGAATTTTGAAAAAAAACGTTTGCAAGACAGAATATTAGATAGGGTTATTTTATTTCTGCATAACACAGTAATCTGCATGAAAAAACTGCTTTGGACAGAGATTCCGGGAGATTGCTTCTCAAATTGAGATGCATACAGCAGCAGTATCACATAGAACTGTGTTAGAAATACAAATCTCAGGTCCATTCCTGCCCAGAGCTACTTAGTAGAAACTCTATCATAAAATAAGCCCCTCAGGTGAGTTTGATGTATAGTCGAGTTTGAGAACCTTTGCTTTCGGAGGAAAAGCACTATTCTAAGAATGGTTTAGGGAAAATATTGAAGGAAACTAAATGTCTGTATTGTTGAGTTGCTGATTTTAAAAAATACACTTTTTACCTCCAGGTTTTTTTTCACTTATTGCCTACAGCATCTAAGCTTATAACTCATAAATAAAGAAAAACAAATCTTGTAATAAAAACATAAAGTTATAAGAGAATATTATGTATAATGTAATGGTAATATGTTAAGATAATCTAGGGAAAATGCCTTTCTGGCAAAATATAATTTAACATAATTACATAAGAAGAAATTTTTAAAAAGGGTATACTAAAGAAGTGAGATTAGAAAACCAATTAGTTTTACCACTATCAGGAAAACACTGAACAGCAAAGGTTTAGCAGATTATTTTCATGAAATGATTAAAGGAAAGGCAAATTCCTTATAAATACTTTAGATTATACTAAAATTAGAATTCAGCATAATTTAGCATCACAATAAATCAAGATAATTTAAATTCCTAATTACTCATAAATACAGGTAGGGCATGCAAAGGAATATTAGTGTTTTCCTTGCTGTGACCAAAATATCTGACAAGAACAACCAAAAGAAGGAACGGTTTATATGGTTAATATTTTCAGAGGTTCAATTCACGTATGGTTGGCTCCAAGGCAGAAAAAGCATTGTGGTAGTAGGTGCAGGGAAAATATGCCCAGCTCAAAATAGCCAAGAATCAGAGTGGGAGACAGGAAGTGGCCAGGGCTTGACATAGCCCTAACACCACACCTCCCTGACCCACCTATTCTAGCCATGCCACACCTTGGAACATTGCTCCACTGAGGATATGTTTTTACCACTTGAAACTTTGGGGAGACATTCTGAATCCATCCAATAGCAAATGGCATAAGCATTTTTATTAGACAAATTTTGGTGATATAAGGAGATCAGTATAATTTTAGTATATGAACTATTTTTATACAAATGGTTAATTCAGATTGCTATACAACTGACAAAGTCAAATGCATATTTCTTATTTCCATCAATCCTGTCATGCCACTCTGAAAAGAATAATCTCATTTTGAATATAAGTGACTCATGTAATCATAGCTGTGTCTCATCTGATTAGGTTAATAGAGTGTCTGAAATTATTTATGTAGGAAAGCTATTGAGATAATCTGAATGTACTTAAACAGCTAATATATCTCTTTCATCTTACCATTTTCCAATTAAAGTATGTTCCCATATATCTCTTAAGAAATAGCACAAACAAAATGCCAATAGGACTCTTGCTCTCTTCACATTGCACATCTGGAAAAGACATTAGAAACCAGCCCTTTTGAGTCTATGACTTTATAAAATAAGATATTGAATGCTGGAGTATGAAGCAAATCTTCCTATACATGGTAAGTACTGAAAATTTCTTCTAAATTTAATTAAAATACATATGTCTGAAGTCACATAGATAATTTCAGGAAGCTAACAATCTTAATTATATTTTCTTTTTTCTTTTTTTTTTTTTTTTGGTGGTACTGGGGTTCCTGGAAACCCTTCTACCTCCGGGCTACACTCCCAGACTTATTATATATAGATTTGGAAACATGGTCTCTTAAGCCAGCAAGGCTGGCTTCAAACCTATGCGATCCTCCTGTCTCTGCCTCCCAAGCACGGGGATTACAAGTGTGCACCACCACACCCAGCTATATTTTCTTATTCTAAAGTCCAGCTGTGTTCCTCACATGTGCTCAGTCACAATAATTACCTCACTTTTGTTAATGTGTATTCCCGAACCCATATACTTGGGGCTTTCGCAGATTCTGAAGATCTGTGTGCTTATGTATTATTGTAAGTAAGAAAATTTGGAAAGTACTTGAACATAAGCTCCCTGTCGTTAGACTGTAGGATGATCAAACCTTAAATTTTGACCTAAGAGATATATGTCAATACATTTATTCCATAAGATTTCCATAGGACTGACTCTAACGCTGACTGGACTTGTAGTTATTTTTCTTTAATTTTTATTTTTATTTTATTTTATTTTTATTTTTTTGGTGGTACTGGGGTTCCTGGAAGCCCTTCTTCCTCCGGGCTAAACTCCCAGACCTATTTTTATTTTTGGAAACAGGGTCTCTTAAACCAGCGCGGCTGGCTTCGAACCTGCGCGATCCTCCTGTCTCCGCCTCCCAAGCGCGGGGATTACAAGTGTGCGCCACCACGCCTGGCCTAATTTTTATTTTTTAAACATTTTAAAGGACCCTAGCCGGGTGTGGTGATGCATGCTTGTAATCCCAGCATTCCGGAGGCTGAGACTGGAGGGTCGCGGTTCGCGAACAGCCTCAGCTACTTAGTGAGGCCCTCTGCAACTCAGTGAGACCCTGTTTCAAAATAAAGAATAAAAAATGGGCAGGGGGTGTGGCTTGGAGGTCAAATGCCTCTGGGTTCCATCCCCAGACCCGCAAAAAAATATATATATTAAAAATATTTATTAAATTATACATCATTTTTCTATTTACTGATGAGAACTTTACTGACTTTAATTAGTTTACATATAAGAGCCTAGTCCTTTTAATAATGTTTTTTCTCCTTTGTTTTAGTAAGTTATCAATATATGTTAAGGAAACAGTATAGACAGAAATGAATTCACATAAATAACTACAGCAACTGGTAAGATGCTTAAACAATAAGAACAGGAAACAACCAAAGACAACTAAGACAACCACAATGGTGCATATCAGATTTAATTTATGAGGAATATTTATTGAGTTTGTATATGAGCCCAGCCTTGTGCCCAATGATTAGACACAGAATACAGAAACTGTACAGATTACTGCAATTGATTGAAAAATTGGCATTTATTTTATTAACATCTGGGGTCAATCTTATTTCTTCCACTGAAAACAACTAATATTTTTTCACTGAAGAAAATTTAGTCACTCAAAGTTCCAGATTGTTTTGCTGTAGCACAAGAAAAAGAATATTGAATTAGCACATTGTCACATTGTGTTGTTGTTGTTACTGTTATTGTTTTATTAACCCAGCCCAAGTCATTAAAATACTATCCTAAAAGTGACTTTTTTTTTCTCACCTCTGGTGTGCTAATAGGTAATCAAGTAATTCAAGAATTTTAAGAATCTTCTTTTTTTTTTTTTGGTAATACTGGGGATGGAACCCTTCTATCTCCCGGCTACACTCCCAGACCTATTTTATATTTTATTTGGAAAAGGGTGTCTTAAGCCAGAGAGGCTGGCTTTGAACCTGTGCAATTCTCCTGTCTCTGCCTCCAAAGCATGGGGATTACAAGCGTGTGCAACCATGCCTGGCTCAAGAATGTTTTTATACACACATAGTATAGCTATTAACCTGTGAATGCCTTTATGAAACATTGGAAGGTATCTTCGAATGCTTGACAAATACTCAATGGTGGCTATGAACTTATATATGTTTAAGGTGCAATTATAGTTTTCCTTGATCAACTTCAGCATCTTCCCTCACCAAATAACTCTGATATAGAGCACCACTCACTTTGAAACATTTTCTAATATAATGGTTCATAGCTTCTTTAGATCATCCCTAATATTTCACACATTTTATATTTTTACTTATATTAGAGAATTAACTTTTAAGACTGACACCAACCTTAATTTCTTACTTTCATATATTTTATATTTTTTATTTATAAATGTGTACAATAAGTCAGAGAAAGTGACACAACATTTACTGGCCTCGATTCCATGTTTAAAATGAACCCTTAAATCTTTAAGTAACCTTTGTTATTTAAAATAAACCTTTGGTAAGAACTCCAACAAGATGAGGATATCTCCTTCTCCCTTTATTTCTTGTTTACTGTTTGTGAGGAGAAAGCGTTTTTTACATTATATATATATATATATATATATACATATATATATATATATATATATACATATATATATATATATATACATGTATATATATATATATATATATCATGTAAAATATATATATATATATATTTGTGTGTGTGTGTGTGTGGTATTGGGGTTCCTGGAAGCCCTTCTACCTCCGGGCTACACTCCCAGACCTATTTTTTTTTTTTTACATTTTTATTTGGAAACAGGGTCTCCTAAGCCAGCACACGCAGCTGGCTTCGAACCTGCGTGATCCTCCTGTCTCTGCCTCCCAAGTGCAGAAATTTCAAGCGTGCGCCACCACGCCCAGCTACATGAGACCTATTTTTTATGTTTAATTTTTGTATCAAATGATTGTGATTAATCTATTTTGATTAAATCTATTTTAGGTGGTAAATGTCTTGATTCTATTCAGTTTTTCTTAACCAGGTCATATTCATAAAAATATTTGAATTGTCAAAGTAAAATATAAGCTGTTACAATTTGGCAGATAACAATAACTTATAATTGTTATAATAATTAGAATTATCTTTCAGTAAAGTTATTTGCATGTTGATTTTCTTACAAAAATATAGTAAAATGTAAGGAAAAACACAAAAGATTACCTAGAAAAATTGTACTAGTAGTGAATGGAAAATTAATTAAAAATTAAACTGAATTATATGTGGCCTAAAGATAACAAAGCCTATTCATAGTCTTTTATTATTTTTCTAACTGAAATGTAAAAGAATTCTTATCACTGAGGTGTGTTGATTGACTTTTGTGCAAAGCTTTCAATAATTTAAAAGTAGCCATTTGCTATTCCTTTCCGTTCTCCCTGGTTATCTTTGAGTCACAGAGGCAGAGATTTATAAATCAATAAATTTCAAAGATATTTTAGAGAGCTGAAGGAAGATGGCATTGGAGGAAAAAAAAATCTCTAGATAAAGCTGTCTCTAACTCAACTCAGGGAGCTCTAAACTGAGCCACACTCCACATGTTATTATATCCTCATGGGAGGTTGGAAAGAAAGACAAAGAAACTCAGTAATACATACAAAACCACCTTTAAACATGTAGGCTGAAAAAGAGGGGAAAATAACCAACCAGGGACTTAAAAACAATAGCCGTGGACCAAGTTCATGGACTAGAAAGAACCATTGGAAGAACCAAAAAATCTTGTAGTCAACAACCTAAGACCTATTTCACAGACTTCAACACCCCCACTCACAGACTCACACAGCCATATGAAAAGCGAAGAAAGACTAATTTCAAGTCCCTGTCCATTCCAAACCCTGATTTGCTACATGCCTGGCAAGAGAGTTGAGTGTAGTACCTTCACAGGATAACTGAAAAGACACTTCCCCCCAAAAGAGGGTGTGAGGGCATAAGCAGTCTGTGGCTACATACCACACATGAAACTCTGAGGACTACATCAGGTCTGAAAGCTGCAGACCAACTCAGCCTTCTATGTGGAGAGCACCTCGAAGCCCAATACTTACACTGGGATGGGCCCTAGGGGCACTCAGAGTCCACACAAGCAGGCACAGAACAAGCAGGGAGAAACATAGGTGTTTCCACTCGTTGTTGATGGGATTGCAAATTCGTGCAAACATGTTGAAGAACAGTATGAAGAATGCTCAGAAGAATGGGAATGCATCTACCATGTAATCCCACTATACCACTCCTCGGTGTCTACTTAAATAAATGAAAACCAAATTGCCAATGTATTATTTGCATATTTTTGTCTATGGCAGCACAATTTATAGTTGCCAAACTATGAAACCAGTTGATATGTCCATCAACAGATGTATAGACTACAAAATTATGGGATAGATACATAATGGAATTTGACTCAACCACAAAGAACAAGATTATTTTACTTGCATAGAAATGGATATAAGTGGAGAACATTATGTTAAGTGAGATTAGTCAGTTGCAAAAAGTGAAAAATTGGATGTTCTCCCTAATATGCAGAAGCTAGGGAGAAAACAGGAAATAAGAGTGACCCGATGACTGAAGAAGGAGACCCAACTGAGGAAAATGGGCAGGGGAGTAGGAAACACCTCAATGGACAAGATGTATATACACAAACTTATTAATGTCAATCACTGTGCTGAGCATAGGAAGGAGAGAAAGGGAAAAACTCGGATGGGACTAGGGCAGGGCTCAATTATTGCTGTGTGCTTATAACCTCTATCACTTTGAACTTCAAAGTATATGATTAAAATGCACCAATAGAAAAGGATATTTTACATTTTTCTCTTCGATTGTGTGTGTGTGTGTGTGTGTGTGTGTGTGTGTGTGTGTGTGTGGTACTGGGGTTCCTGGAAGCCCTTCTACCTCCGGGCTACACTCCCAGACCTATTTTTATATTTTTATTTGGAAACAGGGTCTCCTAAGCCAGCACGCGCGGCTGGCTTCAAACCTGCATGATCCTCCTGTCTCTGCCTCCCAAGCGCGGGGATTACAAGCGTGCGCCACCACGCCCGGCTCCTATTTTATACTTTTTATTTGGAAACAGGGTCTCTTAAGCCAGAGCGGCTGGCTTCCAACCTGTGCGATCCTCCTGTCTGCCTTCCAAGCACCGGGATTACAAGCGTGCGCCACCACGCCAGGCTTCTGTTCTATTTTTAAGTGTTTATAGTTTTAAAAATTATAAAGATGAGTGCTAAAGTGAGTCCTACAATACCTTTTTCACTGAAACTTCAAGTATATATTAAGATTTTGTAGGCCGGGTGTGGTGGCACACGCTTGTAATCCCAGTGCTTGGGAGGCTGAGATAGGATTCCACAGGTTCCAAGCCAGCCTCAACTACTTAGTGAGGCTCTCAGCAACGTAGTGAGACCCTGTTTCCAAGTAAAATATAAAATAAGTCTGGAAATATAGCCCGGAGGTAGAAAGCCCCTGGGTTCTACCTCCAGTACCACCAAAAAAAAAAAAAAAAAAAAGATTTTGTTAATATAATGTATATTTAAAATTCAGTGTAAGAAAAAAAAAATAGATGTTTCTGTGTCTTCAGAAATGTCTCTTGGGCTTGGGAATGCAGCTGAATTGTAAAGCAGTAGCCTAGCAGAAGAATGGCCCTGGCTTCCGTCAGTAGTACAACATACACTAACTAATGTCTCTCAGTACACAACATTAGAGCAAGTATAGGGCAAAAGTTTAAAAATAAAATTTGAACATAATTGTAATTTGCTTTTGTAACTAACATTTACTTGGAAACATCAAATTACTCGGATTATGAATTAATTCTTCATCTAACTCATATCTTTAACAAGATTCAGATAAAATGTGCTTACATTCTTGCTCCACTTCTTAGGCCAATCAATGTACTCGGAAAGTCACATTTTTTTCTTTTCATCATTTTTTCTCTAAGTAATTAGCCATTGATTCCATAAGCAGAAATCATGAACAAAATTTTTCCATAATTAACCTGTGAATATGATTTTCCCTTACTTCCATTGTCAGTAGCTCTCATTAATTACTGTTTGGGGAGGCATTGATTCAGAACCAATTATTTTACTGGAGAAAGAGAAAGAAAAAAACTTGCTAGTCAGAAAATAATGACTTATTTGCTTAGGACTATTCTTCATGCCATGCTTACTACTAAATAAATGGTATTTCTTAAAACCACTGTGTTAATATGTATGTGAAATGTTCTACCATATTTCAGAGATTTTTTTTCTCTTTGCTTTGTCTGTTTTCTCTCCAAATAAAATAAATTTTTCTATGCTTTCATTTTGCGTCATACTTATGAATTTTCCCCAGAATAATGTTGTACATGAAATAAACATTTCTGGAATAAGTCTTCCACTGAATATATAGTTTATTCATAATCAATAAACAGCACTAACTCTTACCCTAACTGTGTTATTCCTAGATTGTTTTTATGAAATGTATGTAGTTGTGGATGTTTCTGTCTATGCAAATATTAACAAAAAATGTAAAGGGGCCTGGGCCTCAAACATTTGAAGCTTTGTGTTTTTAATATGTTTGAGTGAGGCATGGTGGTGAACTCCTGTAATCCCAGTACATGAAAGCTCAAATGGGTGGATTATAGCCTCAGAAATTTAGATGCTCAGCAACTAACCAAGACCCTATTTCAGAATGAAAGATCAAAGGGACTTGGGTGTATCTTAGGGGTAAAATGCCTATGAGTAACACACACACACACACACACACACACACACACACACATTGTATTTGTTTTCTTGATAATTCAAAGGTATATTAAATATAGAATAATATCAGCAGTAACATACTTCTCATAAGTAGCTGGAAATATAAATAGTGAAAAAATTGAAAGAAGACACTATTCAAGACTTGTGTCTGTTTTGTCTGAAAAAATATAGTATCAGAGCTTCATAACAAGGTTGGCAAGAAATTTCATTTTTCTTTTATATTTTTACTGAGTTCAAAATAAAAGTAGTTGTAAATGGCAGGATGATACATGAAGTTAAAGAAGACATTTTCCATGCAAAATTGATGTCTTTTTTTCAAATGCATCTGCTAGCTCCATGTACTCTATTGTCTAATTTTCATTTCCATCTTAAAGACTTCGCTGAAGGAGTAATGTATGATTTATTTTTGTATTATATCCTGTTTTTCCTTCACTTTTAATAATTCTTTCTAGATTACTTTTTCTTCTTATTAAATCCCAACTCATCTTCATCTCTAGAGACAACAAAGAAAACATGGATAGTAAATTTTGTGAGATTTTTCATCATAAAATTCTGAAGAAAAAAAAGAAACACAGAAGCCAGGCATGGTGACACACATCTGTCTCAGTACCATAAAACCTAACCTGAACCAAACAAAACATAATGTAGAAATGTTCTGTACTGCTCTTTAATTAATAGTCCAAACAATATTTTGGCATTCTATAAAGGTATTACTGCCACTGTTTGAGAAGTTGAGGAGGGAGGAGTGGGTAGTAGGGTGAGATGTGGAGGGAGGTATACCAAGAACTGTGTGCATGCATTTGTGTCACACTAAACTTCACTATGATATTTAATTACAGTGCCCTAATAAAAGTGTGCATATATACATACATATATATATATATATATACACATTAAATATAAGGTGTAAAATGAATCACATTTTCAGTAGTTATGTATAATTAATAGCTATCACTATAATTAACTAAGCCACTCATAAAGAAGTAAAATGACCTAAATATTACACAATACATAATTATTTAGTCCAATTGTTAAGAACAAAGAAGCAATTTCAGAAATATAACTAATCAGCGTATGTATGTAAAAAATAGTCTGGATAAGGCAGATTCTCTTGACTAAAGCTTTGCAGGAGTTAGTCACAGAAACAGATCCAGAATGTAAGTCTGTCCTCTTTCTAATACCACATGCTACTCAATCTCCTATAATTATGAGAGCAGGCCCCTCTATTCTGCCTACCTCCTCCTTGGCATCCAGGAAGGTGCTTTACCTGATTAGCTGGCAGTCAGCTGTCAGGACGTAGCAGCCATCTCAAAATGTATCTGTCTCATCACTCTTGTGCTTGTCAGCACTACCTTTTCCATTTCAAAGTGTCATAACTTTTCAAGTCCTTTAGAGTACTCCATGAAGGATGACAGGAAGAGATAGATTCACCTTATGGGAGAGGTACTGAGAGAAAAAGTTCCTAGTTCAATATGTGACCCACAGAGAGAACTGTTCCAAGCTATCAAAGAGAAAGGCTTACCTGGATGTAAGGCACAGGGATTAAAACCATTGAATAGGTAAGTAACTCAGGTAGGTTTTGAAAAAACTAGTTGTGACAGTTTAGGCTCTGGATCTTTGTGGACAACTATAATGTCTTTGTTAGGAAGCTATTTTTTGCTAATCACATCTGATGTGGACTTCCCATGGACTTCAGAGAATCTCCAGCTTTGGTACAGGGCTGAGAAAAGGGAAAAAGAAGTCCAGAGTCATTGAAAGTCACAATAATAAATAATCTTCCTAGATGATTCAGTTAGCCAAGTAAAATATAAAATTTAAAAAAAAACAAGGAGAGACACTTAAAAATAAGTAGAAATAAATGTGGAAAGAAAAGAGGGTCATGAAACAAAAAATATCTCTTTGGTCAGTGGTTTCTATTTGTGAATTCTTGTTCTATTTTCAACGTGACACATTTTCAAAGCTTAGTAAGTCGATTCTTTGAGCTTCATATAATAAAGAAAAGGGCAAAAAGATTTGCCCAATATACTGCACATGGGTGTTAAGTATTACCTACTCTGATTAGTTATGTTTCTGAAATTGCTGCTTTGTTCTTAACAATTGTACTAAATATGTATTGTATAATATTTAGGTCATTTTATTTCTTTATGAGTGGCTTAGTTAATTATAGTGATAGCTATTAATTACACATAACTACTGAAAATGTGATTCATTTTACACCTTATATTTAATGTATATATACTGGCTATGTATGTGTGTATATGTCATTATGATAGGTGACAAATGTATTATATATACAAAAACATATATACATGCACGTATATGTAATGATGTATGTATGTAATACCATGTATGTATACATTAGCTAAATTACCTATTGATCAGCTGATAAGTATACTACAGAGAAAGTAAAATTTAAATACATAGAATTATTGTTTCATCAAATTGCATTTAATTAATATAGATGAAAATCTATACCACTTTATGTAATATATATTTTACTTTTAAGTTGTTATGAATTAGTGTCCTAGGATATATAATTCAATTAATCATAATTTAATTTTCTTTTTTTTTTGAGGGTCTGGAGATGGAACCCAGGGGCATTCGAACTCTGAGTTACACCCCCTACCCTATTTTTTATTCTTTATTTTAAAACAGGCTCTCACTAAGTTACAGAGTGCCTCACTAAGTAGCTGAGGCTTGTCGTTGAATCACGATCCTCCAGTCTTAGCCTTCCAAATGCTGGGATTATGTGTGTGTGTGTGTGTGTGTGTGTGTGTGTGTGTGTGTGTGTGTGTTTTGAGTCATATATCTTACCAATCATTTAGCTATACTTTAAAAATATTTTCTCTGGAGCTGGGTGTGGTGGTGCATAATTGTAATAACAGCATTTGTGCTGTTCCTGAACCATGATCCTCCTGTCTCAGTCTCCCAAATGCTGTCATTACAGGTATTGAAGGACCAAAGTGACACCATGACAGGCTTCAGTTAAAGCTTTAAGTAAAGTAGGCCTAGGTTTCCTTTTCCTTAGAAGTGAAGTTTCTGTAGCCTATTGTCCCTTCTGGAGAAACTGTATTAATCTGACCTTCTCCTAGACACAGCCAATCAGTGCAGAGTACCTCTGTGTCGGATTCAGTAGATAACCAAGCAGGGTCACTCTGCTCTGAGAAAAGAGACCCCAATTCAACTTGAACATCCTTGAGGTAGGTACCCTGCGGACCAATCAACTTAAAGGTCAGCTTAGTCGGCTGAAATTTTCCTGTTAACAGCCCTTTTCAATGGCACAAAAGCTAAAACAATTGGGGACTAACAGTGGTTGCTTGGTTACAAAACAACCAATCTATGTAATGGTGGGAAGGACGGTCTTCTTAGGGGATAAAAGCTTTGTTCTTGGGGGACAAAGCGCTCTTCCTCCGTGACCACTGCTTTGGTATACGTGGAGAGCCCAAGCTCAGAGTTTGAATAAAACCCCTCCTGCCTTTCTGCATCGAAATCGGCTCCTGGTAGTCTTTGGTGGATAACGAACTGGCATAACATTGTGCATCATCATACCCAGCTTCAGAGAAATATTTTTAATATAATAATTTGAAGTTAAAGTGAATTTTAGAAAAATATTTTAAGTATAGCTAAATTATTGGTAAGATATTTGACTCTGTCTGAACTCTTACTTGGTTAGCATGTGCCACCAAGCCCAGTTTTTCCCCACAATCTCTTTAATGGCACATATGATACCACATGTCTAAAAATAACATAGAAATAATGAATTCTTTTTTCTAATATCATCTAAAGTAAATGTTTATATTTTGTGTTCTATCAATTGTGTATACTATAAAATAAGTATGCCAAATTATAGCAATTGATACAAATAAATAGTAGTAGCTTTACTCAGAAATGCAATTAATACTTAATCTCTCATTATTATTGAAAATTAAGAGCAGAAAATCATATTTCTTACTTCAACTCCATAAACATTATTATTTTATATACTAACATATATATAGCAAAAATATTAAGCAAATATTTTATATATCCACAATTCATATTCCAAATCTTTGAGTCTTTCACTAAAATAGTTCAAATATACTCTTAACAAAATATTTAAAAAGCAGCATTTCAGAAAAAATTAAAAAGCTTACAGCTATTACATTCAACAATCAGACAAAAATAAAAAGCAAAATTGGATTTGTTCTATTTGTTAGTTGGTAAAACCATCGATGCTAATACTAACCACGTTAATCTTCCAGTTAAATTAACCACCATGGTTCATTTTAATAATAAAAATGTTTTTTTTTCTGAAATAACTTATAATTAAGGCTTCTCATTACTGCTAGATCTGAGATCTGATGCAAGTATAGACATATCAAAAATCATTTTAGGAATTACTACACAAAAATTTCTAAGTTGATATTTCATCCACATTTTTAGTTTTTAATTATATTGACTAGAGAGTCACCAAATTGTCAATTCTTGCTGAACTTTGTAGACAGTCTTAAAAATAAATTTTTGCATATTATGTCGAGTCTCCAGTATTGAAAGGGTGTGAATATTTTTTTCTCATCTTTGCTCCTACATGGTATACAGAAAAATATTTGAGGTCTATTGCAGAAGGTCATTTCTCCTTATGTGTAAAAACTATTCAAGAAATAGACCTTATTGTGAGTTGAAATGATCCAAAACTTGCTATTTAAGGCCTAAGGGGAAATGTGTTTCGATCCTTTAATTTAAAACCATTTAAGTAAATGAAAATGTTTTAAGTATCATTTTTTTCTAGATATGTATTTAGGCTTTTTGAGATGTTCCTTTATTTTTACAGTATATCATCTCTTAGCTGAAATTTTCTGTGACTGCACCATGTATTCTTTAAAGGATGTAGAATATAGTTATTAAATGAATAGCTTAACATAATCGGAAGACTTAGAACTCCACTCACAAATATTTAAATTTTTATTTACTTGTAGCTTAAATTATGATGTATTTTATGCAAGTTTTATAATTCAGTGTAGTTAACAAAGGTGAATTTATATTGGCACATTTAAAATGCAACACTTGAAAAAACAATACATCAGACTTTTGTAATATGTGATAATACAATTTTTAAATAAATTAATTCTCTAAGATTATATATATATATATATATGTGTGTGTGTGTGTGTGTGTGTGTGTGTGTGTGTGTATAGTTTTATTTCAAATGAATGTTTATATTTTTTTGTGGGTCTAGGTATAGAACCCAGGGGCATTCAACCTCCCAGTTACACCCCCCTGCCCTATTTTTATTATTTATTTTTAAACATGGTCTCACTAAGTAGCAGAGGGCCTCACTAAGTAGCTGAGTCTGTCTACGAACCATGATCCTCTGGTCTCAGCCTCCCGAATGCTGGGATTACAAGAATGTGCCACCATGCCTGGCTTCAAATGAATGTTCATATTTTATTTAACCATACAATTGAGTTTATAAAATGCTAAATGAAACTATAATAAATAGGAAATAATCAGAATATAATCTTATTATTGTGGAAATATCAGATATTACATTATATTCAATGTCTACTGCTAGAAATAGTTGTCATGAAGTACAAACTACTTAGTTGTCATGAAGTACAAACTTAGATTTACTGAGACAAGATAAAAATACCATTGAAAGTCAAAGAATTTGTTGTGTTTCTATCCAGAATTCAGAAAGAGATTCAAGTTTAGAGTTCCTTTAGGTTTGATATTTCCTTATAATTTGAGAAACTACTATAAGATAGACAAGTTATTTTATTTAATCTTCAAAGACTACAAATGCATTTATAATTTTATGGATAAAAAAACTACAAATTTGATATGCCATTTTCTCCAAAATTTTCTCATGTCATGACACATGATTATTTCACCATTTTATGAGCATTTCGTCCTCGATTTTATATTCACTATCTGAGTTGTAAGCATTTAAACATTTTTTCAACATAGAACTTCTACTTTTTATTTTTAATTTAAAATATTCTTTGATTATGTTTCTTGGATTAAACATATAACTGGATTTTATATATTTGGATTATCTTTTTCCTAAGTTTTCATGAAGTATTTGTGTATAGTTTATGAATGCTCCACATGAGTAGATGTATTTTTACTTTAAACTGATATTTAGCAAAATTAAATTAAAATTTTTCATTAGACAAATATATAATATGCAACTAAACATTTATAAAATGTAATTATACATAGTTACATAAATGATATTTATATGTATTATATATACAATAGTTTTTAGATGCTGATGTTGAAAACAAAAGACTTATTCTAATAAATTCTTCAGAGATGCTGTGTGGAGAATTTATTATGCTTGCAACCACTGATACTACATTAGATATTTTCATTTTGAATCCAGGTCAACTTTATTTGTCTGGAATTCCAGAGTAGTATTCCTTCTCATTCCATGAAAAGAGCTAGGTTATTATCTTCATGGTTTAAAATTCCATTGTGTATGAGATATGGGCAAGGTGGGATCTCTTTAATCTTAAATTTAAATTGATTATTCTATGTTTTGATTTATTTGAATTAGAATAGTATTTGCTATTCACTGAGTAAGATTCCTTCTTGTATAGAAATTCACTTCAAATAGCACAAACACATTTCGCTTGTCTACAAAGGCCTTATTGACCTTCCCTTTGAGAATTTATGATCATATTAAGTTTTCCAGACTTACAATAACTAAATTACTAATAAATTCCTGAGATTTGATAGTTTATTCAATGGCATTCTCTCTCAAAATAAAAAAAAGAATAGTGTACACAGACCTCCTTTTCATAGCTCATTTTGTTTTTGTCACTTTTGACAAGGCAGAATTCCATGCAATAACTCTATGATAGAGAGTTTCTTTTTTTTGGGGGTGGGGGTAGTACTGGGGGTGGAACCCAGAGGCTTTCTACCTCAGGGCTATACTCCCAGACCTATTTTATATTTTATTTGGAAATAGGGTCTCACTAAGTTGCTGAGAGCCTCACTAAGTAGCTGAGGCTGGCTTCGAACCCATGTGATCCTCCTTTCTCAGCCTCCGAAGCGTGGGGATTACAAGCGTCACCACCACGCCCAGCTTATGATAGAGATTTTCTAACTTTACTTCAGTTGCTTATGTTTTTATTGCAAATGGATAGCATGTGCAGATTTTAATATTGCTGGAAATTCCATTCCAATTCTGTTATAACTGACAATTCTTTCTTTCCAGTGAATGCGTTTCTCAGCATGCATGGTTTACTTGCAAACCACTGGGTAGAATTTCTAGTCAAGGTTCTAAAATGGGAAGGAAATTTGAAGACTATTTTCTCTCCATTCTAATTTTCACAAAAATCCATTTTGTACCCTAATTTTTCTTCCTTTACATTTGTTTCTTGTGAAAGGATATATTAATTCTTTGTATTAACAGCATATTATAAAATGTATAAAATTTATGGTTGTTTAAGAGTAACATACCCTAGAAAATTTTCACAAACAGATACAGAATATATAAAACTACAAAATAGTAACACTGTGATATAAGTAAAAGCCAAATAGTTTTTGGATTAACAGTCATTGAGAAGTAAAAATGTTTATTGTTAGATAAAGGTTTTATTGGTTAATGTCAAACATACTATTGGAAACAGGACAATGTATAATAATGAGGCAGACAGAGGGATTAAAAAAGGCCATCTGTATCACCTTCCATGAGATGGGGTAGGTGAGCAGTGAGGTGAGAGGTAGGCACCAAGAGCTTAAGGCCCACAAGACAACAATTCAAATTAAGTATTAAAATTTGTTCCTGAAGACCCAATTCTGATAAATGATAAAAGAGCAGATGGGGAACTTCAATGAGTTTCAAAAGTCCACTTCTCATAAGTTTTGGTAGTTACTCTCTTTTGGAAACCTTTCTTCCCCAATGTTGGGGGAGATCTATTAATCTTTTAACCTTTTCCTGACGTAAAAGTACTTTCATGTTTCTAAACCCTTTGTTAATTCTTGGGATTCATTTTTCCAAATCTACTGGACAAGATAAACCCCAGTATTCATAATACATTCTATCTTCCTCGTAACTTGAGTCATTAAGAAATAAGATGACACACTTATAATCACAATACTTGGGAGGTTGAGACAGGCAGATTGCACATTCCGGCTCATCTTGAGTAACATAGGGCAACTCTCAGCAACCTAGCAAGACCCCATTTCAAAATAAAGTAAAACAAACAAAGGGGCTGGGGATGTATCTCACAGGTGGTATGCTTCTTAGTTTAATCCCCAGCACCACCAAAACAAGAAAACAAACAAAAAAACAAATACATATACATAAGAAATAATTCAAGCTTACAGTAAATCTGAAACCAAATACATATATAGACATATATAAAATGAATATATAAATATATACATATATAAAATGAATATATATATGTATATGTGTATATATATATATATATATATATATATATATATACACACCCTCACCTTTCATTATCCTGAATTACATGACAATTGCAATTACATTGTTCTTTGAGGTCAGAAGTGCTGAAAGAAAACGGCATTTACAGAAGAACAGGGAGCTTACTAAATACAATAGAAACAAAATATGTGCATCCTTAGGACATATGTTCTTGAAAAAGTCTCTCTTGATATCCTTCAAGATCAAGGCCAAAGGCTTAGTTATACATGTGAAGCTTATTCTTCCAAATATAACCATGTATTCCGTTTCTTGTTTAAAAGAGCAAAAAAACTTTTATACTTTTGCTTATTGAGGACTTTTTAATGTCTCTTTCTTTTCCATGGAAATTGGGTAGTAAGCAATAGTATATCACAACAATCATTTTAGGGATGCAACTAAAATTTAAAAGAACATTAATTTTATTTAAGTTTTTAATATAACTTCAAACACATGTGTTATGCCTTCCGAGGTAATATAATCTGCATCTCTATGATTTTTTAACAATGACTTCTTAAGGTGACCAGAGTGCAATGAGTCCTTCTCCATATTGCTCTCCACAGAGTCAACAGGCCAAAAAGAGAGCAGAGGAAAATCTACCTACCTTTCCCACCTTTTTTTGTTGTTGTTTTGGTTCTGTTTATTTTGATCAACCTGAAGCAAAGGCTGTTTCATATGAACATGTCTGAAAATACTTTTCTTTTACTTTTTCTTTATTATTTAACAATCAGAATAAAGATTGTATAGCGAATAGTGGTGTTACTTCAAAAAGTGGGGTTACATAAAGATAGTTATCTAAGGAACTGCTGTAAATATATGGCCATCATTTGGGAGAAGATGGAACTTTTAAAGGCATGTAAGTCATATCTCACAGGCTACTATGTTGCAGTGTAATGGTGGCCTTGACTGTAAAGAAGTGTGTAATCTTTTAAGGTTTAATTTTATTTTTCTATTTTGAGGCCTTGGCTTTTAAACAATTCTGAATTCAGTGGCTATACGTTTCAATATTGAAGCACTTCTGGAGTAGAAGTCTTCTGATTAGAATAAAAGGGACAGCTTCCTGTTACAGTGACATACTTGCTTCCTTCTGAGACATCTCCACCCTGCTCATGTACCACAATTATATTACTTAGAAAGTAACTCAGGAACAAAATAATAGCTATCAGCTAGCACTTTTGTACAACTATCCAAGTAACCTTACATATAACATTAAAAAGTGGCTTTCATTACAGTAGGTTTCTATTTCTTTTTAATTGCTTCCATTTTTCTTGAAGTCATTAATATTCAAAAAAATCAATCATTGTACTTCATTTCCTTTTTGAGATCCTTAGATGAAAGGCTTCATAAAGCTATAAAATATAAAGAATTATTTCCATATTGTAATAGTTTTTACAGCAGGATTTTGAAGTCTTCCTTTACACAGAACAAGCCTGGCCTCTTTTGATATCTAACAGCTGAAAAATTACTTTTGAGAAAATGTTCTTAGGTTCAGGGCCTTTTGTCTCCTCTGATAATTGCTCAAATATCCACATTTTACTTTACGTTTTGTTCTCTTGAGACTTCTCTTTCATTCTAATCACATACAAAATTCTGAATACAGAAAATATGCTTTAAATTTAAAGATTTATTTCAGAAACACTGGCCTCTTTTCAGAGGGCAGTGTTGAAAGTGCTATTTTGCATTTGTCTTTTTCATATATTTTCTTCCTTGAATTTCTGTAATTTAAAGTTCTTCGATTTTATTTTCATCATAATAAGGACTCATTTATTTGTATGTCTAGTAAAAAGATACTGTTGGAGATGTTTTAAAAATTCAAACACATATGTGTGACTGAATAATCTCATATTGTTCAAACATCATATTTTAATTATATCTCGTATGTCATTTATGCATGTACAAGTGTTTTTAAAGTTGTACATTATATTTTTGCAGTTACACTCATCTCTTCTGTTTGTTTTTTATGTAAAAGCACATTTTTACATATTTTGATGATATATTAGTAACACTTTTTGAATTAGACAGATTTCTGTTACTGTGACAAAAAAATTGAGATAAAAAACTTGAAAAGAGCAACAATTCATTAGGAGTACTGCCTTCAGAGCTCCCAATCCAAGGTGACCTTTTCCCATTGCTTTGGTCCACTGGTTCACAGGACATCATGATGGGGAGCCTGTGGTACAGAAGGCCTATTTCAGCGCACAGCAGTCAGGAAGCAAAGAGAATGGGTGGGGATATCAGGATTTCCATATTCACTCCAAGAGAATATTCCCAATAGCAAGTTTCTTTCTCTAGACCTCACCTCCTAAACCCCCAGTGCATTATAGTCATGCCACCAACTGATGATCAAGTTCTTATCATATGGCCTTTAGGGGATTTTATAATCTACACCAAAATATTGTTATTCTTTATTTTTTTAATTTTGTATCTCAAGTGATTTTATATGTTTCAACATTCTGTAGGATGATTGTTTTTTTGTGTTAACAGGTTGAGTGCCACTGTTTTTAATGTTTCAATTAAATGATACAAGTCACTTTATTTTCCATTAAAAGAATGACATTGTTTCTTCTCTAAGCAATTTTTTACAAGGGTAATTCTAAAGCATCTCCATGCATATGTTTGTCCAAAGGCTATTTATGCCACATATGTATTAATGATAGAGCCAGAATTCATGAGTAACTCCTGATTGAAAGATGCTTTCAGCACCACCACATATATTATGGACACCTAACTGAGCATCTAGGGAATTCAAAACATGCTTCTCACCATGATTATGGCTGTATCTATGGTTAATTCTCTTTACTTCTGCTATTAAGATTAGCTCCTGCTTTATATATAGAGGTCTTTGAAGATGAGAATGGGTAATGAACTCTCAACACTACATCGAGTTCTCTCTCTAGTGAAAATATTGTACTCTTAATACAGAGCCTAAAATTTAAATATTACACTCTTGTTTTAATATCTATCTCTCTCTCTCTCTCTCTCTCTCTCTCTCTCTCTCTCTCTCTCTCTCTCTCTCGCTCCCCCATGGTTTCTCCTTCTTTATCTGGAGTTCTGTCTATGACCCCCTTTCTTCATAGCTTCTGCATAATAAGAAGAGCATCTATGTTTTTAAACATTTTGTTATTGACTAATGTCATTTAACAATGTTTTCCAGTTCCATCCATTTCTCCACAAATGACATAATGCTTGTTCTTTTTTATAACTGAGTAAAATTCCTATACCATAGTTTTGTAATCCATTCATTTGTTGATGGAGATCATGGCTGGATTCAGTTTGGCAATTGTAAATTGTGTGTCTATGAACATATATACACATGCATTAGTTTAATAGTTTGGTTTCCATTCTTTTGGGTAGTTGCCCAGAAGTGATATTGCTGGATCATATGTTAGGTTCATTCCCATTCTTCTGAGGATCCTCTATACTGTTTCTCAAAGTGGTTTCACTAATCTGCAATATGACCTCTTTCTGGAAAATGCAAATTTATCCTCAGTAGGGTGGGTTACATGGACTGAAAGAGGTAGAAGAACATCCCAGATCTCAACTCTACTTCCAAGAAACTTTAAAACAAGGGATCAATGTCCTTCCATGCCACCTATTTTCTACAAAATTATTTTGATACTTTATGTATTTCAAAACTAATGATTACCTATGAGATATTTTTCTCTGTGAATCATCCTTCCTTTCAACTAGTTTTCTGTATTTTACATAAGGTGGTGTTTTAGAGCCTAAAGATGATATAAATCATCTCCTCAACCTCAACTCCAAATCCTAACACTATAAATCTAAAAGTCAAAATATTTATTTCTTTTTGTGTGTGTGTGCAGTAATGGGGATGGAAGCCAATGGCATTCTACCTCTGAACTAAACCCCAGTCTTTTCTTTTTCTTTCTTTCTTTCTCTCTTTCTTTCTCTCTTTCTTTCTTTCTTTCTTTCTTTCTTTCTTTATTCTTTCTCTCTTTCCTTCTATTCTTTTTTCCTTTCTTCCTTTCTTTCTTTCTTCTTTCTTTCTTTGGTACTGGGTATGGAACCCAGGAGCATTCTATCTCTGAGAAACACCCTCAGCCCTATATTTTATTCTTTAGTTTGAAACAAGGTCTCACTGAGTTTCAAAGGGCCAAAGTGATAGCTGAAGCAGTCCCAGAATCAAGATCTGTCTTAGTCTCCCAAATGCTGGGATTACAAATGTGTGCCACCAAGCCCGGCAAACATTTACATCTTTAAGTGATGTCACCTTCAATCCATTAAGTCACAGTAGATTTTATTTCTTTTTCAATCCTCCAATCAGACTTTGAGCTCTACATATTCATAATCACTTCCTAATAAAAATAAAACTTGAAGATTTATTTTAAGACATTGTGCTACAAATAATTTGTAAGGCTTCCAAGATTTTTTTGAATAAAGAGGGATTTCTTCAGTATTTTCAACTTAAAAAAAGTCAAGAACAAGAGAAGAGTGTTGTCCTCAAAAGGAGAACATTGACACACAAATTCCTCTGAGTTTCAAAGGGCCTCTCTAAGTGTAGCTGAGGCTTTAGATTTTTTCTGCTAAATCCAGCATGAATCAGTGACTACAGTACAGAATGAAGGGCCTTAAAATGTTCAGATTTCATCAACTAGAAGAAATATTTTCGTATATATTATTTAATTTGATGGAATTCTCACAAGTTTTCCATTGCTCTTATGCTTTTCTGAAAACCTTTTATATAATTGGTGTTTTTCTCAAATTAATCATGACTATGAATAAAAGAAATATGGTTAATTAATTCAGTTGCATATTATTATCAATGAATGGGTTCCTTTGGCAACAAGGTTAACTGAGGATTTTTTAGTAGAAGCTATGAACATACATTCATGAAGAGAACTTCCTAAGCTGCTCCCTTTTTAAAACACAATTTATAGGAAAATAGATGAATTCATAATTGAAAATTCTTGCACTTATATTTTCATTATTCTGAAGAAATATCCTGCTTTCTTTCTTGCAATTTTAAGTCAATAATAAAATATCTAATCTATTTTCTCCATCTCCATTTTAACATTTCTGCTTTTCTGATCCAAATTCCCTTTCCTTTTCTTTGTTCTATTCTGCAATCTGGAACCCACATTCTATTTTTTAAATGTCACCTTTATTTTAAGCCTCTTAGACAAAATTATCTTAAACTTTCTCTTCAAAACTAAAGCTAAGCATTCCTGAGAACATTTCTTTAGCATAATTTTCATTATTTCTGTTTGTTCTCCTCTACTCCCTTCCCATAATTGAGAAGTATGATTA
Source organism: Muscardinus avellanarius (assembly GCF_963383645.1). Lineage (NCBI taxonomy): Eukaryota > Metazoa > Chordata > Mammalia > Rodentia > Gliridae > Muscardinus > Muscardinus avellanarius. The sequence continues at coordinate 90,211,858 of NC_137791.1, forward strand.
GCCTCCTCCTACCACTCCAACCTGCTTTCAAATACTATTTTCCACCTTTATAAAGTAGAAATAATTAGGGATTTGAGAGGCATATCACCTGGAAACACTTTGCAGTGAGTCACTGCTTTACTGCTTCTGAATCTACCTTTTAGATGTTAAAGAATTTATCTGCCTCTTCCCTTTCTGGAACTGCTAGTGTCCTAGATGATGTCATCTTTATGAGGACAATCTGAGATATCACTTACCTTTTCTTCTTAATGCATTAACCCACTCAGTTTCATATATTGTAAATTGAATAATGTCCCCCCAGTGATATGTTGTAGTCCTTTCCACCTGGTGAGCTTCTTTGGAGATGGAATATTTAGAGAAGCAATGGAGGCTTATGACATAAGGGTGGGTTCTAATTTGATAAGACTTACTTTCTTATAAAAAGAGAAAAAGTGTACATAGTCACAGATACTCATGGTGGCAAGATAATATGAGAAAATATGGGAAGAAGATAGTGATCTTTATGGCAAAAAAAAGAAGTCTAGAAAACTGCCCTTCATTTGGTTTCAAAACCAAAACTGTGCTCCTGCTGTCTAACTCCAAAGTGATAATTTATAATTTAACATCCAGGGCTGATAAACCTCAAGGATCAATAATCTTTTACCCTACTACAAAACTTTTATGCTAAAAACCTTCTCACTTCCTATCTCCTTTGATCATATTGAGCCCATTATCCTTTGGACACATTTGTTCATTCTCAGTCAGTTCACTGCATTCAGTTATGTTCCATCTAATTTAGGCAACACAATTAATTATTTAAATATAGCTGCTTCACTGTTGGTCAGTATTGCATCAAACATTAAAAGTCATTCCTGGCTTTTGAATTTTCATCTCTTCTAGTATATCTTAATTGCTTAATGCTGCTTAAAATTGATTCATGTGATCACAAATAGGCTACCTGTTCAAATTTACAGACTCCAGTAGCATGAAAACTTTATCAAGCGGTCTTAAATATCCATACTTCTATTTCTTTTACTATTTATCTAAAGTGAAACCAGCTGCAATCCTTCTCTATTTTTCTCCTATCTCTTATCTAACTTGTATTTTCAGGAGATGATTTGATTTATTTTTCTGGGTTATCAAACTTAATTATACTAACACTCCAGACATTTCTTATAACTCAATGACAAATCCAACTTCTGCACCCATATAAACTGTAATTAGTATAGTATAACTTCAGAACACTCTCTTGATGTTTTTTGTACACTAATTCTATTCTGTATATAGTACATTCAGAAAGAAATTTAACAGCTAGTCATTTTTATTTATTGTCACTTTTAATTATTATTTGGTCAATTAACCATAAATTGGTAACTATTATACTAGTATATAATAATAATAGTTACCAATTTATGGTTAACTATTATACTAGTACATAATATTATTGCAGCTGTCATATAGATGCTATATAAATGAATTTTTTAAATGATCATTTTGTTGTAATAGGCCAAGGATCAGAGGGATAGACTGCAGGCAAGGACTGACACAGGTAATTTGGGTTGTTTAAACCTTGCACATTAAAAAATAAAAACTGGCTTTATGATTAATCATCATCTTTTCTACTAGCCAATTATTTATATTTTTATTATTTATATTAATTTGATTACTAATTTTCTCTTTATCTGCTGTTATTTGGAACTTGTGATGAACTTGTACAAAGCTAGTTGGCATAAAATCTCAATTAGTTTGCGGTTACCTAAATTCAGTTCTCCCTCAAACCAGTCATTTCTCAACAGTAGTACATCCTGAGAAGGTTTGAATTTGTATTTGCAATGCAATTAATCATCAATGTCAATATTTCCATATGATTTATTTGTACCCATATTTTGACTCTCACCAGTCAGGCCTGTATTACACAATATTGTGGTATAGTTATGGTAAAATTCAGTTTCATTACACAACATGTAAGTAAGAATTACAGTGATAATTCAAAGGCCTTCCAAACAGAATTAGCACTTGCCTGTAAGCTAGATATTATTACAGACAAGTGTCATCAAAATTGCCTGTGATTTAGTTATTTCTGGGTTTGAAAATAGACACTAGAAAAGCCAGTTATTCTGAGTGTATAGGCTTTTCCTCAGATGAGTGACCAACATGGATGTTCTATAGTAGGGTTTACCTTTCTCCTATGGGATGATCCCTGTATTCAGAATATTTGCAATTCCTGTGGAGTCTACTAAAGAATACATAATTTGTATATATTTCTGGGGCAGGAGCATATATAGTGCATCAACATGAATTAAAATCAGCACTAGTTTTGAGCTTCCATATGCTTCCATAAATATGTTCCTTAAACACAGTTATCCTAAATATAGCTAGAGAGAAGGCCACTGTTCCATAGCAATTTTGGCTTCCATTTGAATTAAAATAGCCAAAGGCTTCTCCCTGATGAGTCAAGGCACATGTCCCTTATAGTTCTAAGGACTAGCAATAGTCATTGTTATTTGTTGAATCTTCCTGATCCACTCCACAAAAACCTTATCTTCTCTTCATAGGAATTTTCCTTTCTTACATTTCTCTCCTCCCACAAAAAATTTCTGTAATCTGATTATTTTTATTCGGCACTAACATGACATCTGTCCTTAGGCACATTTATACCCTTGTGTAGTAATGGCCTGGGAATTTGTATAGATGTTTTGTATTGAGAAATATTGGGTATTCTCTACCAGGGCTAGATGGCCAGTTGTCATTTCTAGATATAAGTTAATCTGAGTATGACTCAAAGCCTCCAATAGACATCTGAATCTCGGAGTAGGCCTATTCTCTATGGAATTTTGGACCTGTATTGTGAAATATGCTGCTTTAATACTATTTGTCTTTATTATTTTGTTTTATAATTTTCTACTCACAAAATAAAGGTGAATTGTCCACAGCCCATTATGGAATATTGGTCATGCAACTGCTCTATTTAATCCACTATAACTGTGCATCTTTCTAAAGATTCGAGCACAAAAGTTTGGAAGGGTTATACATTGAATTTTTTAGTTTGTTAGCTTTTTGCTTAGGGATTATTTCTGATTCTAGTTACCATAGTTGTGTCCCTACATCTGTATCGGCAAAAAATTTTTAAAAAGGTTATTTTAGAAAGACTTGTGTTGTTAAAGGCTTTGCACATCACCTGTTTTTTGATGATACTGGTGAAGAGCAGAGGAATATATCAAGTGGGAAACATTCCTTCCTGTTTTCCCTCATGTTGACTGTGAGCACAGGCTCTTGAAGGCATGGAAGCTCATCCCTTCTGCCCTGGCCATATGCACTTTAGACACTAAATATTTTAGTTGTCTATTAAATTTATTTGCCAAATTGCTGATAATTAAATGTAATATAAACTCACTTAATATGACAACTCTTTTACTATTGTTTTGACTATTGATGATAGCAAAATATATTCCTAGACCTAAAAAATATGTAATTTGGTAGTGTAAATTGGTACATTATCTTTTTTTCCAGTCAACGATGTCTTGGGCATTTTCAATGTGTATACAAAGCCAGAGCCAGTGTCTTTCCTATAAATATTAAATTTAAGCCCCCTGAGGCTGACAGTGATCTATAATTTGAGCATCCCCTATATGCCATTTATTTCTCCAGAGATACTGTCCTACATCTATCTACAGTCTTTGTATCTCTTGCTGAAAGATGGGACAGATGGAATGTTGTACCTTACATGGTGAAATGGGAACATGTCAGTGATTATTCTTTCTCTGTAGAGCTGCAATAGTCTGTATCTACTCATTTAATGGGTGGTCACCTTAATAAAGTTTATCAGAATGTCTATCTTTTGGTTCTATTTACCTTCAAAACATAGAATGGGCATTTTTTTCTTTCTTCTTTTTTTTTTCCTTTTTTATTCTATTTTTTTCTTGTGTGACGCTAGATACTGAACCCCGGAGTACTAGATATACCCCCAGATTTTTAAATTTTGAAACAGGGTCCTGCTAAGTTGCTGAGTCTGGCCCTGAATCTAAACTCCTCTTTTCTCAGCCTCCCAAGTACTGGCATTACAGGGTTGTGCCTCCATTCCAAGCTGGAATGGCTGTTTTATAATGGGCATTGACTGTTCTATTTTAACGTACCTTTAAATTCCCACAGGGATTTTTATAGGGTCATGCTCCTGTGGGCAACAGACCAGTTTTTTTATTTTTTATCTGACTAACTGTGTAGCCAGGAGAGTGAAACATTTTATGATTTGGTATGCTACCAAATATTTGGGTTCTTGATTTCAAACTCTGTAGCACTACAAAAAATTAATTGCGATCTTTAAATCAAATAGAATTTTTTTTAGTTATTCAAGTTCATAAAATAGTGACAATGTAGTAGTAAGATCCCAGAAGCCCAATACATAGTTTCAAATTAAGCCCTAAAAAAAAGAAGCTAACTGCTCATTGATGCAATGAAGATCTCCTTTACATTTTTCCAGTATTATGTTTAATAGAAAATGATTTTATTTTATTATAGAACTCTTATGGGTTCTGCTTTCCATATTAGAATGTTTATCTGACATTGAATAGAATATTTTGGTGATATTTTTAGCTCAAGATTGTTTTACAGGCATCAGTAACAGGGGCAACTAAAAGAAATGTCCAGTAGCAAAGCAGTGATTATTTCTCAGCATATACATATATTACCGTGCTTGATCCAAAACCCCAGCAGTCACTATTGTACAGCATTTATGAGCTTTTACCATTATCTCTAAGCTGTGCAAGTGTGAGATGCATACACTTCTGAAATCATATCTGAGTGTGGATCATAATGGGAGAAAGTTATAGAGTGAACCATGGTTTTTTTTTTTCTGCCATTCAGACATAGTATGTTAATGTTTAGATCCACATTCAAATATAGACTCTCTTTGAGTAGTTCTAGAAATAGGAGCTAGCAATATACCCAGTATAAAACATGTCTTTAAAATGTAAATAACTTAACCATGTGCCATTATATTTTTAAAATTCCACCAACAGGCAATAACAATATTTTACATTTAGTTGCATACAGAATGAGCAGCTCTTACCTAGATTCTTCCTTAGAATTACATTATTTGGGCAGACCCTTGAATCTTTCCTGGAATAACCAAGTGCTAGGTCTTTGCTGCATTAACCAACTGCCTAAATTTTTGCTGGATTAACTAATCTCTGCTAGTCATATGTGTCATCACTGTCATTAGGTAAATCTATCTCATACTTCAGTTTCTGATATTAACATGAGATAATCAATGTAATGTATTATCACACTCAGAATTTTTCTTAAATCTAAATATCTAATGAAAGGTCAGTAAACTGATGAATTCAAACAGGAAAAGGAGAGATGGGGAGGGAATGGGTTGGAAATGGGAAAGGGCTAAATGAGTGATGTATACATGTATGCCTCTACCATCTTGTACTCTATGAAGATGTATGACTACAATACACCAATAAATATAAATTTAAAAATGCTATGGTAATGTACTAAATGTAAATGAGAACCTAGTTGTCTCCAAACTGAGGTAGGCAGGAATTCCTTAGGGGCCTTCCAAGTTGGGGAACATCAGAGATTCCCATGGGTTCATACAATCTTTGATAATACTGCCTTAAGTCATTTATTTTCACCCCATCAATATTGTCTTTAGTTCAAACTATTTATTCCCTAATCATATTATAATTTTTGCCCTGTTGAGACAAGTCCTTTGACTATCACCTATTCTTTTGTGAATCACTTTTTCTTAACATGTATAGTATCCATAAGAGGAAGCTAAGGCAATAAATCTAATATGGTTCTGACCACTATAGTGGTCTTTTTTCTCTATGACTTGATGGGCTATATTTACTTCTTCACCTGTATAATGAAATCTTCATTATCTTATTAGTTTAACATGACTACCATAATAAAACAGTCTGCATGAATTCAACAATAAACTTTGTATTCTCAGAGAACTGTAGTATGAGAGTTCAAGATCAGGGTTGAACAAGAGTCAGTACCTAGCAAAAGCTCTTTCTGTCTGTCAAATGGCTACTTTCTCACTGTATTCTCTCATGGTCTTTCTTTGGGCATTGGCTTGGGGAGGGTGAGCTCTATGGTATCTCTTCTTTATTTTTTACTTTATATTGGTTCATTGTAATCATACTTCATAGTGGAGTACAAGATGGTGGAGGCATATATCCACACATCACCCAATTAGCCCTGTTAACTCTTTTCATAAAGATCCTAATCTTATCCAGCCAGTGCCCCACCCTTATTACCTCATTTAAATCTCTTTTTCCACATACAGTTACTTTTAGGGATCTAGTTTGAACACTTAATTTTGGGGAGTGGGATAATAGAGTCCATAGCAATCATATGTCTACTATTTTGATCTAAAAATTGGCTGAATCTTCCAAATATATTCTTAAAGTTTTGGTTATCTATATCAAGCTAACTTAGGATATTACTCTAGATCTATCCACACATTCATTCCATTCTGGTATTCTTTATAAATGTCCATTATCTTGGCTTAAACCTGGATTTTATTTCTTACCTCAAAATCTCAATCATTAGTATTCTAAATGGTAGCAAACTGACTACTTTCTTGACTTGTACTTTAGTTCTTAAATTGTATTTATTTATTCATTTATTTATTTACTTATTTCTTGACATTGAACCTAGAGCTTTTCTATCTTTGTGCTAACCCTTAATTCTTTTTTTCATTTTGAAATAGGGAATAATAAGTTGCTAATGTTGTCCTCAAACTTGTGATTCTCCTATCTCAGTCACCCAAATACTGATATTAGAGGCATGTATTACTATGTTGACTTATTTTTTCATTTTAATTCTAGATAATGCCTCTTAGTTTGCCCATTTGGCAGTGATACACTGAAGATCATTAATAAAATCCATATCACAAAGTAGTTAACCAATGATCCCAGGACATCCTAAGTTATTCTGGATCCAATGCTCAGAAAATGCAAAGGCCTGAAAAGAAAAGGGAGGAAAAGTTAATAAATTAACAATTAATTCTATGTCCCATCATTTTATTGTCTATTTTTTAGATACAAAGCATAATATGATGTTTTCCTGTATATATGCATTTTGAAATGAGTTTTACTATTGAAATAACCTATCCACCACCTAGCATTGTGACCTTTTCATGTGTTTGGTGAGAATATATTCTTGCTGTTTATTTATTTTAAATTCATATGTGGAGCACTTCAGTTTTTTTATAAAATATAGTACTAATGACCATTTTATTTATTTTTTATGTGGGTCATATTGAAAATTGCATACATTCACACAGTGTGCGTTGCCCTCCACCTAGCCCACTTCTCCTTTTCCCCCTCCCAACAATGAGTGTCCAGGTTGACCATGCTACATTCACACTTATACACATATTCGAATGTAGCCCCTCCATTAGTCAGCCTCAGCCTTCTTCCTCTCCTGCTTTTCCTTCCTAGCTTTGCTGAGGTCTTTCCTCCATTATCTAGAGTCCCTCTGGTGTCCCTAATACTCCCTAGTTTAGGCATATTAGAGAAAACATATGTCCATTCTCTTTCTGTGCTTGGCTGATCTCACTTAACATAATGTTCTCTAGGTCTTTCCATCTTCTTGTGAATGACAGGATTTTGTTCTTCTTTATTGCTGAGTAGAATTCCATTGGGTGTATTTCCCAAAATTTTGAAATCCATTTATCCATTGATGGAGACCTAGGTTGGTTCCATATTTTGGCTACTACAAATTGTTCTGCTATGAACATGGGTATCTCCTAATTGGACTTGCTATTGTTCTTATTCCATTTTTACCTGTATTGAAAGAATTACTTTTTTCCCTCCATTTCCTCATTTTGCACTGATATCTCAAGTCATTGCTAATTCCTCCAATGAAGCTGCTCTTTACATTTTTTATTCTGTTACAAGACCTGGTGAACCTTTTATTTTCTTTTTCTAAGTCAAGCTCACTGTTAATTGCTCTTTAAATTCCTTTCACAATTATTATGTTTTGACACTCACCTGTTTTCCCTTTTTCTTTTTACATTTTTCAGCATACTTAACCAAATTATCTTAATCCATAATTGTTTTAATCCTGTTTTATTCTCACTTTGCTGAGTCTCCACAGAAGACTTCATCTGCATCCATTTTTATCATATATTGACAGATGGAGAACATTATGCTAAGTGAGATTAGTCAGTTATAAAAAATAAAAAATCAAATGTTATCCCTAATATGCAGAAACCAGGGAGAAAGTGGGTCATAGGAGGAACTCTAGATGAAGAAGGAGATACTGTAGATGAGCAAATAACATGACCTAACTGAGGGAATGGGAGGGGGAAGAGGGAAATTTTCTAAACCACATGATGTACATTAACAAGCATATCAACACCAATCACTAAGCCAAACATAAGAAGAAAGGAGGGGGAGGGAATGGGGTAGGATTGTGTGTATGTATGCCACCACCATCTTGTACCCCATTAAGATGTATGACTACAATGTACCAATAAAAAATAAACAATAAAATTCAGCTATTATAAAAGCTAGACAAAACTGTTTTCCATACTCACCAATGTGAGAAAAACTTAGAAAATAATCTCTGAACTTCCATATGGATGGAGAAGCTAATGGATGTCAGACTGTAGTTTCCCAAAGTTGGTCATAATAATATCTCCTATGTGTTCATCAACAATGTGACCATTGAAATTCTTGAATCAAAACGTATAATCTGTGCCCCTTCACTATGTGATCTCTACAGCTAACCAGCCTCTATCTTGTTTCATGAAATGAGATGTAGGTCTTTAAACTTTCATGTAAGAAGTCTTATTATAGAAAGGCTACATAAGGCCTGAAAGCTGAGACACAAGGAGAGACCTTGTATAACTATTATTTGGAGACTTAGTCCCCTAATTTTCCCTGTCAGATAAGTGGATAAAAGACCCTTCGGATGATTCTGGCTCGTATCTATCAAGTCATGGCAAGTATCTTAATTTTTTCAGTTAGAGCAATGAACTTGGTAGATCAGAGTTTAATAACTTCTGATTTTAACTACTCTGAATTCCTAACAACAGAAACTATGAAAATAATAAAATGGTTATTTTTTGTACCACTAAGAGTGGTATGTTGCACTTGAACAGAATTGGAACAAAAGATATTAACAGAAAAAATAGGTCAAAATTAAAAAAAGTAAAGTTAGCAGTTTATTACTTGGGACCCATAGGGTGGGTCAAAGAAAACATAATATAAATTTCTTGGTAACTTAGGAACTCACAAACTACTCCACAACAAGGAAGTATTACTTTAATTTTCTTTCATATTTTCTTGTTATTTTCCAGGTGTTTTAATTTTGTATAGGCTCTTCCTTCAAAAGAAACATGGAGAAAGTAATGGAAATCTCATTTTCAAAATAATCCAATACATGTATCAAGAGAATCTAAAATGCTCAGAGAGCAGCTAATACTTTTGCTGATGCCAGCGATGAAAGTCCACCCACTAAATTGCAGAAGTAAGTTCTTAACTGACAAATGAGTCAAAAGCAATACTAAAAGGTTTTGTTTTTGTTCCCAAGTAGCCAAATAAATTTTTTTCTTTTAGATACTGCCAAAATGTTCATCTTTTTACTATTTTTTCTCCTACAAGAAAGGCAACATGAAAATTTTCTTAATTTTTTAATGCTTATGAGAAGGGGAGAATAAAAAAGAGAGGTATAAGAAGAAAGGAGGGGGAGGGAATGGGGTAGGATTGTGTGTATGTATGCCATACATATACATACATACTATGAGTGAGAAAATCAGTCAGTGCTTGGTATAATCCATCATTTTTGCTAAAACAAAAATTTGTTTACCCAAACAAGAAGAAAATAATTACCAAATCATTCGAGTTTTTCAAGCATGTAACATAGATACAAAAAATATTAAATATTTTTCCTGTAGTCACTAAAAAGATTTAGTATTACTACCCTTAGGATTTCAGTTATTTGCCATTATAGGATAAACATAATTTTATATAATCATAGAAGTACTAAGTAGAAATAATTCGGTATAGATAATTACATTGAAATATATAAATTGTACATTATATTTTAAAGAAATTACATCAAATCATTCTTTTTGTTTTTAAGGAAAATATTCCTTAAAATATGAATTATTTTTAATGCAAAAATGAGAGAAAATTTTAGTTGTTATTCTTCTGACATAGTAAATGATTTTTTTTTCATTTTTGTACTCACTTCTGGTCATTGTCTATAAATATTCACTAATTAGAAGTTCATGAAATTCTACAATTTTTACTATGCTAAATTATTATTTTTATTTTAAAATTATTTTTTTGGTGCTTTGTAATTTTACATCATAGTGAGAGTCAGAGATAAAACAATACATGTACACAGAACTTGGTGTGTTTACCTTTATTCCTGTACATGTTGGTTAGATTAGTATTTATGTGGCATAATATTGTTAATATGTCTATTTATTCTTATAATTTCATTTACCATTACTTCAATGATATGTTTTTTATATGTTGACCAAAATATGAATTATCACTTGGATAAGACAGCTCAAGAAGAGAAAACTATAGGACTATATTGTTGGTGAACTTAGACACAAAACTGATAAACAAAACACTAGCAACATGCATTCAAAACCACATAAATAAAATTATACAATATGACTAAATAGGGTTCATTGAGGGATAAGGCTGGTGCAATGTACAAAAATCAATCCATGTAATTCATCATATAAATAGAACCAAAGGAAAAAATCACATGATGATTCCAATAAAAAGAATAAGACAAAATCTAACATCTGCTTATGCTAGAACTACATAGAATCAGAATAAAAGGAACATACCTCAACATCATAAAGGCAGTCTACTATAGTCCCACAGTCAACATCATATTAAATGCGAAAAAATTGCAAGAATCTCACCTAAAATCAGGTACAAGGCAAAGATATCCATTATGGCCACTTCTTTTTAATGTAGTACTTGAGACTCAAATTTCTAATTTTATGAATAATGCTGTGTGAAGCATTTTTATAAATCTGCTTTTCTTGTGGTACTGGGGATGGAGATCAGGTACATTCTACCTCCAAGCTACAGCCCCAGCCCTATTTTTTTTTTTATTCTTTATTTTGAAACAGGGTCTCACTGAGTTGCAAAGGGCCTAAGTAGCTGAGAGTGTCTGCCAACTATGTCCTCTCTTTTTTATTCTCCCCTTCTCATTCTTCCCAGTGTTGAGATTACAAGTGTGCACCACCAAGCCTGGATTAAATGTGCTTTTTAAGTGCTCACTGACTTATTTTCTTAGAGAGGCTTCTAGATATGACATAACATGTTATAATATGTTAGAAGTTTTCATGATCTTGACCCATATTAACAATTACTTTCTGGAATTGTAATTCAAGGCCACTAGCATATTTCATGTATTAGGACTGTACTAATTAAGAATTAACATTTTAATATGCTTTATTGGTAAATTATAGTCTCACATCATAATGAAAATCATATTGACAGTGACATACATGCACACAGTACTTGGTGGGCCCCCTCCCATCTCATCCCTTCCCAATATAAAGATTGACATTGGTATTTTTGGTTTCCTATGGGATCCCAAATGTTCCATATATCAATTACACAAGTAAATAATTTGGGTATAGAATCAATGAAAATCCTAGCACTTTTATGTAGTATATACATGACATTGGGCAAATTATTTGATCTCTTTCTACTATACATCTGGTCCTTTATCTGCAAAATGGAAACCAAGACTTTTTTGCCATTCTTATTATGTCATGAAGATTAAATGAGATAAAATATTTAAAAACCTAGAAAACCACCATATTTGATAGGATATATTCAGTGAATAGTGCATATTGTTAATATTTTCAAATTCTATGTCTTTTGCTTTTGCTGTGCGTATAAGTTTGGCTTTATGCACAGCTTCAAGATGATGAATATATATGGCTAATGTACTGACACCTATCACAGGACTTCCCACATAGTAAATGTCCTATACTCTAGGCCCTTTATCAGCAGTTTTGCTTCACAGTTTTGGTTACCTATGGTTTTATTATGATCTGAAAATATTAAATGGGAAACTTCATAAATAAATAATTCATAAGTTTTATACTGTATACCAATCTAAGTAATGTAATTAAATCTTATGCCTTTTCAGTTCATCCGGCCTGGGACATGAATCATTCTGGTGTCCAGCATATCTATGCTGTAAATGTTACTCACTCATTCATTAATCACTTAGTTGCTGTCTAGTTTATCAAATAGACTGTTGTATTTCATTGCTTTTGTGCAAATAACCTTCATTTTGCTTAATAATATCCACAAATACAAGAGTACTAATGGTGACAACTCAAATATACCAAAGAAAATCTTTAATTTGCTTTATTAAGTGAAGAAATGAAAATTCTAGAATTAATAAGGAAAATATTATGTTGAGATTACTAACATAGAAATAAATATTTTATCCTTGAAAGTTTTAAGAAAGAGAAATCTGTGTTGATTGAGTGGTTGCATTTCAAATTGCAAATGTTGCAGTCATACTGAGTGACAATTGCCTAAGTAAATGGAAAAAATCATTAAATTATAAATTTTTGTTCTATCCACAGTTTCAGTGGTTCACCAGGGATTGTAGAACGTAATTTCTGACAATGGGGGGGGTCTATTCATAATTAAGTGATTGAAAAATGAACGTATATGATAAAGACTAGTGCTACATGCAAGGCTCTTAAAACATTTTATTTACATTGAGATTCCATATAACCTCAAGCAGAGTGCTAAGCATAAAGAAGTAAAATAGCAACAAATTCTGGCAAGGATGTGGAAAAAGAGGCACTTTTTACACTGTTGGTGGGAGTAAAAACTACTTCAGCCACTATGGAGAGCAGTATGGAAATTTCTTAGAAAACTGGGAATAGATTCACAATACACTCCTGGGCATCTTTCTAAAGGGGTTTAAATCAGAGAACTACAGTAATATATGCATACCCATGGTCATAGCAGCACAATTAGTAATAGGCAAAATATGGAACGTACCTTGGTCTCCATCAACAGATGAATGGATTGCAAAATTATCGGAAATACACACAATGGAATTCTGCTCGGCAATAAAGAAGAACAAAATCATGTCATTCACAAGAAGATGGAAAGACCTGGAGAATATCATGTTAAGTGAGATCAGCCAAGCAAAGAAAGAGAATGGACATATGTTTTCTCTAATATGCCTAAACTAGGGAGTATTAGGGACACCAGAGGGACTCTAGATAATGGAGGAAAGACCTCAGCAAAGCTAGGAAGGAAAGGCAGGAGAGGAAGAAGGCTGAGGCTGACTAATGGAGGGGCTACATTCGAATATGTGTATAAGTGTGAATAAAGCATGGTCAACCTGGACACTCATTGTTGGGAAGGGGGAGAAAAAGCAGAGGGGGGAGGGCACCGAGTACTGTGTGAATGTATGCCATTGTCAATAATTATGATGTAAAACTATAGTGTACCAATAAAAACATTTTATTATTTTTATACTTTTATTGGTGCATTATAGTTTCACATCATAATGTCATTCATAGTAAGAGTGACATATATGCATACATGTGAAAAACTTTCCCTTGGCTCCCTCCCCAATCCCCTGCTTCCTTATACAGAATATTAAAATTGACACTAGTATTCTCATTTATATCCCTTAATGCTCATGGGAGTGATTAATTCATTGATTTTTACCCCCACATACACATTAATATGGATTATATAAAAGTAAACTTGGTTCTTAAACTTATAATGTACTTTGTGGAAATGATTCAATAATCATTTTAATTTACACAACTAACTTATACTTTATCAAAGATAAACTTGCTTAGAGATTTTATTAAACAGATGTGTATAACTAGAAAATTATATATATATATATATATATATATATATATATATATATATATATATACATATTCTCTATGTGGGAATTGGAACTTCATCTCTCCAAACTTAAAAATAAATTTCTGCACAAAATCTCACAAGAAAAATTGAAAAATTGAAAATCTATAATTTTTAAGGAGAGCATTCATAATTTCATTATCTTAGCCTTTCATGGAGGATAATTTAGCACTTATTGTTATCAAGAACATGAGAGTTGATAGTTGTTTTATTTGGAGTAGGTTTTGGATTCATTCCAAATCCATCTACAATTTCTATAAAAGCAGTGAAAATTACTACCAGTGCAATTGCTTGATTGTAGTCCATTATAATGGGATTAACATAAAACATATTGAAAAACATTTCAAAGTAATAAGTTTTACAGAGTAATACGATTTGTAGCTGTCGGTCACCAAGGAAATATTGTGCCAACGAGCAACACTGCATTGGAGTGGGGATTTTGAATTTAGAGTTTAATTATTGTCAAATAAAATTACTTGTCTTAACCCATTTTTAACTATTTCAGTGAAAGATAAATAGGTAAAGAGACATCTATCACTATAACCTTGACATGCTGTGACCTATAAAATTTAAAAGTAAATAATTTTCACTACAAACATTTTAAATAAATGAAAAAGAATGGTTTTTATTCATATCAGATAATGAATTTTTTAATTATAAAAATAAAGATGATATAATGGCTAAATTCAATCATGCAAAGGTGTATATGGCCTGATATTAATTTGGAACAATTTAGAAAGTAGTATAAAATGTATTTATAGGCTATGTTATCCTGTGATTAAGTTTTTTTATTTTGAAGTAAAGAGTTTAAAATTGTGAATATATTAGGTGTACAGTTATAGAATTAATTAAAAATAATCCAAGTTTTTTGCACAGGAGGAGACAAATAGAAGAAAGAAGTCTAGAAGGAAAATCAATAAGACTATTGAAAAGAAAAGGTTTGTAATAGGCTGTGTGGGAAAATAGTACAGATTAGACCCAGAAGAGTTATCATCCATTGTTTTACCTTCTCTGTACTGTTTTGATGTGGAAGACAAAAAATTAAAGAATAAATAATATCTTAGATAATGCATACTAAATGTCTAAGCTAAAGCTCTTGCTATTATTAGAAGAAGACTATTTCAGTTAAGGAGGTGAGATAGGTTAGATAACAAATATCTAGGTTAGGAGATTAGATAACAAATAGAGATCAATTCATGACCTGATGTTAGGAGAAAAATGGAACCAAATCAAGCTTCCCAAGTAGTGTCCCTTCGAAGACTATTAAGTGAGAAAGAAAAAACTGATGTTAGCTAGTTAGCTGAAGCTAAATGTCTTAGAAAATAGAGGTCAGTTCAACTCAAGTAACTTGAAAATGTAGTAATATGTGCCATTGATATATATATATATATATATATATATATATATATATATATATATATATGTGTGTGTGTAAAATTTATATATATAATATATATATGATATATATGTGTAAAATTTTAAGAATACTGTAAAGAAATATAGATGAAAATTTATAAAAGAACAGACATTTCTCTTCACAAACTTCTAAGTAGAGACTACGGCAAAGTAAACTTGGCAAGTATATATTAAAAAGCTAATGATATATACCATAGTGGTTATTTGATGCTTGATTTTTGCTGAATACTTATACATTTTTCAATATATATTTATTTAATTTTATAAAGAATTGAATCATTTTTAAGTTAATAAGTCTCTTATTACATTTTTCAAGTACTATTTTTACAACAAATTAACCAAACCCATATACAGTGTCAAATTTGGAAAAAATACAAACAAGTAGAGAAGCAAGTAAAGGTTAAATGATGAAAAAAAATTGATTTCAGGGCAAAATCACACACAAATAAGCAAATAAAAGAAAAAGAGTTTAAGATTGAAATAAAATACACAAAAAGCAAATGTAAACCATGCTCCTTGAAACAAATTAGTTGATGTTTTGGATAAAGTTGACAATCTTTGAATATGTTTTGGGAATATGATAGTTTCTTCATCAAAAATAATACTATTGAGAATTCAAAATGTATTTTTAAATGTAACACTATCATATTAGAAATAACACTCAGAAATCTGGACGTGTGTCGCACACACCTCTAATCCCAGTACTTGAGAGTCTGAAACAGGAGGATCACATATTCAAAGCCAGCCTCAGCAACTTAGCAAGGCTTTCATAAACTTTGTGAGAACTCTTTTCCAAATTAAAAATAAATAAAATAAGACTGACAGTTTAGGTCAAAGGTATAATGCCCCTGGGTTCCACTTCCAACACTATATAAAAAAGAAAGTAAAAAGCTAAAAATCACTGATTAAAGAATAAGGAAGTTATTACGATAAAATGGAAGAGAAAAGCTAAATCTGGAGAGGCATTAATGTCTATATTTGTTATGAAATTTCTTCAAATATAATAACATATATAAATATATATAATATAATATAATATAAATTTTGTCAAATATAATAACAGAGACTGTCAGCACCCCCTATCTAACCCTTGGACTTTACAGTTTCAGTGTGCTCTAGACAGCTTCAAATTCCATATGCATCTTTGTGAATGATGACTTTTTAAGGAGGGGGCTTTTTCTCCCACATTTGAAACACACCAGAAGCAATTGAAAATTAATAAAATTTGTGAGTACTTTACAAATACAAATAATAAAAGTTATATTAAGTGTCCATTTCCCTGAACACTCAAGGGGAATAATTCTGTTTCATACTTTTCCTCAGACTTTCTTAGTACGACTAAACTTCAGTTGTGCATTGCATAAATTGCTTTACCAATTCCCTCTTTATTATTTTATTCCTTATGTTAGTCTTCAATTATCTGAAAGTTTGCACTTGCATCACTGTCTGTAGTCTGAATTTTTTTTCACACTGGAAAAATCTGTCACATCACACTTTAGTACTAATGGGATAAATAAATATATGTCCCAGCCCGGCGCTGTGGCGCATGCTTCTAATCCCAGCATTTAGGAGGCTGAGATAGAAAGATCGCGGTTCACGGACAGCCTCAGCTCCTTAGTGAGGGCCTTTGCAACTCGGTGAAACCCTGTTTCAAAATAAATAATAAAAAATAGGGCTAGAGGTGTAACTCAAAGGTAGAATGCCCCTGGGTTCCATCCCCAGTAACACACACACACACACACACACACACACACACACACACACACACACAATGTCTTGGCCGGGCGTGGTGGCGCACACTTGTAATCCCCGCACTTGGGAGGCAGAGACAGGAGGATCTCGCAGGTTCAAAGCCAGCCGCGTGCGCTGGCTTAGGAGACCCTGTTTCCAAATAAAAATGTAAAAATAGGTCTGGGAGTGTAGCCCGGAGGTAGAAGGGCTTCCAGGAACCCCAGTACCACCAAAAAAAAAAAAAAAAAAAAAAAGTCTTATGTGATACACTTGGAAGAGAAGAGTAAAGCATTACTTCTGTGATATATTTTGCCAAAGATACACAGCCAGAATGCAGTTGATGAGGACACATTACAAATTTAAATTTTAGCATATTATAAATACAAATGTCCCTAATTTTAAAATAAAAATAGTGTGCACTTGCATCACTGTTTGTAGTCTGAATTTATAAAAACCCATAAGAAAATATTTGGCAGCAGAATCAGTCCTAAAGGCAAAAGACAAGAGTTGGATCTTTTACTGGCTAGATGGCAAGGGATATTATACTGCTGAGAAAGGCATATTGTACCAGGAGTATTATAACATCACAATTACCGGGATGATCATTTGTGAAGAGCTGTGATGTGTTTCACATATGTGATTCACATAGGATACATGTGGGCTTACCCAAAGTTTTAAGCATGGTGGCAGTAGTGAGGAGAATGTCTGAAGAGGTGGCTGTATTCTCTTCGGTGTCCTGAAGGAAAGAAGTAGCTATTTTAAGTTAGATAACCACCAACTCAGAAATAGGGTGAGATTTGGGGAAAGGCTAAATGAGTGATGTGTGTGCATGTATCATTCTAACATCTTGTAACCCATTTAGATATATGACTACAATGCACCAAAAAAATAAAATAAACAGGGTGAGAATATCCTAATGCCTCAGTGACAGCATTTAAGAAGATCTTTATTCTTAAAATTAGAGCCTAGATTTATCAGAAAAACAAGCTCAAAATCTGTTTCTGACAATATCAAGAGATGGCTAAATTTATGGTTGCAATATATCTTCAACACTAAAATCAAAACACTATCAGGAAAATTTTTTGATACTGACACCTGGCATGGGACATCTGGTTAGATGTACTTTAGGACTAATTTATAAGATTCCAGTGACTCCACTGACCACCTTTGCTAGATCAGCCTTCTTTAAGGTACAGACCAGACAGAACCTCAATGAAGGAGAAAGACAGCATCGTTTTATGTAACTTTCCCAAGATCCTCAATACTTCCTCTCTTGAGAGTTAGAACAAATTTTGAAGAGTCAAAAATACCTAATTGTCGTAATACTCTTCTTGTATTGAGAAAAAAGAAAGTATTCACAAAAAGTTCTGGAAGGTATATCTAATATTTATTGGAAAGATAAATGAGAAAATAGTGAACATATGTTTTTGTGTGTAAAAGACTAGATTGAGGGTTAAATGAGTGATGTGTACATGTATGCCTCTATAATCTTGTATCCCATTAAGATGTATGATTACGGATGCACCAGTTAAAAAAAAATTAGATAAAGAAGGTTTCACTAATAGTGTTACTCACATATGAATGAGCATTGATATTCTAGCAAGTGAAGCATAAACTAATCTAAATACACAACTAAATATCTACAAAATATTTAGAGGAAATAATGACACATATAGCAAATTAAGTTTTGAAGAACTACCTTGGTCAAAAGAATATAAGGTCTAATAACTTAGAAGGGCTGTCATGCTAGAATAGCTTTACTTTGTAAGCATAGATAACCTGCCAGCTTTGTTTCCTTAGAGGTACCTTCACTAAATCAAAAGGAAAGCATTAATAATTTCGTGTCATTATTAAAGTTAGTGGTGGCTGATCTTTGTATGAAAAGTTGGTATTTATTTATATCCAAAGCAAGATGAGCATAATTATTACAGATGGCAAAATTTCAAACTAGTTTTGACCCATGGATCCTTACCTTCACAGCTTTGTGATGGTAGTCATAGATTTCATGAACCACTTCTCAGAATTAACCCATTGTTTGAAGGGGAGCTTGGGACCCTTATGAAAGAACTTTTAACTCCCAAATCACATTATAGAGTAGCAAATCTCTCACAGCAAACCACAATATCATCATGCCTTCTTCACACAGTTACAGTGGCCATCTGTATAGTTTAGAAGAAACAGTTCATCTTAGGTCTATCTCAAATGGATCTTAGGCGTTAAAGACACACTCTAGGCTTACTTACCTCATTTTTTTCAATTTTTTACATTGTATACATTTTATTTATTTTATTTTATACAAATTTTTATTGAAAATAAATGGTATACATTTAAACTGTACTTGGGTACTTGGTGCCCTCTCCCCGCCCCTGTCCCTATTCCCCCCCACCAATGATTGTTTTGAGGGAATATTAGGGAAAAAATACACATCATAGTTTTCAGAACCTCAAAATTTGTGAACTGACTTATCTAAAAGAATTCATGTTAGTATTATGTCCAAATGTAAAATCCTGAAACTATTCTATAACCAACACTGGAAATTCAAAGTAATGGGACACCTCAGATAGAATGACAGAGGTTCATGCCACAACCAGATAATCAAAATGAAAATGTTTTTCATAATTAATTGACTTAAGTTATGATTATTATGTTGTAGTCATCTACATATAGGAGCCATTTATTTGATTATTAAGATCTAATATGTTTTTGGATGAGAAAGATGACTTTATGTACATTTTTAGTTGCTGAATAATGAGATTTCTATTTTCAGGCATTATTTTAAATGCTTGTTGAAGTAAAAAATATACAATCTGTGAAATCAAGAGTTAAGTGACATTTCTGAAGATGGAAAATATTTTACATTTGTAGAACTTAAATACATGAAAATTTGAGCATGAAGTTGGATGTTTATTTTTAAGGAGTTACACTAGGAAAGAATGTAAAAAAAATTAGACTTTTCTTCTGATGACTCAGAAACTCATTATCTGTAGGTGACCTAAATGCCAGCTATTTTTATATGCAAGAACTACTGCAAATGACTAACAGAAGGCCATTGTGTGGGGCTGTACTTTTACAACTCCATTTTAACTTCTTGCAGAGTTCTCGAAGAAAGTACTATAATGTGCATTGCCCACATAGAGGAAAAATGAATACTTCTATTCTTAGATGAGTGTTTCATAAAAGCCCTTTATTTTTCTTCCTTGGAACAGCTTGTGGTGGCTGTACTCCAAATCAATTATGGGTTTAATGGTCAGCTAGGCTAAAGTATGTCATATGCCATTTTTAAAAAGTTTTATTTTGTTTTTTAAATTTTATTTATATTTTAAAGACATGTATTATAAGAAGAAACCTATTTCATAAGAGTAACAGTTTATCTGGTAA
Organism: Muscardinus avellanarius; assembly: GCF_963383645.1. Taxonomy (NCBI): domain Eukaryota; kingdom Metazoa; phylum Chordata; class Mammalia; order Rodentia; family Gliridae; genus Muscardinus; species Muscardinus avellanarius. Next base: position 90,232,287 of record NC_137791.1, read on the forward strand.
TGGATATTGTTACCTGGAAGGAGATGTGGTTGGCTGCCTCTTTACTAACAGAATTCTTGTATATCCTGGGTACCATTTGCCTACCTCAATTCCTTGTATATTCAAAGAACTTATGTAAAATACAAGGTGATGCCCTTATATTTTGATAGAAAGCTCATTTGCCTGATTATTAATTGGATAAGATAAAATTCTGATGGGTAAAATACAAGGGGGCTTTCTAGGCAAGGGTATTCTAGGAAATATTATCTTGGTCTTTAGAGAAAATTACATGCAGAGATGGTCTCCTACCTCTTCTCAGTCTTAAAGGTGAATCCATGAACAGTTGTAGTTATTTTAAGGAATCTCAGTCAAGAAAATGGAGTCTAACTAATGTGGGAGATGAATAGACTGAGCAGCCTTTAGGCTTACCATATTTTCAATGTGTGTGAGGTAATATATTTTCTTACAACAAAGTTAATTTGATATAAGTTGTCTGCTCCCTATAGCTAACAAAATCTCACTTGTCTAATAAATGCATGTTATATATCACTACTTCTTTTATTTCTCTTAGTTTTATTTATTTTATATTTCAGGCATGTACCCATTCATTCCAAAACCAACAGTGTCTTTATGGCAATAGAAAGTACTGAAAAAAAATAATATGGGGCCAAAGAATTTAATATTATCTAGAACTATTTATCTCTTTGAAAAATAGTAAAATATACCTATATAGTAATTTAATAATTATTGATCTTATAATGTGCTATAAACTGTTCTGTGCTTTCTTCACATTTTATTTGTAATATACTGTTAAAAATCCTTACATTTGACATTATGCAGGTTTGCATACATGTGCACATACACGCATACACAATGGATACTGAAAATACTGAGTTTTGTTCATATTTATGTGTTATACTTCTTTGGAATTTAAAATATTTATATAATACTATATTTGAAAATTTTTTTCATTATCTATTGGCTTCCAGAATAAAAGAACACATGAACACTTAAAATCTTTCTATTTTTTAAAATATAAAACCACCTGTGTATTAATCATACACAATAATCTTGAGTTTAATATTTTGCAAGTATGATATTTTTAAGTTTAGTTTTCATTTAGACAAGAAATTTTTATATAGAAATTATCTGGTTGTAAAAGTTAGTGTGTCCATTCAAAGAGTGTAAAAGTTAGTGTGTCCATTTGTTTAATTAAACAAATTAAATTTATCAGACTCTATTTGAGCAAAGAACAATTTATGAATCAGGCAGCTCCTTGATTCAGCAGAGGATAAGAGAGCTTAGTACAGCAATGTGGAGAGATTGGTTCAACTTTCATTTTTCCTGTTTGTACGTATCAGGAGGTACTTAGAGATTATACTATTGACATTATGAACAGCTGATTCTTATTGTAAGGGGCTTTTTGTGCATTATAGGATGTTTATCTCTGCCCTCTACCAACTAGATACCAATAGCATCCTCTTTCAGAAGTTGTGACAAAATAATATTTTTAAAATAATTTTCATTAAAATCTATTTCATTAAAATATTATTATTTTTATATTAATAATACCAATAGCATCCTCTTTCAGAAGTTTTGACAAAAATAATAATAACAAATGTGTTTACAGACATTGCTGAATATCTTCTAAGTCAGAAGGGGCAAAGTTTTCTCTGTTGAGAAACACTGATGTATAATAAGGGGTTTCAGAATTACCCCTGATGCTAAGCTTCTTACTAGGGAACAACTAACTCAACTGATCACAGAACCTATGCATATGATGTATTAGACTAAAAATTGTTGGTCTTATGGTGACAGAATCTAGTAAAAGGAAAGACAAACACTTGCGAGTTTCATGCTTTTGTTCTTCCCAATAAAATTTTTTGAGGGGAGTATTTAAGATTAAAACCTGAAACATCACAATACCTGATCATGTAAGCTTCCATTGACATCAAAGTCAAGTCAGTCATTAGTCTTCTTCAGTGCTGCAGCTGAGAAACTCAAATAGAGTGGAGGAAATTATTCTATAACGTTAGGAAATCTCATAACCTTAGGCCAAGGTACAAAGCTTATTTCAGGCCTTGCTTCCCTTTGATTTCACTGAATTTCATTTCTGCAAAGTATGGTTTCAGGTGTCCTAAGTGCAATTTCTCCTTTAGAGGTGCTTCTCAGAAGTAATTGCTATTTTATAGGTAATTACAATTTGAATGATTAGATTAAAAAAGTTGGTGACTTAAAAGATGGCTCGGGTTGAATGGTGACATTCTGAAGACTGACACTGTCATCCTACTTCTAATATTGTCTTAAACCCCTTGAAGGTGAAGGGAGAATGTGAGAAAACTTATTAATACAGCAGTCTGGTTTCAAAGAGCGTCAGCTTTAAGACAGAAGCCCAGTAAGAATTTTGTTTTGCAATTTTCTAATATTTAAGCTTTAATATCAGCATATTCTATAACTAGTTTTCAAAGAAATGTGTTATATGTTACTGTTGTGATGTTAATTCTTTGAGGAGTTAATTGTTGATCTCTAAATGGATGAGATAGCAGTCCTGTCCATTATTGCTTGTGTGCTGGCTTCTGATGGAGATCCCCTGTCGTCTCATCCACCTGTTCTAAATTGACATCCAAATGTTCTTTTCCCTGGGGCTCCTTTTTAAAATATTTGCTTAGAAAAAAGGTGATGCCTACTCCTAGTTTTGACATTCTAGTAATATCCTCACTGACACCTGGGGCCATTATAATGTCCTTTCAGCCATGATTGATTGTGTCTGCTATACTCACACTTCCAGAAGTTTTCTGTTAATATACCCACCTGTAATATATAATGAGTCATGGTGTTAGTTGAACTTAAAATTGATATACATATACATATGTGTGTATATACCTACACACACACACACACACACACACACACACACACACACACACACACACATATATATATATATATATATATATATATATATTCACAGTTTTGGTAGAGTGAATTGAATTTTAAAATTATCAATTAATTTTTTTCAGACTCCATGTGTCTCTAGAAATGTATATTCAATAGTGAAAAAACAAATGAAAGGCTGTATTATTTAAGTTTGAATAAGCCAGATATTTATTCTAATTTGACCCTATTAGAGTTCTTTAGTTTGTAATGAATTTTTCACCTGTTTCTAATTAGGCTGAATAAGTTTATTTTTAAAATTTACAGGTGAGGTTGGACTCTATAGACCTAGAAATATTTCACATTCACTCTAGAAATAGTTTAAGTATACAGTGATCCCTCAGTGACCTAACCCCATAGATAACAAAATCTGCAGCTGCATAAATAAGGTATCATAGTATTAATCTGTAGCCTATGAACTTCCTCTTGTATCCTTTAAGTCATTTTTCAATTACCTGTACCTAATACACTGCAAATGCTATGTAAATAGTTGTTATATTATTTAGAGAATTACTATAAGAAAAAAAGTTTTCATCTTCAGTACAGATATGCTTTTACTTTCAAGTATTTTAGATCTGTACTTCATTGAATTTAAGGATTTGGAGTCTATTGATAGAGGTATAGCGGTATATACAAATTTGGTTATTTCAGCCAATCATTAGAATGTTTTCATAGGCAAATTAATTCTTTGCTTAAGTTAGTCATTTTACCTTGCTTGTATTTTGTAGGTTCCATGCTTTAGTCAAAAGTAAGGCTACCTTTATATAGTGGTGAAATGCATAGACAAATATATGCTATTGAAAAAGGAAATAAGAAAATTTCCAAATATGTCAAAGTATCATCCTCCCTGATGACCCCAGTGTCAGAAATCACAAACCATTGTTATTTCTTTGGTGAGGTGAAACTTACTAAAACCAATGTTGAAACACAGTGATATGTACAATTGAGCTGTACATTAACTAATATTCATTTTAACAAGTAAGTAAAAGTGAACAGCTCATTGAGCTAAAATACAACTTTAAATTGCTGGATGAAAAAAATGAATATATTTCAATGAGCTATCAAGTTTAAACAGAAAGCAAGGACTTTTTTCATCAGTTAATGAAAAGTCAATATTGACTAAGGAAAAGATATTTTTATACTACATGATATCATACACTGTTTAAGTTTCTTAAGTACAGAATAAAAGATCCCCTGATCACTTTTTCTGGCTTTCTATGAGTAGAACAGCACCCATGAATCCACATCTTAGCCTTGTTTTGTATACTCCTCCCTCAACAGTAGGAGAGTTCATTCCTGTGCCAGTTATAATTATATCCATGAGAAAGGACGAATACCTTCCTTTTATTACATATTCTGAATAAATTTTTCTCTGTAATATTAGATAACAATATTATTTTAAAAGTGAAACATGATTTTGTATATTATTAATTTAAAATTTACTATTTTCTACCTCTAAAAATGTAACATAACAGTATATGGCATGTGTGCAATATATAATTTGTTATTTAATATTTATTACTAATAGGATTGCCCTGTTCTTAGCTTTCTCACAATCAGACATTCTTACTACCTCGAAAAGGTATGCAGAAAAAAATAAGATAAAATGTGAGTCATTTTTGAGACCTTAAACTTCAAATACCTATATTGATAAAGAAATAAAATGAATATTAATGTTTTACAAGCTGGGCGTGTCGATACACGCTTATAATCCCAGCATTCAGGAGGGAGAGATCAGAGGATCACAATTCGTGGACAGCCTCAGCTACTTAGCAATGCCACTCAGTGAGAACCTGTTTCAAAAATAAAAAAGATTGAAAAATAATCCTGGGGATGTAGCTTGGAGGTAAAATGCCCCTGGTTTCCATCTCCAGTACTGCCAAAAAAAATTACAAAAATATTAAGAACAAGGATCTCATTACTCTTAGCATTATTCTCATTATTCTCTTCATATATTGCCCCACATACCTAGAAAAGAATACATTTCCTTGATCAGAAAGCAAAGCAGAGGGTAGGAAAAAGTATGGTGTTGAAGAAAGGGATGCTGTACCTTTTTACTTGGTTAAATTTTAGTTAAGGCTTTATATTCAAGTTTAAGAGGGTCTTACTTCTGATTTCCCTGAAGAGCCACTGGGAAAAAAATAAGAATGTACAGGTCAATAAGGAATGCATGATCTTTTTTGGTGTATGAGACCTAAAAAAAATTGGAGACTTTCCCAATGGCTGAAGATTCCTATGGGGGGAGAATGTTACTAGGGACAACATTCAGAAACATTCTATCTCTGACCTACACCCTCCTCCCTTGCATTTTTTTTTTTTCCTGAAATAAGGTCTATCCAAGCTGCCAAGGCTAAACTCAAACCCGCAATCATCCTGTTTCAGCCTTGTTTTTCCTCTCTGCAGCTCCTTCCCCAAATCTCCTTCCAGTATTCTACTTCACTTGTCTGAAGTCCCTTTTACTTTCCAGTTTCTCTCTAGCTTTCACACATGAGAGAAAACATAAGACACTTCATTTTCTGAAACTGGCAAATTTCACTTAGCATAATATTCTCCAATTTTATTCATTTTCCTGTAAATGACATAATTTTGTTCTTCTTTATGGCTGAATAAAATTACACTGTGTATAAATACCACACTTTTATAATCCATTCATCTGTTGATGGACACCTAACCTGGTTCTATAATTTGTCTATTGTGAAATTTGTAGACAGAAAATAAATATGAACATATAACTATTTTCTTGATATGAAAATATTATCCTCATTGTATGCTTTTAGTATGCTTGTAGAAATCCATTGATGATAAATGCATGCATTTATCTCCAGAATTTTAATTCTACCTAATTATTCTATATGTCTAGCCTTATTCCAGTACTATGTTTGTAGGAAAATTTAAAATTGAGAAGTATGAGTCTCCAGCTTTGTTATTTTACAAGACTACTTATTTACTCTGGGTTTCTTGAAAATTAATATAAATTTTAGATAACCTTTTTCATTTATTAAAAAGGTAGCTAGAATTTTTATTGGAATTGTATTGAATCCATAGATACATGCACCAAAATACAACTGATGTTTTATATTGAATTTGTATCCTTCAAATTTGCTATTTTTTTTTTTAGTTCTAGTAAATTTGGAGAGCTTGGGGTAATGTCCTATATATATATGATCATGCCATCTATTAAAGGATATGGCTTTCTTTCTTCCTTTAAAATCTAGATTATTTTTATATTTTACTGAATTTTATTGTTAGAATCTACTGTACACTGTTGAAAAGAGGTGAGGATAGTAGTCTTCCTTTTGTTGGTCCTTTTTCAGGAAAAAGCTTCCATTCTTTCAATAGAAAGTATGACTTAACTTAAAAAAAAACATTCTATTTCCATTTTCTTAAGATTTTTATTTTTTAATCATGAAAGAACATTGTTTTTTCTTTTTTCCCCAATATCTATTGAGGTTATCATGCTTTCTCACCTTGATTTTATTAATATGTATATTTCAGTGACACATTTTATTATGATGAATCAACTTTGCATTCCTTCAGTAGACACTATTTGGTCAAGGTTCATAATCCTTATTATATGCTGCCAGATTCATACTGACAGTTTTTATTGAGAATGTTTATACTTATATTCAAAAGGAATATTTGTCTGTGTTTTTCTTTATCCTTCTGATATCTATCTAGTTTTGTTTCCTAGTTATACTAGAATTTTGAATTATTTAGAATGTATTTCCTTTTCTGTTTCCTAGAAGCATGTATAAAGAATTAAGGCAATTCTTTATTAAGTGCTTTGTAGTATTTACCTATAAATTGATTTGTCCTAATTTTTTAAAATGAAATGTATGAAGATTTTTTTCTATGCTTTGAATCTGCATGTTTTGACAAATGCAGATTGCCATGTATCAACTGTTAATTTATTAACAGCAATAAATATTCATTATTAACAATTATTTATCAACTGTTAAATTATTGCAAATAATAATTACATTGTTCTCAAAAATCTCTTTTTCCTCATCTTTTTATTTATCTTTCCTCAATCTCCTTAGGCAGAACTCCTGGAAACCACTGATTTCTTTACTATATATACATTTTTTTATTGCTTTCATCTTTCCAAAGTTCTATATGAACAGTAAGTTACTTTTATAGAGTGGGTTCTTTCATTTATCAACATGTATTTAAATTGCACCTACATCATTGTGTGGATTTAATGGCCCACTGGTTTCTATCACCTAGTATTTAGTTGTATGCATACATCACCTTTCATCCATTCACCTTGAATGGCATTATGAATACAGATGATATATAAACTCATACGCAGGTTCTTTTATGGATATAAATTTCAAATCAGTTTTATAAGTACTTATAAGTGTGATTATTATTTGACTTCTATAGTACCACTGCACGTAGTTTTGTATAAATCTGTCAAAATGCATTCCAGTGTAGCCATATCAACTTTAACCTCAAGTGAGTATTACTTTTGTTCCACGTCTTCAGCAGTAATTGACATTGTCACTTAATGTTGGCTTTGCTTTGTTTTGTTTCACTTTGTATTTCAGCCATTTCAATATGTGTTAAGTGGTATAGCATTATTTTTTAATTTATATTTCATCATGTTCAATGAGCATCTTTCAATATGCTTATTTGACATTTTAATATGTTGATTGAGATCTCTATATCTTTTTCTCATTAAATTTTTATTTTCTTATTGTGAAATTTTGGAAAATCTTGTATATTTAGTGTGTTTTCTACAATTTTATCATTTAAAACATTGAAATAAGAATTGCTATCCTTGATCAAAGACTTACTTAAGAAAATGCACATAGGGCCAGGCGTGGTGGCACACACTTTTAATTCCAGCATTCGCAAAGTGTAGACCAGAGGATCACGGTTTATGGACAGCCTCAGCTACTTAGCATGGCTCTTCGCAACTCAGTGAGACCCTGTTTCAAAAAATAAACAAGTTAAAAAATAGGACCAGGGATGTAGCTCAAAGGTAGATTTTCCCTCGTTTCCATCCGCAGTACTGAAAAAAAAGCACATATTTAGTAGTGTAAACATATACATTAATTGCTAAATATATCTATTAGACTGAAAATAGTTCTCTCATATTAGATGCTCGATATTTACACAAAGATCAATAAAATTATTAATGTTTTAAATAGGGTCAGGCTTTTTGAACATAAGCCTTTTTACAGACTCTATATTCAGCATGAAGTATTTTATACTCCACACTCAGCATCAACTATTTGGAGCTTTAACACACTAAAATCAAGCACAAAATGTATAGTCATACACACATAAACATTTTTTCTCACAATAGTTTTCTACAGTGTTTACTTTATGTTTCCTATTATGTCTTTAGCTTTTTATCCTATACTACAAATATTATATAAGCAAGGATTTCCTCTGTACAAGTATGCCTTCTAGAAAATATGTTATATAACAGGCTTTTATATTCAAAATTAATAATATTATTATAAAGTATAATATATTATTAAAATATAATATATTATTAAAGTATTATATATTATTATTACGTATAATAATATTATAAAGTATCTGAAAATATATCAAATTTCTAAAATAAAGAATATGTTTCAATTTATTTTTGCCAATTAAAATTTTATTTATAAACATTATTTAATTCCCTGCCACTATGAAAATTTAGAAATCTTGAGCTTCAATACCTGAACATATCTTAAACATATTTCACTGACAATTATTTTTAAATTTTAAATTACATGGTTGTCTCATAAAGTAAAGACAGTTGAAAGGTTGCAATCAAATCAATCAGTAAACCAAACATGAGAATTAGGGAAGGGGGAGGGAATGAGGTTGGAATTGGGGAAAGGATAAATGAGTGATATGTGCATGTATCCCTTTACTATCTTGTACCCATTAAGATATGAGGCTATAATACACTAATACAAATTTTAAAAATACAAAGCATTACAGGTAAAAATATACTATTAAGTTGGATGTCTGATTCCTAACTTTGGTCAGCACATACATGTAAATAAACATTTAACAAAAATAAGCTGAATAAATTTGGTGAGGATGTCAGTTTTTGATAAAGAGCAACAAATCGTTAACATACTGCATGAAAACATGTAAAAACACAATTTGGGGCTGGCAGGATACTGAGAGATAACACAGGCTCTTCCTCTTATATATTTAGATATTTGATATCCGAGTCTGTAAAGCTCAACTAGCTTAGTCTATATCTGAAGTTAGACAATTTTAGAAATGATAGTAAATATAGAGATTACACTTGTTTTTGAAAGATGGCTTCAGAACTCTAAATCTTATTTTCAGATTAATAAGAAATAAAATGTGTCAACCCAAAAAGTAATTATACTGCTTTTTGGGTATAGGAGTTACCCTAAAATTTTAAAAAAAGTGAGATATTATACCTTTAGTTAAAACACGACTTTTTTTCTTTTTGTAGGATGAAATCTAACAAAAGTTGAAGGAGAATAGGACTACTGGCTGAAGATGCAGAGGTTTTGAGCAAAGATTCTGAGTTCAGATAAATCTCTGAAACCATACTCAGATACCAATTATGGCTTTGAGAATTTGCTCATTACTTATAATGTAAAGTCTCAATATACTTATCTGTAAAGTATACTCACAAAAATTACTATCTGATCAATTTATGAGTATAAAATAAAATAATAAATGAAATACACTTATACAGAACTAGAGCATGGTCAATGTTTCAAAGCAATGCTGCATCTTAGTGTGTTTTATGTTAAGCAATTCATTCTATACCACCACAAAAGAAGAAACTCAAGAAGTTATTCTGTGTCTGTGTAAGTTTGCGTGTCAAAATAGAGATATAAGATGTGGTATACAAATGTAGGTCAATAATTTCATTTGTAATGCTTATTTACTCCACAAAGCAAGAAAGTAAAGTAAAGCATTTAAGTGTAGAGATAAAAATATTTGATAGGTTTCTAAGAAGTAGGAGAAAGGGATATCTTTTAGTGAAAAATGAATAGGTGCTAGTTATAATTTGGAAGCTTACATATGATAGACTATTTCCATAGATAGAGAAATCTATGTATTTATAATAAGAGCAGAATCTGAAAAAAGAGCTTAAGTTAATACTTAGAACATGAATCTACAAATCTCCTAAATAGGAAAGATACAGTCCATATTTGTAAGATCTTTTTAATTTATGAGAGAATAAAACATTAAACAAATCAAGTATCCTGCTGTTAACAGAAGGTGTTACAAAATTGTATAATGTAACCTGTTAAGACTTTGAGGACTATGGGAGATGAGTAAATGGATTTTGAATTTTGTGATGGATATGAGCCTTCAAGAACCAGATGTGGAATATTACATGTTTGATCTTAAACATCTCTCACTGGCTTAAGTGTTGAAGGTTTTATTCCTACCTGATGGCTCCACTGAGAATTGTGGTACCTCCAGGAGGGTGATCCTAGTGAGAGAAAGTGAGGTAATCAGGGGTGCACCCTTCAATGGATGTTGAGACCCTAGTGTGTTCTCTCCCTTCTCCAGTCACCACAATGAAAGACACTTTCTTCTGTCATCTGATTCCCACCATGTTGTTCTCCCACCACAGGTTCAAAAGCAATGGAACCAGAAAACTATGAACTGAAGCCCCAGAAACTGTGAACCAAAATAAATCTTTCTGCTTGTTAATTTGATTTTTATTTTACTGTCATAGTGATTAAAATTGGCTAAAACACTATGACCTTATTAAAATGCAGCATTTGGCATCCAGAGTCAGTGCAGTCTTAGCAGTGCATCTTAAACTCTTGTGGCCTTTGTGAAACTGCTCTTACCCCATTGCTGCCCTGGCTGAGCCATTTAGCACTGCTTTATGTCCTGAGGGAACCTGGGTGAGGACTAGGAGTATACAGCCCATCTCTGTTCTCTTATCATTTCCAGGAAGAGTTACACAGTCATACTGCCAAAATAGTGACTTAACCCATTGGAATTTGGAGGGAATCAAGGAACCAGTTCTGAATGTCTTGAAACTCTAGGAGAAGATTGACCCAGAAAAGCTCTCTGTATATGTTTCTGGCTCCTTTGTCAACAATCAATTGGTCACAGGTGTGCACATTTGTTTCTGAGTCTTCTATACTGCTCCATTGTTCTAGATGTCAGTTTTTGTGCCAGTACCATGCTTTTATTTTTATGACTTTATGGTATATTTTGCAGTCAGATATTCTGGTGTCTCCTGCATAGCTTTTGTTGCTGAGAATAACTTTAGCTATTCTGGGTATCATGTTATTTCAACTAAATCTAAGGACTGATTTTTCTTTGTCTGTGAGGAATTACCTTGGTAATTCCATGGGTATTGTATTGAATCTGTAGATCACTTTTGGAAGAATGGCCATTTTGATGATATTTATTCTGCCTATCCAAGAACATGGAAGCCAAATGTGGGGGCTCATGTTTGTAATCTCAGTACTTGGGATGCTGAGACAGGAGGATCTCATGTTCATGGCCAGCCTCAGCTACTTAGTGAGCCCCTCTGCAACTTAGTGAGATTCTGTTTCCAAATAAAGAATAAAAATAAGTTCAGGGGTGTGCTTGGTGGTAGAATGCCCCTGGGTTCAACCACCAGTACCATTAAAAAAAACCATGAAAAATATTTCCATCTTCTAAGGTCTTCTTTAATTTCTTCTTTAATTTATTTTTCAATGTTTTGTAATTTTCTTTGTAGAGTTTCTTTGTAGAGCTCCTTGGTTTGGTTTATTCCTAAGTATTTTATTTTTTGTGGGATATCCTTATTAGAAGTATTTTCTGGCTATCTTTTTTAGTGAATTTATGTTTGGCATAAAGAAAAGTTTCTGATTTTTTAAGATTTATTTTTTATCCAGATACTTTGCTGAATTTGTTGATCAGTTCTATAAGCTTTTTGATTGAGTTTGTTGGGTCTTCTTAGTATCAAGTCATCTGCAAATACTGATAGTTTTATTTCTCTTTTCTTTTGTATTCCTTTGATTTCCTTTTCTTGCCTTATTACTCTGGCCAGAATCACAAGTACTATATTAAAAAGGATTGTTTCTTCAACAAATGGTCTTAGCAATACTGGTTAAATGTATGCAGAAAAATGGAAATAAACCCCACTTTTTCACCCTGCACAAAAGTCAATTCAAGATTGATCAAAGACATGAAAATTAGACCAGAAATCTTGCAGATGCTTGAAGTTGGCATAGGAACAGCACTTCAACACATTGGCACAGTTAAAGTATTTCTCAACAAAACCCCAAATGAACAAGAAGCTAAAAAGTGGATTAATATATGAGATTGCATTAAATTGAAGAGATTCCGGGAAGATGGTGACGGAGCAAAACGGGGCTTACGAGCCCCACTAACAACCAATCTCTATTACCACAAAATCAGCACCTTTCATTGCCAGAAAACACCATCAGCAGAAAAATAAAAAATGTAATTTTAAAGGACAGAGAAAAAGAGGGCTGGAAAAATGAGACACCAGAAACCAGACCACAGTGCTGCAGCCGGAACCGCGGCATGAAGTGGTGGGTGCCATTTTGCCTTGCAGCACCAGGCTCCAGAGAGGAAGGGAACTCATAACGGAGTTCAGAAACCAGAGAGGAGATACACCAGCCTCACGCCCGAGAACGTGGCAGCAGTGCCTTAATGCTGGCGGCAGCATTTAACCCATGGTCTAAAGCAGCCTCGATTGACTCCCTGGTTCTGAGACTCTGCGATACAACCCAGTAGAGGAGTAGTGGGAACTGAGATACCACAGACTCGAGATCCACAGCACCTTAAGTGAAGTCGTAGTGACCCAAGGGAAGAACCCAGAGAAGGCACAAACTTCCAAAATCATGGGAAAGAGGAATAACAATGGAGCGATGAATGCCCACAACCCCACAACATCAGATCCTGATAAAACAAAGATTCAGAGATTTATAGACGATCAAATCAGGAAAATAACTGTAGAAATAATAGAGGTGTTTCGAAAAGAATTCAGAGAGAGCCAAAGAGAGATAAAGGATTCAATTAACGAAGTAAAGGCCTCAATTCAAAGCACAAACAACCGATTAGACCACATGGAGAACAGAATTTTGCTCCTAGAAGATGATCATTCAAAAAATGAACGCATAGTTTCTAATCTAGAAAAAAATATCCAACAGCAGGAATCTGACATTGAAGAAATATGGGCCCATTTTAAGAGAGCTAACCTAAGAATAATTGGAATAGAGGAGAGAAAAGAAGGTGAAACCAAAGGGATTAACAATATTTTCAAGGAAATAATAGCAGAAATTTTTCCAAACATAGAGCAAGAGGTCGATACACAGGTCCAGGAAACTTATAGAACTCCCGTTAGAGAGGATCAGAGAAGAGGATCCCCACGCCACATAATTGTCAAAATGACCACTGTGGAAGCCAAGCAGAGAATTTTAAAGACAACAAAAACAAAGGGCCAAGTGACATTCAGAGGCAAACCAATTAGAATCACTCCAGACTTCCCAAACCAAGTCATGAGAGCCAGAAGGGCTTGGAGTAACATATTCCAAACTCTGAAAGAAAACAACTTCCAGCCAAAAATGTCCTACCCAGGAAAACTTTCTATCAAATTAGATGGGGAAATAAGAAGCTTCCACGAGAAACAGAAACTGAAGGAATTTATGTCTTCAAACCAGCACTAGAGAAAATACTCAAAGAGATTAACTACAAAGAAGAAATAGGTAACACACACCAGAATCAGAGAAACAAGATTTTCCATCCAACAGACAACTAAGATTGGTTATCTGTGGAGATTCATTATTTATGTTAGTCTTTTACCTATCTCTAAATTGTATTGTTTGCCTTTATTGTAGCTAATTTTTAGGATTTCTAGTTGGAATATTAATATACCTTCAGATATAGCATTTGGAAATATTTTATCCCATTCTATCGTAACTTTTAACTCTGTTTACATTGTCTTTGGATATACAATATATATATATATATATATATATATATATATATATATATATATATATATATATTTTTTTTTTTTTTTTTTTTTAGGGAGTTTATTTACTCTTTTGTTGCCTGCACCATTGAAATCATATCCAAGAAATCACTGCCAATTTCAATGTTGTGCGGTTTTATGACCCAGATTTTCTTCTAAAAGTTTATAGTATTAAGATTTATACTTAGGTCTTTTATCTATTTTGAGTTAATATTTGTAAATATGTTAGGTAAGGGTCCAATTTTATTATTTTTCATGTAATTATTATTTTTCAACAATATTTAGTTAAAAGATTATTATCTCCTCCACCAAATGTTTGTGGAAACCATGTCAAAAATAACTTGACAATATATGGTAGAATTTACCTCTAGGCTTTTATTTAACTCCAATGGTTTATATATCTGCCTCTGGAAAAGTACTACACTGTTTCAATTATTGTAACTTTATATGGTTTGAAATCAGAAAATGTACATCTTCTAGCTTTGTTCTTCTTTGAGATTGTTTTGGGTATCTAGAGTCCATATTCCATATCAGGATAGATTTTTTCTGAAAAATAAATAAATAAATAAATGTATGATAGCTTTACCTAAAAAAAAAGAAAAGAAAAAAATATTCTCTGGTAAGAAAGAAAGCAAAAAGAAATATTGAACTGTTATCTTTTAGTCATCAAAAGCTTGGTATCAGACAAATGAAACCTGTTTTGTGAGATTATCATCATTAATATTGGATAAATTGCTATAAAACTTGATGTCAACCACTAAGCCAAGCATGGAAAGGAGGGATGGGGAGGGAACGGGGTGGGGATTGGGTAGGGGCTAACTGGGTGATGTGTGCATGTATGTCTACAAAAATATTTTCTTTATACCATTATGATGTATGAATACATTGCACCAATAAAAAAACAGAAAAAAATAAAAATAAAAAAACAAACAAACAAAAAAAGAAAACTATCACTAATCTCAACAGAGAGCCCACAGAATATGAGAAAAATTTTGCCAACTATTCTTCCAATAGAGGACTAATATAGAGAATATGCAGAGAACTGAAGAAACTCAGTGCTAAAGAAAACAAATAACCCAATAAGAAAAAAGGTCAAATGAACTAAATAGACACTTCACAAAAGAAGAAATTCAAATGGAAAAAAAAAACATGTAAAAAATGTTCAATATCATTAGCAATTAGAGAGATGCAAAGCAAAATTACCCTGAGATTTCACTTAACGCCAACTAGAATGACAATCATTCAAAACACAAACCACAACAAATGTTGGCAAGAATGTGGAGAAGTGGGAACACTAATACATTTTTTGTGGGATTGCAAATTAGTGCAACCACTTTGGAAAACAGAATGGAGGATCCTCAGAAGAATAGGAACAAATTTACCAGATGATCCCGAATTACCACTTCTAGGTATCTACCCAAAAGAATGGAAACCAAACTACCAAATATATGCATAGGTCTATATGTTCATAACTGCACAATTCACAATTGCCAAACTATAGAACCAGCCAAGATGTTGATTAACAGATGAATGGATTACAAAACTATGGGATATGTATACAATGAAATTTTATATATCCATAAAGAAGAACAAAATTATGTCCTTTACAGGGAAATGTATAAAATTGAAAAAAATTATGCTCAATGAGATTAATCACTCAAAAAACTGAGAAATCCTATGATCTTCCTAATATGCAGAAGCTAGGGAGAAAAAGAGTCATAGGAGGAACTCTGGAGGAAAGAGGAGAAACCATACATGAATAAATAAGGAGACCTAACTGGTGGTGATATAAGAGAAAAAGATAAAAATTTCCTAATGTACATGATGTACATTCACAAACATATCAAAGTCAATCACTAAGACAAAATTGAGCCGAGGAAGGGGGGAGAGAATGGAGTAGGGCTTGGAAGGGATAAGGAGTGATATGTGCATGTATGCCTTTACCATTTTGAACTCCATTAAGAAGTATGACTACAATGCATCAATAAATAACTAAAAGCCTTAAAAAAGAAGTTAAAAAAATATTGTAAATTCCCATTATCTGAAAGACCTAGGCATAGGCAGTTTGGACCAAGTGAAGATTATCATGGACATAGAAGAGGAATTTGTGTTTGAAATTTCTCACATAGAATCAAAAATCTAATGAGCCCGCAAAAAGTTGCTAATTACATTGCAGATAAGAAGGATGTATATGAATAAAATGCAGATTTCTTCTGCTCACTGAAAGAGAATTTGAATGATGAGGACATGTGTCTTGGAATGAGAACACCATCATCAATGAGTTTGACAGAGAAATTCTGCTGGTCCTGTATTTAAATTGACTACAATTTTGCTCTTTGAAAATAAATCTATAAAACAATAAGAAAGTAGCATTTATTGAGTATATCATTTATAATGATATAATTTTTCAAGATCAAGTTTTGGCTTGTTGTATTCAAATGTTCACAGATTAAGGACTTTGATAACTGAAAAGAAGTATACTATATTATAAACTACATCAAAATAAATCTAGAGAAGACTATTTAGTTCTAGATGTAGAACTAAATTTAATTCTGTTTTATAGACATGTAAACTGTCAGTTACACAGAAAGTTATTTGACCAAGTCTCAGCATCTATAAATACTAAGTAGGATTTATAACCCCTTTTTTATTTCTAGTATTGTGCAATTGTCAATATTCTAATCTGATTTTCAAACAATCCTAGATTACCTCAGTGTTTCATTCAGAGTATATTGATTGATACTATTTACTAATTACACTAACTTCATTTTATATAAAAGAAAATGGTCTTATTAAGATGTGCATATACATTTCAACAATTATGTCTTATGATATAATACAGTGAAATCTTAGGTTACTGGTCATAGTCTTTCTTCTACAATTATATGTAGTGACCAATAGAAATACAATCAAACCACAAATTTGCAAACAAAATTTACACAAATAGCTACTAAATGTTATGGACACTGAGAAAATACAAATATTAATAAATATCATACACTAAAAGAAACCATATATGAGCAAATAAGGTGACATAAGCAAAAGAGATGGGAGGAAGAAAAGGAAATTTTTTTAATGTACATGATGTACATTCACAAACATACCAATCCCTAAGCCAAACATGAGAAGGACGGAGGGGAAGAAAACAGGGTGGGAATTAGGGAAGAGGTAGATGAATAATGTGTGTATATATGCCTCTACCACCTTGTGCCCTATTAAGATGAATGATTAAATTCAGGAAAAAAAAAAAAAGAAAAACTATTGGCCAGAAAACATTCAACCCTCTAGTAAGAACAAAAGAGGTTGGGGTAATGAAAGTGGACAATGACTGATATTCTTTTTATGCAAGATTCAAGTCAGAAGTAACTACCTTGTCACTTAACTGCTTTTTGCTATACACTTCAAATGAAAGCCAGCAGGGAGATTATGTTTAAGCAATAAAAATCATTTGAATACAATTACTTAAGCAAGTGAGCATCTATGCTTTTGCTAAATGACCAAGTGTAGGAAATTGAGGAGAGAAGCCAAAATGCTTTCTCTTAACACAAAGCAAATCATAAGCACAAAATACAACACAGTATTTAAAGCCAGACTGCTGGCATGTTGCTATGATGTTACTGGGGAGATTATTATTTTTGTCACTAGCAAATATCTCTACTTTTTGCCTTTAAAATATACTATTATGTTAAAATTATATTTATCTTTATAAAATGATTTTCCAATATTAAGAATGGCTTAATTTTTAGTAAATTTTTGCTCTTTTTCTTTATAAAACAAATTGTTTTTGTATATACTTCTTGGCTTTTGTTTCTAAGGAATACACATGTAATATTATATTTATTTATTTATATATTTACCTACTTACTTATTTATTCATTTATATGGTAGTACTTGGGATTGAACCCAGGGTCATTCTACCTCTGAGCTACAAACCCTGCCCTATTTTATTTTATTTTAAAACAGGGTCTTGCTGGGTTGATGAGAGTTTCACTACTTGCTGAGGCTATCTTTGAACCTGGGATCCTCCTGTCTCAGCCTTCCAAGTACTCAGCTCACATGTATTTTTAAAGAACATAAAATTTTATTTAAATAGCAATTTATATTTCAGAAGCATTGTTATAAGATCAAAAAACGAGCAAAGACATGGACATTAACTTATCAAAGTTATCTAAATCTGATACTTTAAACACTTTATTCATACAGATGTTGAACTGAGGTTATTCAAAGATATATATGAATAATAAAAAGAGATAGAGGATACAAAACTTACAATAGAAAACAACTACTTTATTCTGAGATAAAACAAAATACTATATAATTATAATCTATTATTTGTACCTTGAAATTCAGTTTAATACTGCCTAACAAAGGGCAAAAGGGGGGCAATGGTAGAGTAAATCCAAAATTCAAGGTATAAAAGCTCTTTAAAACACCTTAAAAATGAAATAGTTAAAATAATTTTATTTTATTTTATTTTTTAACAATTTTTTTATTGAACATAAGTAGTATACATTTACACTATATTTTGTGCCCTCTCCCCCCCGCCCCCGTTCCCCCCACCACCACCACCAATGGTTGTCCAGGTTAACCATGTCTTATTCATAATTTTACACATGTTCAGGTGTAGACCCGCATTAATCAAGATCGGCCTTTCTCCTCTCCTATCTTTCCATTAAAACTTAGCTAGTATTTCCCCTCTAATATCTGGGGTCCTACTGGTGTCTTTTGTGTTTTCTAATTTGGGCATATTAGAGGAAACATGTGTATCTTCTCCTTCTGTGCTTGGCTGATCTCACTTAACATGATGCTCTCCAGGGCTTTCCATCTTCTTGCAAATGATATAATTTTGTTCTTCTTTATGGCTGAATAGAATTCCATTGTGTGTATTTCCCACAGTTTTGCTATCCATTCATATGTTGATGGTGATCTGGGTTCGTTCCGTATTTTGGCTATTACAAATTGTGCTGCTATGAACATGGGTGTGCATATGTTGCTGTATTTCTCTGAATTCAACCCCTTTGGAAAGATACCGAGGAGTGGTATAGCTGGATCATATGGTGGATCTATTCCCACCTTTCTTAGGAATCTCCACACAGATCTCCATAGTGGCTGAACTAGTTTGCACTCCCACCAACAGTGTAAAAGAGTTCCTCTTTCCCCACATCCTCGCCAGCATTTGTTGTTGTTTGATTTCTTTATGCTTGCTACTCTGACTGGGGTTAGATGGAATCTCAGTGTAGTTTTGATTTGCATCTCCCTGATGGCCAGTGATGAAGAACATCTTTTCATGTATCTATTAGCCCTTTGTATCTCTTCTTTTGTGAAGTGTCTATTTAGTTCATTTGCCCATTTCTTGATTGGGTTGTTTGTTTTGCTAGTGTAGAGCCTTTTGAGCTCTTTGTATACTCTGGATATTAGCCCCCTATCAGAATGGTGGCTGGTAAAGATCCTTTCCCATTCTATAGGCTTCCTCTTTAGGTTATTGATAGTTTCCTTTGATGAGAAGAAACTTTTTAGTTTGATGTTATCCCACTTGTTTATTCTTGCTTTAATTTCCTGAGCTTTGGAGGTTTTGTTGAGAAAGTTACTGCCTGTGCCAATATGTTGTAGTGTTGAACCTATGTTCTTCTCTACTAACTTCACCGTCTCAGGTCTAATTTCTAAGTCTTTGATCCATCTTTTCAACAAGTGGTGCTGGGAGAACTGGCTAACCATTTGTAAAAAGATGAATCTAAACCCCTATATCTCACCTAACACAGGAATCAACTCAAAATAATTTTAAAATTAAGTAAAATCATCAATTTTTGGAAAAGGCAAGTTAGTAGTTATTTTGAGTATAAATGCAATAATGTGAACTCAAAGCAAAATATATGTGTTTTACTCTGTATACATGTACTGAATTAGGTACTTCTGAAATACATTTCTGCTACAGATAATCACTTTTTACAACCTAAAAGGAAATATTTTATGTATGAAACCTTTTCAGCAAGAGAAAGTCAAACAATGCCTGCAGAATTATTTTTTCAGCTTTAACTGTGCTTTTAATTTTTAAAATATTTTTATTGGTGCATTGTATTCATACATCACAATGGGGTAAAAGACTTGTATAGACATACATGTACACCTTGCTCATTTAGCCCCTACTGAATTCCCACCCCATTCTTCCCCATCCCTCCTCCCCATGATTGGCTTAGTGGTTAACTTAGATATGTTTATTTTTTTTTATTTTTATTAGTGCATTGTATTTATACATCATAATGGGGTAAAATAACTTGTGTAGGCATAAATGCACACATCACCCAGCCATCCCCAACCAGTGCCCACCTCACTCCCTCCCCATCCCTCCCTCCCATGCTTGGTTTAGTGGTTGACTTCGATATGAATAAGTACATCATGCACTTTAATGACTTTAATATGTTTAAGTACATTGTGTGCTTTAGATAATTTCCTTCTTCCCCCTTCCATCCCCTCATATAGATTGTCTTGTTTGCTTCTCTTTAGGACTTCCTTTTTCATCTAGAGTTCCTCCTATGACCCATTTTTCCTTAGCTTTCACATATTAGGGAAAGCATCTTATTTCTTAATTTTTGTGACTAATCCCGCTTAGCATAATGTCCTCCAGTTCCATCTATTTCCCTGAAAATAATGTAATTGTGTGGTTTTTTTTTTTTTATGGCCAAGTAAAACTCCATTGTGTATATGTCCCAGAGTTATGTAATCCATTCATCTGTTGATAAACATCTTGGCTGGCTCCATACTTGGGCTATGGTGAATTGTGGAGCTATGAACAAAAACATGCATTAGTTTGGTAGTTTGGTTTGCTTTCTTTTGGGTAGATACCCAGAAGTGGTATTCCTGGATCAAATGGTAGAGTTGTTCCCATTCTTCTGAGAATTCTCCATAATATTTTCCAAAGTGGTTGCACTAATTTGCAATCCCACCAACAATATTTTAGAGTGCCCAATTCTCCACACCCTTGCCAGCATTTGTTGTTGTTTTTGTTTTGAATGATTGTATTCTAGGGAGTTAGGTGAAATCTCAGGGTAGTTTTGATTTGCATCTCTCTGATTGCCAATGACATTGAGCAATTTTTCATGCATTTATTGGCCATTTGAATTTTTTTTTGTGAAGTGTCTATTTAGTTCACTTGCCCATTTTCTGATTTTATTATTTGATTTTTTTAGTGCTGAGTTTATTGAGTTCTCTGTATATTCTAGATATTAGTTCTCTATCTGAGGAGTAAGTGACAAAAATCTTCTCCCATTCTGTTGGCTCTTGATTGAGGTTCTTGACAATTTCCTTTGCTGAAGAGAAACTTCAGTTTCATGCAATCCCATGTATTGATTTGCCTTTTGGTTTGTTTTTCCTTTGAGGTCTTATTGAGAAAGATTTTATCTGTGCCTATGTGTTGCACTGTTGGACCTATGCCCTCTTTAAGGAGCCTCATGGTCTCCAATCAAATTTCCAAGTCTTTGATCCATCTTGAATTGACTCTTGAGCAGGGTGAGAAAGTGGGATTAATTTCCAGTTTTCTGCATGTGGTTAACCAGTTTTGCCATCACCATTTATTGAAGGGGCTATATTTTTTTCTAGTGTATGTTTTTGGCTCCTTTGTCAAAACTCAACTGGCTGTAGGTGTATGGATTTGTTTCTGGGTCCTCTATTCTGCTCCATTGGTCTATGTATCAGTTTTTGTGCCAGAAACATGCTGTTTTTTTATTACAATTGCTTTGTAGTATAGCTTAAAGTCAGGTATCGAGATTCCTTCTGCTTGTTTTTTGTTGCAGAGAAAACTATTTTGGCTATTCTGGTTATATGGTTGTTTCAAATGAATGTAAGAACTGATTTTTCTATGTCTGTGAGGAATAATCTTGGTAATTTAATGGGCATTGCGTTAAATCTGTAGATCACTTTTGGAAGTAAGGCCATCTTGGTAATGTTTATTCTACCTATCCATGAACATGAAAGATCTTCCCATCTTTTAAGAGCTTTTTCTATTTCTTTTTTCAATGTTTATCATTTTCTTTATAGAGGTCTTTTACCTCCTTGGTTAAGTTTATTCCTAAATATTTTATTTTTTGTGGGAAATCCTAAGTGGAAGAGTTTTCTGAGTTTCTTTTTCAGTGGATTTATGGTTGATGTACAGAAAAAAACTTCTGATTTTTTAAGGTTGATTTTGTACCAGGACTTTGCTGAATTTGTTGATCAGTTCTATAAGCCTTTAGGTTGAGTTTGTTTGGTTTTCTAAATATAGAATCATGTCATCTGCAAATAGTGAAAGTTTGACTTCTTCTTTCCCTATTTGTATAGCTTTTATTTCCTTTTTTTTTTTTTGCCTTATTTCTCTGGCTACAGTCTCTAGTACTATATTGAAGAGAAGTGGTGATAATGGACATCCTTGTCTTGTTCCTGTTTTTAGTGGGAATTCTCAAAGTTTTTCCTCATTTAATATGATCTTGGCTGTGGGCTTTTTGTAGATTGCCTTTATTATGTTGAGATATATTCCTTTTATTCCTGTTCTCTATAGTGCTTTTATCATAAATGGATGTTAGATTGTTTCAAAGGCTTTTTTGGCATTTATTGAAATGATCATGTGGTTTTTGTCTTTGATTCTGTTTATGTGATGGATTACATGGATTTATTTCTGTATGTTGAACCAGCTTTGCATCCCTGGAATGAACTCTACCTAGTCATGGTGTATGATTTTCTTTATGTGTTTTTAGTGCGTGTTGTTAGTATTTTGCTTAACAGTTTTGCATTCAAGTTCATCAGAGATATAGGCATATAGTTTTCCTTCCTTGAACTTTCTTTATTCAGTTTTGGTATTAGTGTGATGTTGGTTTCATAGAATGTATTTGGCAGAGTTCTGCTTTTTTCTATTTCACAATATAATTTGAGGAGTATTGGGGTTAGCTATTTTAAAAAAGTTTTATAGAATTCACTTTTAAAACCACATGGTCCTGGCCTCTTCTTTGATGGTAAGCTCTTTATTGCTGTTTCAATTTCTTTGATTGCTATTGGTTGGTTAAAATTTTCTGTATATTCTTGACTCAGTTTAGAAAGGCTATATTTACCTAGAAAGTTAATTTCTGCTCTGATTTTAATAATTTCCTGTATTTAACTGACTTTGAGGTTAGATTGTTTCTGTTTATCAAGGGCTTTGTGGTCATCATTAGGTTATTTGAAGATTTTCTGTTTTTCTTATGTGAGCATTTAATGCTATAAATTTTCCTCATAATACTGCCTTCAAAGCATCCCATATGTTTTGATATGTTGTATCTCTATTTTTGTTTGTTTCTAAAAATTTTTTGATTTCACCTCTTACATCTTCTATAACCCATTCTTCATTCAGAAGTATGGTGTTCAGTCTCCACATGTTTATGTTGTTTCTCTGGGTCTTTTTATAGTTGATTTCTAGTTTCATTGCATTATGGTCTAAAAAGACACAGGGAGCAGGCGGCATTTTTTTAATTTGCTAGTGCTCATTTTGTGGCCCAGGATGTGATCTATTTTGCAGAAGATTCTGTGAGCATCTGAGAAAAATATAAAAACTGCTGTAGTTGGGTGAAATATTCTGTGTCCAACAGGTCCATTTGATTAATGGTGTTCTTTAGGTCTGAAGCATCTTTACTGATCTTTTGTCTAGATGATCTGTCTAATGGTGTGAGAGGGGTGTTGAAGTTTCCCAGTATTATTGTATTGGGATTTATGTGTGACTTAATGTCACAAAGAGTTTGTTATATGAAAGTAGCTCACCTATGTTTGGAGCATAGATGTTGATTTTTGTTATTTCCTCTTGCTGGATTGTTCATTTTACCAGTAAAATATGACCTTCTTTTTCTCTTCTAATAAGTTTGGGCTTGAAGTCTAACTTGTTTGATATCATAGTTGCTACTCCTGCTTGTCTTTGAGTTCCATTAGCATGGATTACTTTGCTTCAGCTCTTTCCTTAAGTTTGTTACTATCTTTACTTATAATGTGTGTTTCTTGAAAGCAGCAGATAGATGGATTCTAGTTTTTAATCCATTTTGCCACTTTATGCCTTTTTCTTGGGGGGTTGAGGCCATTTACATTCAGTGTGATTATTGAGAGATGATTTTTAATACCTACCATGTTAAGATTTTATTTCTGTTTGAAATACTCTTTATTCTTCTTTGCTTAGTTATCTGCTGGATGGAAATTCTTGTTTCTCTGGTTCTAGCATATATTACCCATTTCTTCTGTGTAGTTAATCTCTTTGAGTATTTTATCTAGTGCTGGTTTAGAAGATATACATTCTTTTAGATTCTGTTTGTCATGAAAGCTTCTTATTTCCCCATCTAATTTAAAAGATAGTTTTTCTGCGTAGAAAATTTTTGGCTGGAAGTTATTTTCTTTCAAAGTTTGGAATATGTTACTCCAGGCCCTTCTGGCTTTCATGACTTGATTTTGGAAGTTTGGAGTGTTTCTAATTGGTGTGCCTTTGAATGTCACTTGGCCTTTTGTTTTTGTTGTCTTTAAGATTCTCTTCATGGCTTCTACATTAGTCATTACTATTATGTGGTGTTGGAACCTTTCCTCTGGTCTTGTCTAAAGGAAGTTCTATAAATTTTCTGAACCTGTGTATCTACTTCTTGCTCTATGTTTGGAAAATTTTCTGCTATTACTTCTTTGAAGAGATTATTGATCCCTTTGGTTTTACCTTCTTTTCCCTCCTCTATTCTGATTATTCTTAGGTTAGCTCTTTTAAAATGGGCCCATATTTCTTCAATGTCCAATTCCTGCTAATTTTTTTCTAAATTATAAACTATGTGTTTGTTTTTGGAGTGATCATCTTCTAGGAGCAAGATTCTATTCTCTTAATAGAATAGAAGAAGAGCAAAGAGCTTCCATATCTTATAGTAGGTATCAAGGATGGTTCTGTTAAGCTATTAAATACCTCATACCAGCAACACTTTGGAAAACATGTTTTGGGTTATACATACTATGCTCACAGCAACTTCTGAAAGGAGTCCTTCTTCTTAAGAAGCAATATTGTAGACCACATGATTCTTAATAATAAGATATTAATATTAATATTAATAATATTAAGACCACATGGGTCTTAATAATAAGGCTTTATGCTGTCTGGTGTGGACTCCAATTCTATCAGCAGCACAGGGAAGTTATCTTGAATGGCTTGTTCTGAAAAGTTATACCCGAAAGTTTCCTCTTTGATACTTAAATTAAGAGATACTAGAAGAATATTAAGGGGTGCTAGGGATGCTATAGACAAAAAACAGGTAAGAAAAATGACCATGAGGTAACATGAGAAATTTATACTGAATGAGCAAACATTTTAATATATCCAGAGACCCTTAA
The DNA here is from genome assembly GCF_963383645.1 of Muscardinus avellanarius. Taxonomy (NCBI): domain Eukaryota; kingdom Metazoa; phylum Chordata; class Mammalia; order Rodentia; family Gliridae; genus Muscardinus; species Muscardinus avellanarius. The sequence goes on from NC_137791.1 coordinate 90,257,500, forward strand.
AAGAGACTGTGTGGGTTTCATGAGAGTGATAAACTCACAGAGAAATAATTCATTCCTCCAGTATGTAAAACAAAGCAATATATTCTTAAGCTTTATCTCTGCTCTTTAGGCATTGTAAAAATCTGCTTAAATAAATAAATATTTTAAAAACTAAATAGAACAAGAGTTTACAACACATAATAACAGTGGTAAAAAGGAGTATAACTAATCAGGTTTCTGGAGAGATCACAGAGAAAATAATCAAATATAGAGACAGTGATATCTAGCCTCTAAGCTTCTGAGCTGTGACTTGTTCAAGGGAAATTTAGATCAAGAACAATTAAATGCTTAGCTCAGCAATAGAAGTAAATTATTTTGCTACAATCACAAAAATTTTTGGATCACATACTTACTAATAATTCTTGTCCTTCAATGCTACCAGTAAAATATATATTAAGAAATGGGACTCAATCCACCTTGTAAGTTGTACAAACCTGGTAGCATCATTTGTGGGGTTCATTTGAAATTGAAAATGCAAGGCCCCTTTTCCAAAAGTATTAAGAATTAAGTATTAAGAATTTCAAAAGTGTGACAGCAGTAAATTAAACAAATATCAAGGTTTTTCTGAGCACAGATTTCTCTGGAATTGTGTAAGTATAACACTAAAAAAATGTAAGAACAATCAGAATAGGTTACCATTAATAAATCATATAAGTGGAGATAACACTCATGCACCCTCCATCCCTGTTGATCTGTTATATTTATTGTAATTATAAGATTACTTTAGATCTAGAAATTAATTTCTTTTTTGTTTGTTTGCCAGACATTGCTCTTCTAACTCAAAAAAGGAATAATGTAGTTAAGAATACTGCACAAACATTCTCATTTTCTTATTCAAAATTCTGTTCACAAATTTGCATAAAGTTATCTTTAATTGAACTGACTAAGACCTTGAGTTAGACTCAAGTCAAAATATGATTTAAGTAAAATGTTTCTGTTGAATTTAAAAATAAAAATAAAAAATGGCTTATGGGCATATATTATGTAGGAAAAGGAATCCTAAAGTATATAATTATATACTTTTTATTTAATCATTCCAGGCCTACCAAGTCAAGTTCAAAATAACTTATATGTAGCCTAATATTTGAGAATAAACTACCATATATTTTGTGATTTTTCTGTCTTAGATGATACTTCATGTCCTTGTAGGATACCTCTGAGGTCATTATAGTTACAGCTCTCACTTTATTTGATTTTTTAGGTATAAATAGAATAATAATATACATTGATTCAATTGTTTAATGCCAATTTCTTGGAAAAGTGAGGTTATAATACGTGACTTTTATTGATTTTTTCAGAAATGAGCTGTCATTTCTCAAGCTCTGGCCCCTTGAATGAAAACTGTCTTATCCAAAGATACCTAGATATCAGCCTGAGGCAAAAATCAATTAGCAACTCTCTAGTGTGGAGGAAAATTCTAGGCAAATTAGGGTGATAGAAGGAAAATGAGCCTGGGAAAGAGCAAAAACAATGCAGTTTGGTACTTTACTAGCTGGTGCAAGCCTTCACCAAACAAAAGAAAACTGGTTGCTCTTCACAGGGGATTTCTCCATACAGAAAGTGTTATGGATTGGGAGCATATGGTTGTGGGGAAACTGTTCCTGGGGTCCCCTGTTAGGGTCCCAGACACAATTTCTCTCAAACCACAACAAAACCCCAAACGACCAAAAACAGAAAAACCACGGGTTCTTGTCCTAAGCTAAGAATAAATATGCATAGCTTGGACAGTTGCTGAAGATTTAAAGAAGTTTATTAAAAAGATAAAAATACAGAAAGTAGAAATACAGAAAATAGTTACAGCCCCATGCCAAAATGGCATGAAGGGGGAGGGTGGCCCTGGCCAACTCACCACTCCCAAGATACAGCATGTGGACCAGAATTTTTATGCCCATGATCTCCATCTTGTTTGCGTAATTCTGACATAGTGAACATTCCTGTAAGGTACCTCCCCCAGCAAGGTGTGGCAAAGTGTCTCATTTCATGAAGGTCAAGGTCAAACCCTGCTCCACCTTGCCTAGATTATCATGTAGATCTGTCTTTAGATAGAGAAAGGCCTAGTTCTCCTCTCCTAAGATCTGTCTTTAGATAAAGGCCTAGTTCTCCTCTCCTATTGACTTGTTAATTACTTTTAGCTATGTTAATTTACATTGGAATATTTGCCTGCTTTTAAGCAGAAATCAAGTCCTTGCACAGATTTGCCCCTCACCAAATTTTTGAAATATATTAATAAGCATAACCTTCTCAAATCTTACTAGGTCATTCCCAATACTGGTACAGAAAGAATTCCGGATGTATTCATGAGGTGCTTGTCATCTCCTATCTCATTTTTCAACTATTACTGATAAGTAAAATAAAAAATTAATGTGAGTAAAATAAAAATAATGTGAGTATGGCGGAGTGTGAAAAACACGAGAGAGGTCCGGTACACATGGAATGTAAAGTTTTAATTGCACGGCTCTCCCGGGGATCAGGGCGAGGCACCGTGGGGCCCACGCGCCTGTCCGAAGCTTGAGGACGCGGGCTCTCCTTTTCAAGGTATGCATCTCGCGAGATGAGGGTTTACTCGCGGGAATCCCAATTCTCGCGGGGGTTTCAGCCCCTCCCTTGCCCTGCAGAGGTCATATGACACAAAGTCACACGAGTGCAGGACCCAACTTTTCATCCCGGCCTTTTGATGGTAGGGATAAAGGATGACGATTGGACCCTCTAGCTTCTTCCTGCTGTCAAGGGGCGTAGTCAGGGGCCCCAGGCCGGGAGGAGTCAGGAGTCCAGTCCCCCAGAAGGGCGTGCAGGTGGGTGCATAGCTGGAGTGCGAATTGGAGGTTACCCTTTACAGCTTAGTGATGTGCGCTTGAGGAGGCTTGAACAGGCAAGGGCTATTAAAGAAAAAAACAAATCGTGAGATTGAGCAGGTGACCAAAAAGGAGACTGGCTTACTCAGTACCTGGAGAGCTACCCTGAGCTGGCAAAGAGGATGGAGGTTGAGGGATCCAGGAGCCGTCAGTCTTCAGCCAGGCTGAGTAGGGCCAGCGGTGGGGCCTGGTCTGGAAAGGTGCTCCCCCTGTGTTGAGGCACCTGGGGCTCACCCTTTTCCAAGGGCACTGTTCCAGTGGCCCTCCTGGCTACACGTCCAGCACAGTCTGATTGGTGGGCGTGGCTTCGCCCCACTTCAGGCAGTCTCCTGGAGGTAGTCGTCGTTGCAGTCCTCTACACCTAGGTGTCACTCCAGAGGGCTGAGCTGCCACCGCTAGCCGAAGGGCAGCTACCAGGGATCTGCTTTTTGGCAAAGTCGGAGTGTACGCTCCATTTCCGCCTGTTTCTCTCTGGAACTAAAACTTAGATGCCATGTTAAGGTTCTGTCAGCTGCAATGGACCTATACTCACAAAGAGCGCGTCCCGGGACGGGTGTCCAGCAAGAATGGCAATGCAGACTCCCCATGGGCAGACAGAGGGTGTCGCCCCAGCCCTGGCCTGGCCCCGGCATTTCCTGCAGCACCTAGGGCGTTCCCAAGCGGGCCGGAAAGGGAGCCAGAAGCCGAGCGCGTTTAGGACCACGTGGAGCGGTCGGGCAGCTGCCCAACAAAATTGCAGTCTGGTGGGGGCCAAGATGGAGACTGTGATGTCAGCAGGCAGCGACTGTGCGCCATCACAAAATGGTGGCTGGTGGGAAAATAAATGGCAGCTGATAGAGGAGAGCATTTGGAGGGATACCAGACCGCTTAGAAAAGTTCCTAACTATTCCTGGGCCACCGCAACCCATTTCCCAACTCGTATCAAGGCAGACAGGCGGAGCATGGAGATGTGGGCATCTGCTAGTATAAAGGTTCGACTCTCCATAATTGGTTCGTGGGCAGAAACGAAGAACAGGAAATGGGCGTCCCCAATTTCCGTGGGCAGAAACGAAGAACAGGAAATGGGCGTCCCCAATTTCCCTGCTCAATCGTTCAGAAACAGAGGTTAAGAGATAGGGAAGAACGTCTTCATTTCTTCTCAAAACTGGAGGATGACCTGGTCATCTGGAGGGTGGTCCCAGTGGACCAGGGGACAATGGGTCACCAAGCGCTTGGATTTGGGGGTCCCAGTGGACTGGAAGACCCAAGTCCGGAACCCGCTAACCAAGGGAAGGAGGCAGTTTACCGGAGTGAAGTGTTGCCAGCCAGCGCTGGCTGCGACAGAAACGCTGAGAAGCTGCTGGGAGCGTGGTGGAGCTGGGGCACGCAGATGCTGGTGGCTGGTGTGGATGGCACTGGCGGCTGGTGCAGGCAGGATCAAAAGGTGGCACGCAGGCGGCATGGCTTGCCGGGTTTGCAGTGTGGAGACAAAATGGCTTCCAAGCATGCGGCAATCGCTGAGGCTGGGCCCCAAGGAGCACCGCCAGTGAGCCTGGCTTGGGTGGGCGAAATGGGGCAGCAGCAGCGAGTAGAGATATGCCTGGCGCGGGTGACTGTGGCGGACACCGAAGCCGGCTGTGCGCCGTCCAATGAGCCTGGTTCGGGGCGGGCGGGGAAAACCGGCCAGAGGTCCCGGTGGTGACTGGAGCGCCGAGCTGGAACGGCGGTTTTAGGAGGTCCAAGCGGCAGGCAGAGGTCCTGGCCCGTGCAGGAGGTAGGCAAGCAGAGCAGGTGCCAGCATCACCCAAGGAGCCTGGCTCCGGGCGGGTGGAACTGGCAGCCTGGTGGCCGGCAGAGCCTGCATGGCCACCGGCTCTCAGCAGAGTGTGGGGCCAGAAAGATGGCCGCAAGCTCTCAGCAGAGCTCAGGGCTGGAAAGATGGCCACTGGCTCTCAGCAGAGCTCAGGGCCGAAAAGATGGCCGCGAGCTCTCAGCAGAGCCCGGGGTGGGAAAAAGGCTGCCGGCTCTCCCGGAGAGCGCGGGGCTGGGGAAGAAGGCTTACGGTCCGGGCAGGCACAGGGCGGCAGCGGCGGCAGTGGTGGGAGCAACGCCTGCAAGCGGAGTGCTGGTTTGGGACCTCACAGTTGAGCTGCTGGCGGGTCAGAGAGTCCAGGGTTCAAAAAGAGAGTAAAAATAAAAAGAGAAAAAAGGAAAAAAAAAAAAAAGAAAAAAATGGGGAGGGACCCAAGAGTTCTCCCGGTTCGGCACCAAATGATAAGTAAAATAAAAAATTAATGCGAGTAAAATAAAAAATAAGTGAGTACGGCGGAGTGTGAAAAACACGAGAGAGGTCCGGTACACATGGCTGTAAAGTTTTAATGGCACGGCTCTCCCGGGGATCAGGGTGAGGCACCGTGGGGCCCGCACGCCTGTCCAAAGGTTGAGGACACGGGCTCTCCTTTTCAAGGTATGCATCTCGCGAGATGAGGGTTTACTCGCGGGAAAGCCCAATTCTCGTGGGGGTTTCAGCCCCTCCCTTGCCCTGCAGAGGTCATGTGACACAAAGTCACATGAGTGCAGTACCCAACTTATCAATTACAATGAAATTCATGAATCACTACACATAGTTACACATACCTTTAAGCAGCGTCATGAGAAACACAAGATGTGGTCCTTTGTCTGGGCCTAGAAGTGGAGGGAACTAGGAGCTATACAGAACTAGGAGGAGTAAATTGAGAAATTGAAATAAATATATATTAAATGACAATGTTAAAGTTAGTCCCAGACTCTTTAAAAAGGGAGTTTCACTTGTACCACTTTTCTATTTGGAAAAAAATAAAAAACCACCTTATTTTCATTCTTAGTGTAGCATACCTAATAACTCTCATATCTCCTGTAGGTTTTAATGAGGATATGGATATTCAGAAATTGTATCACAGTTACAAGAACCATAGTTTATAATGAGACTGTCAGGGTGGCCACTGTTTCTTAGCAGTAGGAGGAGCAGCTCAAGGACTACAATTATAATATTGATAAGCTTGGCATCAGAAGAAGGTCTTGTTAATCAAGCTCTGGACACTCACTTATTGGTACAGACATATTATAAAGTTAGCTTGCTTACTGTATGAAAGTTCCTTAGTGCTGCTATAACAAATCACCACCACTTAGTGGCTCAGAAGAACATACAGTTATTATTCTATAATTCTGGAGAGTAAAAGTCCAAAATGAATATCAAACTAATGGTGTCTACAGGCTTCTTCCTCCTGAAGACTTGGGAGGAAAACTTGTTAACCTGCCTTTTTTGGTTGGATCCTCTGCATTGCTTGAGTCCTCGTCTTATAGCTCATGGCCTTTTTACTCCCCTCTTCTGTTGGCACATGGCCTACCCTGTGCTTTTGTTCCCTTCCTTTCCTTATACAATGAGCCAGATAAAAACATTGGGCACACACAGGTAATCCAGGATAACCTTCCTATCTCACAATCTTTATAGAAATCTGCAAAAGTCTTCTTTGGCATATAACATATTCACAGACTTGAGGATTATATATAGGCATCTGTGGAGATGTTGTTTCATCTACTATGTTACCTGAGTTAAGAATAAATATAAATTCTCAAGGTTTACTATAGAAAAACAAATGAGTTCTTCTTACCTTTTATTTGAATTATAGAATTTTATCTATTTTTCTATCACCCTCATTTATATTTTGTATAATAGTCAGCTATTGATAGACTTCCTTTGCACACATTTAAGAAGAATGGCTTCTAACATCTCATGTACTAGATTCATTAGCCAAAAGAGAATTGATACAACAATCTGTAGGGTATGCTTTACTAATGGGAAAATATAGTTAGTTCTGTCATGGAATATTCTTAAGGTTAAAATTATATATGCAATTATAAATCTCTACTACCTGGAACATACAAACACAAATAACTAAATCTATAGAACACACACTACATCTAAAAAATGCTATCCCACCAAATTTGAATAATAATTTATACTGTTGTCCTTCTTATCTTTCTATTCATGATCCATCCATTATCATTCAGGCTTTGTTGGAAAGGCAGGAATCTGTAGTTAAATTTTTGAAAATTACAACTATAATCAATTTTACTTTTAGGACTCTAGAATAAAATTTAATATTCTTATTATTTATATTTTATCCGGTCCCTGTGTTCTGAATACTGTGATTTAGTAGTACCTGAAAAAAAATGGGGTTATATAGTACTGTTGTTGAAGGTGCTGCATTTTGACCATTCTTTGAGTAGCATTATCCAATAAAACTATAATACAAATATAATACAATATATGTAATTTCATCTTTTCTGCTGGTAAATTTTAAGAAGTAAAAATTAAAAAATAAAAAACTTTGTTCAGTGAAAACATAAAAACTGATGAGTTTAATTTGGGTTAAGTTATTGTTAACTGAAAAAAAAAGCAAAAATAAAGAGGTAAAATTAAAGTTAATAATATTTTATACCCAAGTATTTAAGAAGCTGAGAGAGGAGAATCTCTAAATTGAGAATAGCCTAAGAAACTTAGTGAGACCCTCAGAAGCCTAATGAGACTCTACTTCAAAATAAAAAAATTAAAAGGGCTGAGGGTAGGGCCCAGAGGTAGAATGCCCTCAGTTCAATCACAGAAATAATAATAATAATAATAATAATAATAATAATAATAATAATATCCCCATTGTATTAAAACTATGATCATTTAATTTTTGACCAGTGTAAAAGTTGAAATAGATGTTTTTTTTTGTACTAAGAAATATGGTGTGTATCTATACTTATAGCAAATTTCAGTTTGGACTTGCCACATTGCAGGTAATTAATGATCATAAGTGACCAATTTCTAATATAATAGTGTAATTCTGTAATTTGGATGGATCCACTGATTTGAGACATGTTTGCCTACAGTGTCATAACAATAGAAAATAATATAGCTTACCAAGCTTCTAAATGCAAAGCCACAGTTATTTTATTTCTGATGACACATGTTCACAAATATAGAATTTGAAATCCAAACTCTATTAAAACATAACATCCAAAGACTATATCTTTTAAACAGTAAAATTTTGAGATATACCAAAAATAAAATTTGTTTCAAAAGTCTTACCCAATTTATACTTTGTTTGGGAAAGTCATCATTCAGTCTTTAAAGTTCTATATTATAAATTTTGCATTTTTCTAACTCTGTTTTCCAAATTGTGAAATATTTTTCTGATATAATTTCAATTAATAGCATGTAAAATTAATGTTTTTATAAAGCCTAAAATGTTTAATGACATTTATATATTTATTGTATACTTATATTTATCATATACTCGTCCCCATTCTTCTGAGGACCCTCCATACTGTTTTCCAAAGTGGTTGCACTAATATGCAATTCTACAAACAGTGTATTAGAGTCCCAAGTTCTCTAGATTCTCACCAGCATTTGTTGTTGCTTGGGTTTTGAATGATTGCCATTGTAGTTGGAGTTAAATGGAATCTCAGGGTAGTTATAATTTGCATCTCTCATTGCTAATGATGTTGAGCACTTTTCCTGCATTTATTGGCCATTTGAATTTCTTCTTTCATGATTATGGTCAAATTGTTTTTTTCTAAATTATATGCTATGCATTCATTTTTGGGGTGATCATCTTCTAGAAGAGAGATTCTATACTCCATGTGGTCTAATTGATTGCTTATAGTTTGACTTGATGCTTTCACTTCAATTATTGCATTCTTTATTTCTTTCATACTCTAAGTTATTTTGGGAAGTCCTGTATTATCTCGAGAGTTGGATACCTGATTTGAAATTTTGAAGATCCCTGCAATTCGATGTTGTCATATTTTGTTATTGTGGTGTTGTGGGAGTTCATTGCTTCCTTGTTATTCCTTCTTCTCATGATTTCAGAAGTTTTTATCTGTTACTTTTGATAGATAAAATTTTCTCAATCTTTAGGTGTTAGCTGGTGTATCCAAGGATAAGTTGTGTTACATTCAATAGTGAAGGTTGAGTGTGAAGGAAATGAAGTTGTAAATGCAAGAATAAGGTAGAGCCACAGATAGAATCAAATAGAATGAGAGTATGGGTTTGGTAACATAGTATATATTAGAAATAACAGATAGTGAATATGTAATGGTATTCTAGTAATAAATGTACTGTTTTTAGTATAGTGATATGAAGTGGATTTAATTAAAGGATGAAAAAAAAGAAAAGAAGAAAGGTGATGAAGAGAAGAGAGTAAGTATGTACAAGAAAAAACCTTGGGATAGGGTTTGGTGAGAGGGTCAAAAAACAAGCATACATATTCACACACACAAAAAAAAGAACAAAAAAGCCAAAACAATGCCAACAACAAATAAATACAAGTCTACAAATATATAAATATTTAGCAGACTAGGCCTCTGCAGTCTCTTTCTGTGCAGGCATCAAATCCCACCTGCACCCTTCCTGCTGCAAGCCTGGTTCTCTGAGTCTTTTTCAGTCTGTGAAGATGTCATATATCAATGGGGCTGGATCTAGTGTTAAGTTCAGTTTACCCTCCACACTTTCCACAGATATGGAGTCTCGGTCTTTCCCTGTGTCTGTAGGTGGTGGATGCCTCTGAGACCAAACTTAATGTAAGAACCTCTGTTCTCTACAGTTAGGGCCAGTCTCCTCTGACTTCTCCCCCATTCACCATGATTGGGTGGTCTGTAGTGATCCCAGAGAGTCTTCAAGTTGGGTCTAGTGTTTTTTTTAATGTTTATTTTTATTGGTGCATTGTATCTATACATCATAATGAGATAAAAAAAAAACTTGTGTAGACATACATGCACACATTGCTCAGTTAGGCCCTACCCAATCTTCACCCTTTTCCCTCCATATCCCTTCTTCCCATGCTTGGCTTAGTGGTTGGCATCTAAATGTTTAAGTACACCATGTGCTTTAGAGAGTTTCCTTCTCCCCCCTTCCCATCCCTTCATTCACATTGTCTTATTTGCTTCTCTATAGGATCTCATTTTTTAACCTAGAGTTCCTCCTATGACCCATTTCTCCTTAACTTTCACATATTAGGGAAAACATCTGGTGTAATGATATGAAGTGGCATTGATACAAGACAAGGAAGAGATAAATGCAGAAAAAAGATAGAAAAGGGATAGTGAGAAGAGAGTGTGCAAAGGAAGAAGCTTGAAAGAAGGTATGGGACAAGGTTACAAACAAAAAACAAACCAAAAAGAAACAAACAAAAAACCAACCAGGCATACACAATCATACACACACAAAGAAAACAAAAAACCAAGACAACCTCAATAATAAGTTAATGCAACTCTACAAATAAATAACTATTCATATAGATCTGCTTCTGTCTCTCTCTGCAAATACCAAATACCATTGGCACCCTTCCTGCTGTGAGTTTGGTTCTCTGAGATTTTCTCAGTCTATGCAGATGGTTAATACCATTGAGACTAGCTTAAGTATTAATTGCAGGTCACCCTCCTAACTTTCTACCAGTTTGGAGTCTCAGTCTCTTTCTGCCATCATTGGTGATGTATGCCTCTGAGACAAAACTCAATGTAGGTGTCTCTGTTCACAGCTAGGGCTGGTCTGGTCTGGCTTCTCCACATTCACTATGATTGGGAAGTCTGTGGTGATCCCAGAGCTTCTATTAGTTGGGTCTAGTGTTAAGCTAGACTTTCCCCCTACATTTTCCGCTGATCAAAGCCTGAGTTTATCTGAGCTTCTGTTATGTCCAACAGTAGCTCCCTTTTTTGCTTTCTTCAGACTGTATCAGAAAGTCTCAGACTTGGGGTGTTTATCAGGGCTCCATGAGTCGCTAGAAGTACCCAGGTGGACTTTTTTTCTATGGAAACTGCGACCTCACTTACAGTGTTATTGAACACAGCTCTGATTCTCTGGAGGGTGTGATGATCTCTGCAACCACTCCTCCTTCACTGGATTGAACCACAAGATCTCAGACCCAGGGAGTTTATCCTAGTTGCACGAGTCCCTAGGGTCACTGTGTTGGATGTTCTGCTGTGGAATGCAGTTTTACTTACAATTTTGGTGTGCGCTGGTCTGGAACTCTGGGAGGGGGCATGGTGAACTTGGATGCTGCTGGCATGATGGTGCTGCCACTCCACACCACAAGACTGGCAGTGTTCTTTCTGGTGTTGAGATACAGTCTGCGTCCCTGGAGGGTGTGGTTAGTTTCTAGAAACTGTAGCAGATCTTTGCAAGGGATGACTTATAATCCATGGATCTGCAGCTGCTCACTTCAAATCCTTGGTTTCCTTTGTCTCTGGAATGCGGTACTATGAGGGAAGAATGCACCATTGTGGGGCCCATTACAGCAAGATGGGCAGAGTTTTTTTTCTCTCTAGTCGGTCTTCTAGTCTTCTTTTTCTCTGTCCTTTGTGTTTATTGTTTTTATTCCTCTACTGATAATATTATCTGGCTTTGTAGAGCGCTATTTTTGAGGCAGTGGAGATCGAGTATTAGCAGGACTTATATGTGCTGCTCCTCTTGGTCACCATCTTCCACCCCAGTCTAGTGTTAAATGTAGGATTGCCCTCACATTCCACTGATGCAAAACCCGTGTCTGTCTGAGCTTCTGCTGTGTCCAACAGCAGAATCCACCCCACCTTCAGGTTGAACAAAAAAGTCTCAAACCCAGAAAGTTTGTCATGGTTGCATAAGTTCCTGGGGGTGCCATGCTAGCATTCTCCCACAGGAACCACGGCCAGCCTCACTTGTTGTGGTTTTTGAGCACCAGTCTGGATCCCTGGAGGGTGTGGTGAGCTCAGTCGCCACTACTGCAAGTTGTAGCCAATGTTTGCGCAGGAAGACCTGATGGCCTACAATTCTGATGACCTTCTGCTGTCCACTTAAGGTCCCTGGTGTCTTCCTCTTTGTCTCTGGCATTGGGTGCAGCGAGGAAAGATGGCACTGGTGTGGCACGCCTGCCTGCAAGGTGGGCAGATTTCCCTTCTGGTGCTCTGGATCCCTGGAGGGCGTGGGGAGCTTGGCCACCACTACTGGAAGCTACGGTGTTTTCACAGGAAGAACTGATGGCGCACAACTCAAATGATATGTACCTGCTCATTTCAGGTCCTTGGCTGTTTTCCTGTTTGTCTCTGGAGTCAAGTATAGTGAGACAAGATCCATTATTCTTAAAAAATTTGGTAAAAAGTCATATACCAAAAAGAATTTAAAAGTATATACGATTTTAACATGTATAATTAAAATACAGATTATATATATATATATATATATTTTTTTTTTTTAATATATCATTTAAAATTATATAACCCATTCACATGTAATTTATTTGCTGCTCTGTCGGGAATCCTGCCCGACAGCTGACGGGGCTTGGCGAGATGATGAGTACCAGACGACTCGAACACAAACCCACGAGCCGGGAGTCAAGTCAAGCGAGATCTCATTTATTTCTTTCCAAGCGGTTCTTTATATAGCACCAAGCCAGGAGGAGAATTTCCATGAGAAATAGCCTAGCCTATCCAGGATAAAGATCACTAGCACGTAGTTTACAGCCAATCCCAGGCCAGTACATGAGCCATTCATGTGTGCAGGAAGCTTCTTTAAAGGTAGAAAGGGAAAAACCGCTCAGTCTCCCCACCCATAATGAATGGGGAAACCACGCCTTTCTAGCTTCCTCCAGGCACCATCTTTGCCCCTTTTTTGCTGAATCACTTTACTTAAAGTTTTGCCTTAGGCCGTAGGCCTCTCAGGCTGAATCTCCTTAGGCTCTGTATAGACACACCCCATCAATGCCCTAGATGGTCATGTATTGTAATAATAGCCAAATAAACTTTAGTCAATAAAAATTAAATCTTTGTTATGTATTTCCAAACTTTATAGTATCTAAACCAATATATGCTCTCTTATATATCATAGTAAAAAATACAATTATTGAAGTATCTTTTTTTTACTATTTAAGGTAAATCAACTCACTATTTTCTTGAGCAAACTCTAACTTTAGTAGGTCATATATTGTAACCATTCTATAGACATTCATGAGTATAAGTGTTGCTAAGTGCTTTCACTTTTCTTATAATAAAATATTGCCTAACATCATGAAATTTTTCTTCAAAGATAAAGTCAGTATGCAATTATAAGCTCAGTATAAAATAAGTAATTTTCGGTGAAAATATTAAAAATAATTTTCTCTAAATAAAACTATCTTTGTCTTTCCATATATTTACTTCAAACCCTCCTTAAATCAAAGAAAGGATAAGAAAATATTTTTAGTGGTGATGAAATGCTGAGTAGTAACCATCCTAACAAACAATTACTAAACTCTGAATATGTGTAGGGTTCTCTAAAGCATCTTCTCATTAATAGTTTTAAAAGAAAACAATGATAAGGAGAAAAGAATAACAAGAAAAAAATAATTTATTAGAGAAGAACAATTTATAATGGAAATGAGAAAAAAAGTGGAAATGAACAAAAGAGAATATATGAGAAAGAACATACATTTTCAGACTAAGCAAATTTGGCATTGTTCAATTTATAATAAAGAATGGCTGCCAAGGCTGTGGTATAGCACTCAAGGCTGAGCATTTTTTATAGCCCCTTCCCATTTGGCTCCACAGTGTGGGTTTCTGTTGCTGGCTGTGCTTACTGAGCCAGGCACAGCAAGGAGAAAGTCATCAATTACTCCCCATTCAACTTACAGAGCTAGCAACCTGCCCTCTTCAATGTGTGTATAACTCTCTGAGACTTGAATGAAAGTTAGGCTCGTGTAATTGAGGGCAGAAGTTGACCCCATGAGGTTGAGTGAGAAATGATTGATCAGCTTGAGCTCTAGTAGTTCTTTGTGAACTAATGGACTTCAACAAGGCCCCAAATGGTCCCTGAAGATTTTGCTTCCTATTTTCTCATATCTTGACCACCCTACATAACATTTTTCCTGTTTCTCTTGCTTGCAAACCCTCAATAAACGGATCAATTAAATTTTACAATTGGTTAAGTTTTAGTTAGGCCTACATTTATCTAACTCTTAAACTTAAATAATTTGCTTTGTATTTCAGAAAAAAAAATATGGTAGCCTATCCAATATATAGTCCCCAATGAATAGGGAACAATAGCATTGTTACTCAAAATAGAGTTATAAAAACCCATCTATGATCAGAAATAGTGCTCTTGTTTAATAGCATTTAACACTGAAGGAACTTATCATAGCTAGTAATTTTAAGGTATTTGCTAATGAATACATAGTAGAAAACAATTGATTATTTAAACATAATAGCATAAGTCATATTTTTGGGTGTATAATACCTAAGATTTCCTAATTTAAATAAGAATAAATATTGATTTGCACATTAAAGAAATGTAATTTAAATTTTATGTATTTTTGTACTTTTATTGGTGCACTATGTTCTCACATCATAATGTAAATCATGTTGACAATGACATACATCCATAAGCTCTTGTTGCCCCTCCTCCCCATTCCCCTCCCTCAAGATTACAATACATAAAATTAACTATGTGTATGCATGTGAATTTATGCCAACATAAATTTTTATGTATTGTAATCTTATTAAAATCTATTTTCTTTGCTATTCTAATAAAGGATAAATGTCAGTTTACACCTAACAATGGCTATCTGGTACTTATATCTAGTACTATTCCCTACCACACAGAACACATTTATTTAAAAATAAATTAAGACGCCGGGCATGGTGGCACAGGCTTGTAATTCCCACACTTGGGAGGTGGAGACAGGAGGATCGCGCTGGTTTGAAGCCAGCCCCGCTGGCTTAAGAGACCCTGTTTCCAAAAATAAAAAAGTATAAAATAGGTCTGGGAGTGTAGCCTGGAGGTAGAAGGGCTTTCAGGAACCCCAGTACCACCAATAAATAAATAAATAAATAATGTATAACTTCAGAATCTTTACTCCACACCAAAAATTTCTGGTATATCTTTCTCTTAATTTAAACTTTTATTAAATTTATATCATTGAGGAAGAAAGAAATTTTCAAAAAAACATTTATCTGAAGCAATGAGTTAAATAAGAATAGTAAATTAATATATTTATTTTCTAAATGATAGTCAATCTTCAGACAAATTCATTTATAATAGCTGAAGCAAGCTTCTAGAAGCCTGGTCAAGGATATGGTAGTCTGTTTTAATTAATAAATTTAAAAATTATTAGAAGTTCCAGGGTCCAACATTTCAAAAGGAAAATAAACTACATTTTCTTATCTTAGCAGTATAAATGTAATCACAGACCAGGAGGAGATTTTTGCATGACTTACAGATAATACATGGATCGTCATTGGGCAACCTGGGTTTCAATGTCTCCTATTATTTTCCAATTTTTAGTAACTTGCTAATAACTCAAAGCAAGATTTAAAAAAAATGTTTTTCTGTTTTTATATTTTTCATAGTGTTGGAACATTCCACAGGAATCCAAAGGAACAAGGTGAGTATTTCCTTTCTAATTCTATTTTTGCTCTTTGTAAATTTTGAAAAGTTATATACTTTTTGTCTTTCTGACACTGGGCTCTCTTCCAGATATCTTTTTATTGCTCATTAAACGTTTTGTGTAGGCCTCGTTTCCATAGACACCATGAGTGCTACAATATCCCTAGCAACTGTTCTCAGATTTTTCTTTGAGCAAGACAATGTCACCATTTACAAATGAAGATGTGTGTCCTATTGTTTCATGAGATGTATAACAGGTGCTTCTTTCTTCTAATTTTAATATTGAAAAATTCAAGAGATGTACTGATTGTGGCATATTGCTGCACTTTACTATACTATAACACCTCTCACTTTAAAATAGCACTTCCAATTTATAGTGTGTTACAGAGTGTGAACTGCTTTTGAGCTATGCAAATATTAATAAATGTCACTCTTCTATTCTCTTAGAAGTAAAGTGAAGATTACATCAACTTTCAACTATAGCAAAGATGGAGACAAATGGTACAATTCAAGAGAAATGCAAACTGAACAATATAAAAATTCAGTGCAGAGAACCTGAGCTAGGTCAGCTTGTCTCAAGTCAGTGTAACCCCACAGATGTTTACTGCGTGTCTACTTTTGACATAGGACTATCCTTGGTGGTATTGTGGATATAGAAATAAATGAGTTATGTTTGACTTTACAATTTATATTATCTCTCAGGTGAAAAAGGCATAGGCATGATTTCAAAATACTAGGTAAACAGAGACATGTTTATGCTAAAAGTACAAACAAAAGCTGCATTACACAGAGTAGACTGAGATTAAAAACAAATAATGACATTTGGAATGACTCATTGAGAGCTGATAATGAAATAATACAGCTTAAAGGATAAGAAAGATCTAAAATGATACAGATGACTTCTGTTGCTGACAAGAGAATGCTTATGCTGATGAGAACAATATGAACAAAGACAAAATGGCAGCAGCAGGGAGAAAGATGGCAAATAGCATTCTTTTGCTGTATGGTAGAAAGCCTGGTGAAGGGATGAAATAATGAAATATGGGGCAAATATTCCATATAACTCAGATCATGTTTTCTATAAATGGTTATGATGCAAAGGAATTTAGACAATCTATCCTTTATAGTATTTTAGACTTAAAAGAATTACTAATGAGATAATTTCACTTAAAGTGATACAGGTTTATATTTTGACTATGAGTGTAATTTTTCTACAAGATAGTTTCAAAACACAGACTTGAAATTATTTTTATTAATAGTGGGAATGAAACCCAAAGACATTCTACCCTTGGGCTACAACCTTGGCTCTTTTAAATTTTTTCTTTTTAATTTTGAAACAGGATCTCATTAAGATTTAAAGGCTGGCCATAATGCTTCTGTCTCAGCCACCCAAGTACTAGGTTGACAGATGTTCACCACCACACTTGGCCAGATGTGTAAATTTTCATACCTACAAACGCACACATATTTTAAGATAGATCTTTATTTGAGCAATTCATATCTAACTTGGAAATAATTATGTTCATGTATTAATAGATACATCGGCCTTTTATCTATAACCAGCCTTAGAAGATTTCATCTAATTAGGAAATATGGAAATCTGAAATACTCCCTTAGGAATTCAGTTAAGCACCAATCAATAAAAAAAGAAGTATCTAGATAATAAAAATTGATGTTAAGCCAATTAATATAACTCCATGTCTCTTAGGGATGCCTTCTGGATAATGTTTGGGGCTACTTTGTTTGATACATAGTTCTGACATATATAATTACTTTGCCTTTAAGTCTAAAAAGCAACACATTAAGAACAGAAGAAAAAGCCATATAAAAGAAATCACTTAAGGTTAGTGAGAAGTAGCAATAAGTTTAAAATTAAACAAGAATTATATAAGTAATTTAATTTAATGCAAACTTCATAGGCATTTTTATAGCTAGGAACAAGTTGGAATACTTTTAAAATGTGTGATATCATCACAGAAATCTTTTAAACAATTTAGATTATATATTTTAAAAATATGCTTTGACTAAATTTATGAAAAATAAAAACATATTCATAAGTATACAGATAAATACTCAGATATTAGAATATAACTAATGCCAAGTAAAAACTGTTATAGCTGACAGTATTAAATTATATCATGTGTTTCTACATATAGGCCAATATTGTAAAAATTGTATTCATTGTTCTTCTACTACTTTGAATTTGCCTGCTTTCATTTTCCAGACATTTTTTCCAACTATATATCTCACCAGATTTCATTCTATAAACCTGTTTTCAAAATATGATTAGCATGGGGCCAAAGCATAGAGTACATTCTAATAAATATGCTAGAGAGAAAATAGAAAACGAAAGGAACTTTAGATTATTGAGGAGATAAAAACAGTAGAATAGTGGCAGGGGATGAAGAGAGGAATATAAGGAGAAGGTGAAGAACTGATGAAAGAAACTGTATAAATAATACTATTGCCATGTATGAAGGTATCTGTCAATATCTCACTATGATGTAGGGGAAGGCTGGGGAGGAGGGTGGAACTTTGAGGGAAACATACATGTACATGCATATGTTTGTTTTTATAACCTTGAATTTTACTATATATAATTATGATGCACTAGTTTCAGTCAGCATTCTCATTGCTCTGTTCCCAAGTACTTGATTCATACAATTTACAAGAGGAAATATTCACTGGTAACAGTTCTGGGGATTTCACAGGTTCAATCCATGTTAGGCTGGGTAGACTTTGTGGAGCTAGGGGTTTGGCAATAGAGATATAGAGAAAAAGCATGTCATTCTATAAAGAATTGAGAAGAATACACACACACACACACACACACACATACAGATGCACACATCCATTAGAATACAGAATAATACCAAATATCAAATCTTTTTAACATTAAAAACTTACCTGGCTTTCTGTGCAATATCAAAGTTTTATATCTTTAAGAAATAAAAATTGTTGTTTTAAAAAAATTTTTATAGTGGTCTTGAATCATTTATACAAAGAAAAGTGTAAGTGAAAAGTGAAATAGTAAGTGAAAGATAAGCCACCTAGGATGATTAAAATACAATAATTTTTTTCTACTCATTTGATTGTTTTCTAGTATAGGGGATTGCATTCTACTTCCAAGCTATACCTTCTCCCTTTTTAAAATTTGTTTGAAAACAGAATTTGGCTAGGTTGCTGAGAATTTGGCTACATTTCTGAGGCAGTCCTTGAACCTACCATGTTCTTTATCTCAGATTCCCAAGTTATGGGATGGGATTACAGCAAGAGCAGTGTACTTGTTTGTTTAAACAATACTAAGCAGTAGCAAATATGAGTAGACAAAACATAGCAGCATCTACCTGTAGATGACATATCTTCATGACTTGAATTTTCAGCTTATTGAAGTATAGATCGTATTCTTTATACAGGCTTGATAGTTAAAGAAAATGGAGGGAATTAATTGTAAGTAACAAAAAAAGGTAACATATTTAGGACATACAATTTTCTCTCAATATAGGTGGATTTTCATGTTTATGAGCACATGGACTTTATATTGAACTCTACAGTCACATAAGCCAGAATTTTGCAAAACTGCTATAAACGTCTTTACATTTTTTTACAAGTTCATTGTAAAACTGTGTCTAAGAACCAAATCCTCCATATTTTCTTTTAAATTATGAAATCTGTAAAGTATATACCTACCCAACATATTTTTACTGATTTTTCATTGAACTTATTACATGCATAAGATTTGCTCACAGATACATTTTGTACACTAAACAACAATAAAACTATATCTTCAGGTGTTATGATACTGCTGACTTGTTTAGTGAAAGCTAGACCCAGTAATATCTAATTTACAAAGCACTAAAGGATTGGAAATCATTAAAATCAGCAAATTAAGCAATGTTGTGTTCGTCACTTTGATTCAGAAGTTCTAGATTTACATTTCAGATAATCCTCCAGTATTCCATACGGTTAAGCTAATAACTATCATAAGGATTTATTGGTAACCAGAGAAAATATTAAGTTTAATTTAGCTTCATTCTAGAAATTGTTTAAAAAGTGTGTGCCCGTGGAAGAAGACTAGTTATTGTTCTCAATTATCCTCTTCAGGACTAGGTCCTGGCCAACCTCATTTTGTAGCTCTCTTCTTTAAAAGAAAAAAAAAAAAAAAAAAGTATGGTTTCCAGATATTCTCAGTGTGCCTTCTTTCCCAGTTGCCCTATTTTTTACTTGAGTCTCTGATCTCTATCTATAGGCTGACATTTGCTAAAGAATAAGAAGTAGATTATCTATTTTTCCCTAATGGATGCTCATGAAAAACAGAAATGTACTCTTTTGTATTTTAAGGGTTTTGTAGCTGGTAACTAAAAGAATAGAAGTAAGATAATGAAAAAAGCGAGAAAAATTTGAAGAGTCATTTAGTCTTAGAATATGAAAAAAAGCCACAGAACAGCTCTGGGTTGTCTTTTGTGTTTTTTATTTAGATTTTTCAGTGATGAATTTAAATGTTATAGACCCTGCTACAATGTTTTCTTCCCTTTCATTTTAGGACTGAAAGTAGCATCTGACATGTATCAAATGTTCAATAAATCTTGTAACATAGGTAAGTGAAGTCCTGTGTAAATGACTTAGCTTCACACAGAACTGTGGTTTGCTTTTCTTTCTACAGACTAATTTTGTATGTCTTGGGTAATCAGCATACTAACCACCTCTAAACATAAATATATGCTTTAATTTCAGGCCCATGCGAAATTGAAATCATCGTAATTCTATAATTTGTCTATTTTTATTATACTATTTTACTTTCCTGGAGATTTTCACTATTATTTTAATGTCTACTTTTACTTTGAAATAGAAAGTTAGTTTTGCTCCCATTATTCTAAGCTTCAAATTTCTAAGAAGTGTACTATAAAATTTACTTGCAAAATGATATTTCTAATTAAAATTTGCATAATACAGTTCGAGAAATCCCTGCAGAGAAAGAGCCTATTTAACTTTGTTTAACGTGATTCTCTCTTTATTTGACCAAAGATAGTTTTTTCAAGACTCAAATATTCCATCCCACTGAAAACAGCCCTTTACAGGATACCCTTTGCTATTCTCTGTTGTCAGGTAAGATGAGAAATATTGTTCCATGAGTAATTATTTATCCAATATACATCGATAGAGGCCTCTATTGACACATGCAAGCTATATAAAAACTGTCTTCAATTTTCACTTCATTCCTCAGTTTATGAGAATTTTAAATTCTGAATCCATATTTGAAGCAATACTTAAAACCATATTCTAATTCTATTTGACTTAAGCTACCTATATTAAATTACCACCTTTGTCTGCTTATGCAGATTCTCAATATCTTGGGGGTCTTTGCCTATGACTCCTCACAGGTACAAGCAAATTTATATAAATACAGTGTGGTAACAAACAATTAAATAAATAATTATTTAACAAATACATACTTAATAAAATTAAATAAGTAATTGATAAAATGTTAATGAATATTAAATGAATTAGTAAATGAAATGAATTAGTGAACAAAATAAAAATTATGAATTATAAAGCAATTCACAGATTGAATGCAATTCTTATCAAAATCCCAGTGATAGTATTTGTAGAAATAGAAAAATTCATCCTAAAATTCATGTGGAATCCCAAGAGATTCTGAATAACTGAAAAAATCTTGAAAAAAAGAGCACATTTCGAGAAATCACAGTTTCTTATTTACTAGAAGTAAAAATAAAGAAACCAATAAAATAGAATCGAAAGCCAAGAAATAACCCTTATCCATATGGTCAATTGATTTTTTAAAATTTTTGAGGTACTGGGGATGGAATCCTGGGACATTGTACCTTTGAGTACACCCTCACCCCTGTTTCTGAATCTTTTTATTTTTTTGAAAGAGGGTCTCACTGAGTTGCAAAGGGCCTCCTTAAGTAGCTGAGTCAGTCTGAACCGCAATTCTCTGGTCTCTGCCTCTGGCATGCTGGGATTACAAGCGTGCGCCACCATGCCCGGCCCTGGTCAATTGATTTTTGACAAGGATGTCAGCACCAAGCAATGAGAAAGAGATATCCCTTATAATAATAGTGACGAAAAACCTGGACATCTGCACGTAAAAGAATGAAGCGTTAGTACAACAAACAAATCATAAAATGCTAGGAATAAATTTATCTTTACTGCTGTCATCCTGAAAGTTTTCTGCTTTCTCTGCCCTGGAAACCTGCTTGGCAGTGCTATATAATCAAGCCCACCAGCTTGGGCACCATCAAATGCTCTTGGCTCCTTTTTAAAATTGCTGAGAGTACTGTTGTGTTGTTGAAGCTGGCCTTGAACCTGTGGTCCTCCTGTCTCAGCATCCCAAGTACTGAGATTACAGGCATGCACCACTGTGCCCAGCAAGATTTTAGTTTTTTTGTTGATGATGACTGAAAAACTTTATAGATTTACTTAGTGCCATGAATTATAAACTTGAGAAAAGTTAAAGTGATAAATTTTATGTTTTTGTATTTTAGCAAAATAAAAATCAAGAAATAAAAATATTTAAAAATATAAGCATTCACAATTTCCAATTAGAAAAAATTATATATTTTCTTGTAGTGACTTAATATACTTATTCCCTTACAGATTTTTCCAGAATTAGATCAGGATCAATATGAAGAACAAAAGCGATTCAGAAGTGAATTTGTTTCCATGGTATAAACATTTCCTGGGTATTCCATATGAGCTTAAGAAAGGATATACAGCTATGAATCCTAAAATAGCTTATTTAATTGTCTGGTATTTCATTTCTACTTATCTATATAGAGCAAGTGAGTAGAATAATATATGTTGATATTATGTGCTTTCTGTTACAAGCTGAGCTACAACAGTTGGATAGATTTTAGACCATTTAGATTTAGATAAAAGATCTTACTTTTGAATTACTACCTTTACATTGAATTCACATCAAAATAAAAATCTGAAAATGCTTTCTAAATATTTTAGTTATTATTGTTATTATTTCTTAATTTAAAACTTACGATTTTAAAATAGACCTTGGGATATGTAAAGAGAAGACAAATAATCCTTAAAATTAATAAATATATTTGTTATAATTTCATTAGAAAACAAAAGAAATAACTATAGTCCTAAATTAAACATGATTTTAACTGTAAGGCTTATAGTTTATGACAATAACTTTAGTCTTTACAGTTTAGTTAACTCCTGTTTGACCACATTTTTGTGATTTTTTTTCCATTAGTTATTTAAAAATGAGCCTGGAATGGTGGTGTATGTCTGTAATTCCAGTACTAAAAATGTTGAGGGAAAAGGATCACAAGTTCAAGGTAAACTTCAGCAACTGAGCAAGGCCCTCAGAAATTTAATAAGACCCTGTTTCAAAATAAAATATACTGGGGGTGAAGCTTAAAGGTAGAATGCCCCTTTGTTCAGTTGCCAGTACCACATAAAAAGGGGGGCAGTTTTCACAGTCCTCTTATTACAAAGTATTGCTCACTTTCTACTGAGTGGAGCCTGTTTATAATAGCACAACATTCTAATAGGCCTGCCCAGTCACATATATATGCAGCACAGCTATTAGCTATGGCATATCTGGCACCTTTGCCTAGCCATCTGTGGATTGATGTTTCGGCTAGTAATCCTGATTATCTGTTTGGTCAGCTGGCTACTAGAATTGTGTCCATTACTAGAAAGTATCAAGATTCTACCCTTAAAAATGTTATTTTTTTACCATGCTAGTGTGTGCGTGTGTGTGTGTGGATGTGTGTGTGTGTGTGTGTTTACTGATAGACCTATTCAAATTCTTATATTCTATGAAAGAATTTCTACATTCTTAAAGTTTACATTTTCATATGAGTTACAAGTAATAACAATACATATACACACATATATGCATGTTTGTGTATTTATTTATTTATTTTATTTATTTACTTATTTATTTATTTATTTTGGTGGTACTGGGGTTCCTGGAAGCCCTTCTATTTCCAGGCTACACCCCCAGGCCTATTTTATACTTTTTATTTTTGAAACAGGGTCTCTTATGCCAGCGCAGCTGGCTTTGAACCTTCACGATCCTCCTGTCTCCGCCTCCCAAGCACGGGGATTACAAGCGTGCGCCAACACGCCCAGCTAAGTAGTATTTATTTCTAATAAAGTGTAGTAATGGCCACTTTCAAAGAATAATTAACTAGATTACAGAGGGGGGGAGGGAGGGAGGGAGGGAGGGAGATGGGGATACTACACTATAAAGAAGATAATTAACAAAAGCTTTTTGATGTCTCAGCAGGTGGATTAAAAAACTCAAAGAATGATGTGAAGGTGTTAAATATATGAGAATTTTCAACAATGATATTAAACGTGTAAAGAACAGCAAATAAAAACTCATTGAGAATGACAGGTGTAAGGAACAGCTGGAAAATGGCCTGGCAGTTTGATTTCATTAGAAAAATGAAATGGTCACTTCTAGGGCCCTATAGATATTGCCACAACTGTTAAATCTCCTAAAAATGGTTAGGTATTTAAGGGGACAGCTTTGCTTTTATAGTGAAAGACAGAAATACTGGCATGGTATTTTTATTATTCAAATTATATTCACATGTTAAAATTTTGTTTAGTGTCAATATCAGAGTCAATGATGTCATTCTTTTATTGAGGCATTTATAAACAGTGAAATATTACCAGTGCTATTTTTGGTAAATAAACTTTTTCTTTTTTTACAGCACTGGGGATTGAATCCAAGGGTGGCATATTTCAGGGTTTTATCCCCAATCCTTTTGATTTTTATTAATTTACATATTTATTTATTATTGGTACTGGAAGTTATACTCAGGAATATGCTATTTCCAACATACCCAACAAGCCCTTAGTTTTTATTTTGAAACAGGATTTTGTTAGGTTACTGTGTGGAGGTCTCCAACCTGTAATCCTCCTGACTCAGCCTCACAAATGCTAAGATTCCAGGTGGGTGCCACCTTGCCCTGTTGCAAAAGAAGGTTTTTCCTCAGTACATTTTCTATCTTTAATATATATCTTTAAATTTACTGTATATAATGTGAACAATATTAACTTCATTGTACAAAAGATTGAACACAAGGGCATTCTACTTCTGAGTTCTACTTGAAAACCTTTTCATTTTTAAGACAGGGCTCTAATTTATTGAGGCTGGCTTTCAAATTTTGATCGATCCTCCTTTCTCAGCCTTCCAAGTACCAGTATTATAGGTGTGTGCCGCCATACCAGGCTATGTAAACATGTTCTAAAATAAATGAATAAATTAATTTTCAAAATACAGTTATGACAGTAACCTGAATAGAGGGCAGAGCTAAAGTTAAGTAGCATGTAGCTAAAGGTGTTCTAAAATTAAAATAATTTTAACTTTGTAAAATAAATATGTTATTTAAAACTTTCACCTTGAGAGTCGTACAAGCAATACAGGTACACTGTGTGATTAAGTAAGCAACTCCTTTATGATCTATAAGAGAGGAAATGTAATTTGTTGTTCAC
The DNA here is from genome assembly GCF_963383645.1 of Muscardinus avellanarius. NCBI lineage: Eukaryota > Metazoa > Chordata > Mammalia > Rodentia > Gliridae > Muscardinus > Muscardinus avellanarius. The sequence goes on from NC_137791.1 coordinate 90,282,283, forward strand.
AGGAAAAGGTGGCTGGAGAGATTGGAAAAGTTCAGGTCAAGTGGACAATGAGAGATCCGAAGGAGCCTTTATCTCAGACCGAGTTTGAGTTTTATAAAAAGTCAAAACTTATAATGACATAAAATGACAAAACAAATAGGCCACAGGAAACAAGGTACGTAGGAATGTATGGAGCCAAGCCATAGGTGATACTGGAGATGCACAAGAGATGAGTCAGAAAGGAGCCACGTGGTGAGGAAAGCAGAGTCAGCACTACCCTGAGAAGCTGAAAGGGCAGTGACCATTGCTCAGGCAGAAAACTCAGAAAAAAAACTTCTTTTACAACAAAATTCAGTGCTGGGAAGTGGCCTGAATGTGGTCTGGAGCACAGTCGGTAAATTACTATAGGATGATAGCAACCCACTTGGGCAGGGAAACCTGCTGCAAAGAGCAGTTTGTGGCAGGAAATGAACAAGCACAGATTTATAGACCATTTCAGGGGGCTGCAGGGAGTTGAGTTTCCACATCACACAGGGAACCTTAATGAATGTCTATATCAGATGTTTGCTCGTCACATTCCTCAGTGGAGTTGGTTGTGGGGTTGTTTATATAAATGAAAGAAGATATATTTGAAAAGGATCTTATAAGCCCTTCTTTGCTATTTTACAGCAATCTCCTCACCCCCACATGGAATGAAATTAGATTTTAAATCTCATTAATTAGATTGAATGCTTTACCTGGATTATTTATGTTAAAGAGAATATAAATTTTCTACACCCTTTCTTACTCTTGGGAAGTCCACTTAAGGAACACACGCCTGTGGAAATAAGGAGGTTCTAACCTCATCAGTTTAAGTGGAGACCACATAAAGAATTATGTTGTGGCAAGTAATGTATTTAGCTATCCAATGAATCAATGCCACTTTCTTACATCTATTCATTTGAATTAATAACTTCCATATAGCTTTACAAAAAGTAACCCTAAATATATCAAAGATTAATAATGCCAGTTCAGTATGCACTAACTCTGATTGCATCCTTGATATTTTTTACAATCTCAGAGAATGTAACCACCTAACACAGCACAGGCCTCTTTACTCCCACTGTGCATCTTGGTACTATGCACCTTTAATATATATATGTATACACACACATACACATACAAATGATTAGCCTGAAACCATGAACATATCTTTAATAAAATTATAACCCTTAAAATAATATATTGACTTCAGTTTACTCTCTTATTTTATTCTTAATCCAAAATATTTTTATATTTAAAAACTATAAGCTTATTTCTTTATAAAAACTGAAAAATAAATATAATATTTATTTAATATATAAAATATATTAATATATTTTATTTCTTTATAAAAAAACTTACAAGACCAATACCTTATTATGAAAAAAATCACATTCCAAAAAATGCCTTGGAAGTAGAATAAATAATAAGCACCTACTGTATAATAACACTCCCTTGAGCTGTTTACAATTCCTAAATTAGGCCTTTGAAGTATGCACCATTAAACTCATTCTCCAGGATGAGGTAAATAGAGAGGTTCAATTACACTTCTAAGTTTGTGCAGTTGGAGAGTGGCTGGGATTCACATTCAAGTCTCTTTAAAACCCAAGTTCATGCTTTTACACTTTGTAGATCCTGCAATAATTGTGTGGCTTCTGGATTTTCAGCAAAGGAGGAAATGGAGGAAATCAAATATGAAGACTTGAGAGACAGAGCTCCTAGCAGAAGAGTGATAGCAGTCATCTGGAATGTATTGTGCAGCAGTTTTTTTGTTTGTTCTTATTTTTTATTTGTTTTTGTTTTGTGTCCTATTTCTACCATTCATTCTGTATAAATAGACATAGTGTTAAATATTTTTTGCTCAATAATGAGATTTCAAAATCAAAATGAACTTACTCAAAGGAATATTTTAAAACTAAAGCAAGTATATTTTGCAAAATTCTTAGAAAGCTATTGTAGTACACTATCTATAGAAATGACCGCAACTATTCACCCTTTGCTTTATCCACCTCCTTGACAATGTTATTCTTCAGGTATTTCCATTAGAAATTAGAATCTGTTTACTTACACTTTCTGTTATGGGATAGGCTTATAATTTGATGTTCAGTAAAATGTAGACAAAGAGATGATAGACCCAATTCAAGTCTTGGCGTTCAAGAACTTGTACTCTTCTGGAATCCAGCATTGCTATGTAGACATGCCTAGAAAGACCTTTTTTACATGGTAGCCAGATACTCAAAGCCACTTGGGTACAGACTATCCAAGATGGGTCACTTTCTACTCAAACCCCAGCTAATAGCAAGAGGTAAGTCCAGCTGATAATAGCCAGCGCTGAACCCTGCCAGCATATTTGCCTGGCTGTCCCATGGAATTAATAAGTCCTTTTTATTATAAGTTTTGAATTTGTTTTTGTAACATAACAATAGCCAACTAATATAGCTGGTGAACCACATGGTTGAAAAAAGAATTAGTGCTATTCAGATAGTTTGCTTCAGGGAAATAAATGAATGTCATTGTTTATTGTTGGAAAGCAAGATGGCTCAGGGATTCTCTTGTGCTCTATGAAGAACAAACAAGTAATATTTTAATATATGGTATGAAATAATTTTGCTTACTATTACTCCCGATTTGTATCACTAATGATAGTCATTATGTGGTATTTTTTCTCTCAGAAGTGAAGAGTTGGAGTGAGAAAAATAAGTTGGTGGTTATTACATCTGGAAGTATTACTTAGAAACTAATATTCGGAAAGTTTTATGCTAAATAAAAATACATAAGCACTGAATATGATTTTAAAAATTTCACTGAGTAGCTCAAACAACTCAATAATATTTTTTCTCATAAAAATACTAAATTCCAGGTGTTCTATAGTTTAAAAAAGTACATTCTAAGCTCTGTTTGTGTCCTACCTTTATAGACATTCCACTTGAGTGGGTCAATATTGTCAGAAGTGTTAGGTGTCTTGAAATGAAAAATCTAGGAAGAGAAATATATTAGGTTTCTGAAAAATGGATATATTAGAAAAAGTAGTTAACCAGTGTTCTTATTTTCTATCATTTAGAAGTTAGAATTAATTGAACTGTTAGATGGACTTGCATCAGTTAGAAAAATTTTGATTTTTTAAATGCCTATTAGATAAAGAAAATAAATATTTAACAAAATATGCATAATTAAATTTAGTCCTATATTGCATATATATACATATATATTGCATATATACATATATTCCTTCTTGTTAACAAAACAAATTTAGTCATATGTGGTTAATAAAATAATATAAAACAGTGTTATTAAACATGCTTAAAACAAATACATTTTAAATGAGGGGAAAATAAAATTACTTGATATAGGATGGCATGATTTCTATTATTTAATACAAGTGTGAGATATGTATGACCTTCCTGGGAGTTCAGGCATAATGAGAATTTATTTGCTGAGGCTGTCCTCAAACCTGTGATCTTACTGATTCAGTACTGAAATTAAAAGAATGTGCCACCATACCTGGATGAGATTTGGGAAATTCATTAAAGTAACTTATACATACAGCTTTTTTGGTATATATATATATACCAAATTGTGTGTATGTATGTATATGTATATGTGTATATATACATATATATATGTATATATGTGTATATATACATATATATATATATATATATACAATTACTCATAGTCTAGTAACCTGTCATTAAAGATAAAGATCAAATATATAGTACTAGCAAAGTAAAGATAGTACTATATATTAGGTACCCCCTTAAACACATTAGCTCTTTTATTTCATTTATTCTATAACACAATAATCCTACAGTAGAAATACTTAAGACTGCCTATTCTATTATTTATTTTTTATTTTATTGGTACATAATAGTTTTACATCAAAATGTGGATTATATTGAGAATGGCATGCATTCACACAGTACTTGGTGCTCCCCCTAGCTTCCCCTGTCCCACCTTGGTTTTGAGGTTATGGTAAATGGAATTGTTTTCTTTATTTCTTTCATTGTGGATTAATTGTTGGAATATAGAAAAGCAACTGATTTCTTTAAGTTGATTTTGTATCCTGCAACTTTAGTGAACTGGTTAACCAGCTCTAGTAGTCTTGCCTAAGTTCTTTGGGTCTTCTAAAAAAGGATTATGTCATTTGCAAAAATAATTTTAATTCCTCTTTTTCTCTTTTAATTCCTTTGATATTCTTCTCTTGTCTTACTGTTGTGGCAAGAATCTCTAGGACTATATTAAAAAGGAGTGGTGATAGTGGGCATCTTGTCTTTTCCTGATTTTAGAGGAAATTCTTATAGTTTTTCTCCATTCAATATGATGTTGGCTTTGGGTTTATTGTATATTGCCTTAATGATGTTGAGATATATTCCTTCTATTCCAGTTTTCTGCAGTGTATTTCATATGAATAGGTGTTGGATTTTGTCAAAGGATTTTTAAGCATCTATTGATATGATCATGTGTTTTTTTCTCATTTATATTTGTGTGGTGAATAACAGTATTGATTTGTATATGTTTAACCAGACTTGCTTTTCTGAGATGAAACAAACTTGGTCTTGGTGTACATTTCTCTTGATATGGTTTTGAATGTGTATAGATAGTATTTTGTTTAGAATTTTTGCATCTATGTTTATCAAATATATTGGTCTGCAATTTTCTTTTCTTGAGGTATCTTTATTTGGTTTTGGTATTAATGTAATACTGACCTCGTAGGAGGAATTTGGGAGAATTGCATTCCTTTTGATATCCCAGAACAAGCTGTGAAGTACTGGGATTAGTTTTTCATTGAAGGTTTTGTAGAACTTAGTTAGCTGGAAAGCTTTCTGAGCCTGGGCTCTTCCTTGTTGACAGAATTTTTATTACTGTGTCTATTTCTTTGCTTGCTATTGGTTAGATTAGGCTTGCTATATACTCTTGGTTCAAATTAGGTAGGTTATATGTGCTTAGAAATCTACTGATTTCTTCTATGTTGCCAGTATATCAGAGTATAAATTTTCAAAATAGTTTCTAATAATTCTTTGAATTTCCCCACTGTCTGTGGTGTTGTCTCCTTTTTCATTTCTGATTTTAATGATTTGAGTTTATTTTTTATTTCTTTCGGTTAGTTTGGCCAGGAGTTTGTCAATCTTATTAATGTTTTCAAAAAAATTTTTAAGAATTTCTTCTAAGAATTACATAGTTAACCAAAATAAATATTATCATATTCTAAATAATGTTTTTCTAGGAGTTTAGATGATGAAACTCTTAGTATTTTGTCAAAAGTTTTTAATTTTTTTTGTGTGTGGTATTGGAGATGGAACCCAGGGGCATTCTACCTCTGAGATATAACCCCTGTCATGTTTTTTTCATGTTTTTCATGTTTTTATTTTGAAATAGGGTCTCACTGAGTTGTGAGGGGCTTGCTGAGTAGATGAGGCTGTCTGCGTACCCCAATTGTCAGGTCTCCACCTCCCAAATGCTGGGATTACAAACATGTGCCGCCAAGTCTGGCTCAATTTTTAAAAAATTCTAAAAATTGATCATAAATATTTGTTTATACCCTAGTACTTTCACACTATATAAAACATGTCTCATAAAATTATATTTAATTTAAAAATTGAAGTTGTGTCTTATGTTATCTTAGAAATTACTTTTTCTTTATTATTTCATTTATGTATGTTATAGTTTGTAGTCATCTTAACTGTGCCAATAAATATAGTGACTTTTGTATTTGTTTGCTCATAAAGAATAATCAAAGTTGATTTTGTACTTTATGTTATATTCAGTAGAAATAAAACTTTTTAAATTTCTATGAAGTCCTTTTAATTTACCAAAATAATTTGTAAAATATGATAGATTCTTAATCTTTCCAAATATATTTAACTCTCTAATCTTGTTATTATAATTTATGCAAGTTACTAAACCTAGTCACATCAATAAAGTAATCATTATTAGTTTTAGAGACATATATTGAATATATTTTACAGGTTAGTAATAATAGATTATCAATGATGTTAAATGTTTTTCAGAAATATGTTATCAGTTGGGCAAGGTGGCACACACTTGTAATTAAAGCACTTGGGAGGTTAAGACAGGAGGATCGCACAGGTTTGAAGCCAGCCTCAGCTACTTTACTTAGAAGTATGTTATCATCTTTCATAATGTTGTTATAAAATAGTCTTAATATAAGAACAAGATTACTAACACATATGCCTGTTCCTTTTTATTTTAAAGTTAGGAATTTCTGATTTCTCAGAGTGGTTTTACTTGACTTTGGGAATTAGGAGGCCTCACTAGAGTCTCTAAGTGCCATGTTTCTCTTATTTTTAGAATTTTTGTTGAAAACTTATTTCTCTTTGGGTAATCAATTAATTCATATCTTTCTTTTGCTCTATCTCTAACAAAGTATAAATATACCTATTTCATATCTATATTGAATCCCAGTGGTCAGTATATATTTGGAATACAGTAGCTGCTAAGTAATTGTTCTGAACAGACTTAGATCTAGGAAAACAACCAAAACACATTCCCTGTTCTCAGTCATCTCAAGGATGTTTCTTACAATTGTGACCCAGACAGGCACTTGTTTGTTATTTCATAGTCCTCATCCGTTACTAGGGTCTCCATGTGGTTGTCAAGGTGCTTCTGGTCACCCAGCTTGCACCTTGTATTGCTTATAAGCGCTTTGCAATTTTTGCCTGGTGTCTGTGTGCTGCCCTTAACACCCTGATATGCTCTTTCATACCTAAGTGTGTTGTCAAAGTACATTTGCACTTTCATTGCATATCATGCTGGGGTGTGATGAAACCACCCAGATGTGCTTAGGGAGATAAATTCTACTTAACTCCTTAATATCCTTAATGAAACCTCTTAAAAAGTGTTCCATACAGCCGGGTGTGGTGGCGCACGCTAGTAATCCCCACGCTTGGGAGGTGGAGACAGGAGAATCGCGCAGGTTCGAAGCCATCCTCGCTGGCTTTAAGAGACCCTCTTTCCTAATAAAAATATAAAAAATAGGTGTCTGGGAATGTAGCCCGTAGGTAGAAGGGTTTCCAGGAACCCCAGTAACACCAAAAAGAAAAAAAGTGTTCGATACAATAATTGATTAAGTGGATGAATGAATGAACAAGGTTGTGAAATTTCTAATGGGAGAAACTTGAGTAGAATCATTGCATTAGCAACACAAGATTACTATGATTAATTCAGAAGAAAGATAAAAAAAAAGAAATTTTATAAAAAATCACTTGAAATCAAATGTATGTCATAAAATAATGAAATTTAACTAAGAATATTACCAATTCTGAAATAAAATATTTTGGAAGGAAATTTGTCAATACAATTTATGATTCCTACATTTTTTTTTTTTGGTGGTACTGGGGTTCCTGGAAACCCTTCTACCTCTGGGCTACACTCTCAGACCTATTTTATACTCTTTTTATTTGGAAACAGGGTCTCTTAAGCCAGTGCAGCTGGCTTCAAATCTGCGCGATCCTCCTTTCTCTGCCCAGATTTAGAAGGGTTAAACTTTTAATTTTTTTTTTTTTTTAAACAGTCTCTCAAACCAGCTTGACTGGCTTCTAACCTGCATGATCCTCCTGTCTCTGCCTCCCAAGCGCGGGGATTACAAGCACGCGCCACCACGCCCAGTGAGTGATTTCTACATATAAAAAATTTATTAAAAATTTATAATCCCCTGCCCAATTTGTTCCTTATTGTAAGTCATTCTTTCTATACAACAGAATGTATAGCATACACATTTCTTTTTTGTGATAGATATTCATGTGAAGATTTAAGGTTTTTTTTTATGTAAGAGAATTACTTAAAGGGTAGGATCAGAAGCCAACATTATGATCTGATTGCTCTTAAGCTTCTGCTGAAAGCTAGTGCTTCTGGTCCAAGATAAGAATTTGAAATACAAATGGAGAAATTGAGATTAACCAAGACAAAGTAGACCTTTCACAACTACTGGTTGCTTGTGAAGAATCGTCCATCCCTAGCTTGGTCATTGTCAATATTGAATTAGGAACATTCACTTTTGTAACATTTCAAACCAATACTTCTTTTAAGTTCAGCTGCCCACCAGAGGTTTATCTCCAAATAATAAGAAACCCGTACATTTTACACTAGAAATAAACTAAATAATAAATGAAAGTTTTGTCCTATTTCTACTGTGCTATCATTCCATTATTCTAGAAGTTTTCTGGCCTGAAACATAAAGTTAGTTCAATTCTCCAATTTATAACAGAAAAGATGGCAACAGAATGTCTTTTTTTTATTTGCTAACAGAATATCTCCCTTTTATCCTAAATTCTCATAGAGGTAAAAGGTAATGAATATCTGAGAGTGAATTAAGCAATAAGAAAGCAAGAAAAATGGTAAACACCTTATATTCATTTACATATGCATGGTTATTAAGTTTTAGGTTCTGGGGCAGACATCGATCCTGAATTCTAGTGGAGAGTTTGCATGTACAAATATGTACAACATTTGAGTCAAATACTGGCACAAAATACTATCATCCATATACCTTTTTTTTAATAACTTACATAATGGACATTTTCACTGATGACACAATAAGATTCAAAAAAGAATAAGCAAAAGCAAAGGAGAAGAGTGATACCAGAATACGTTTTTATCCTGGGAATTTAGTCTTCTGCTTTGGTTTGGATCATTTGGTTTCAAATTCAGCAAGGTTCAGAAGTTGGGCTTTTAGGCAACAATTTATTCATAAAGGTTCATCAACTTAATTCATTAAATGGATTAATACGTTGATAGCTGAAGAGACTAGTAGAAGGTGGGACCTAGCTGAAGGAGGTAGCTTATTGAGTGTTTCCTAGAAGGCTTTATCTTATCTCTGGCCCCTTCCTCTCTCTTTAGTTCCCAGCACCATGAGTAGAGCAGATTTTCTCCATAAAGCCCTTCTGCTGGGGTGTTCTGCCTCATCTCAAGAGCAGAGCAATGGAGTTAGCTGACCAGGGACTAAGGCTTCTGTAGCCATGAACCAAAATACACGTTTTCTTTTTCTAAGTTGGCCTTGTCAGGTATTTTGTTCATAGCAATAAAAATATGATGAACTAAATACTCCCTTTATTATTTTTACTTTTTTAAATAGACTCTCGCTCAGTTGTGAAAGGCCTCAAAACTGAGGCTGTCTGTGGACTGTGATCCTCAGATTGTGATCCTGTCTCCGCCTCCCCAATGCTAGGATTACAGGCTTGTGCCACCACGCCAGGCTTCTTCAGCATGTTTTCAGCAGTAAAATATAATAGGTACTTATAAGAGGCACAAAATCCCCCAACCAGTGAGATGGGTGGTTTATACAAGGACTGGTTGTGTTAATTCCACCAGGTAGTTTAAACTTTTCTAGATAGTTGTGAGATGAAGTTTTATGCAGAGGCACGCTGGAGGCCAGCATTGAATTTTATGTAGATTATTGCATGATAAACTGCTTTGGGACAATATTAAAGGAAAGAAAATAAGTGGAATTAGAACTCAGAGAATTACTATGAAAGGTTTATAAAGGGATCCTGTATGGATTACCAAGGAATTACAGTGAATGTAAAAAAGGAGAAAAAGTTTTCAAATATTAAAATTTTGTTTTTCCTCATTTTGATGACTAAAAACAATATGAAAGTAACAAATCTGCAATGTCTGACCTTAAAATGAAAACAAGAATTAAAAATAGTTGGAAGTAAAAATCATTGATAAATTCCAGTTTAGACACTGAGTTTGAAGTGCTTTTTTATATGATGATGACAAACAAAATATTTTAAAATGTGGTAGCTGAAGTTTTAGATGTAGATGAAATCTCTTAATATTTGGATATAAAGCAAGAAAAATAAGAGGTCAAAGATTAAGCTCTGTATTACCATTGCATTAAAATGTAAAATGAGGAATGATAACTTGAAAATGAAATAAAGTAACGGAACAGGAATAAGAAAGAGAGCAGTGATACCATCATACTCCAAACAGCAGACAGCACAAAAGGTTCCTGTACTCTATTTTGTCTTGTTAGGGGTGAGTCAAGTTAAAGGGTAATGCTAGTTTTCTACACAAGGTATGGGCAGAGACTCTCTTTTGGTTTGGGTTTATTTCTTTTTCTTTTTCTTTTCAGGAATATGTTCTTAGAGCTAAGATGTTATCTTAAGTCATAGGATTTATGTTATGTGATAACTGGTGAGCTCTAGGTATTAAGACAAACCAGTTCCCAAACCCCAGCTGACTCTCTCTTTAAGTTCCATTACCATTATATTTTCAAATTGTAATTTTTGGACAACTGCATCATAACTGCCTAATTCAATTAAAAATCTACTGAATCAGAACAAAGTGTTGTGGGTGGTATCCTATAGATTGCAAATAAGCATCCCTTATAATATTTTGTTTCATAAAGTACAGAAAAATAATTTAGATATAAAAATGTGATCCTTGGCCAAAAAAAAAAATGGAGCCATAAATTCCAGGGTCTAAATTTTCCCTGTTTAGTACAAGAACTAGTAGTTACTAAGTAAATATTGCTATTAAGTTTTAATATTACTATTGTTAAAAATAGAGTTTTTATTTTTATGTAAGTATAATTAAATTTAAAATTAAAACATGATATTTACATCAGTAAGACTTTTAAATTTTGGAAACTATTTGTAAAATTTCAAGACACAACAAGTATTTCTGATACAAATCTAGCATATGAATTAAATGTGCTATATTTCAATCCACACTGGGTTTTGAAGATTTATCATGAAAAAGAGTGTAAAATATCTCATTAATTTTTTATATTGATTGCTTACTGAAATGGTAGTTTTGATTATATTTATAAAAAGAACAATAAATATATATCAAAATAATATTTAATGCTTATGTTTATATATTTATATAACATGTTATATAATGTGATGCATTACATTACATGTTATACATAATAAAATATACATAAACCTATATTCTAAAAATAAATACATTTACAAATGATATTTGAATAAAATATATTACAAAATTAATTTTTATTCATTCTTTTTACTATTTTTAAATGTTGTTACTAGAAGGTTTTATGCATTATTAGTGTAGCACAGATTAGTTGTGTCCTTCCTGCAGTATCTCTGTTCCTTTTGCTGTTCAGGCTACATTCACACCTGAAGGCCCCACTTGAGAAGAATTTCCACTTGAGCTGGTTTGGGTTGTTAGGAGAATTCATTACACTGCAGTTACAAGGCTGAAAATTGCAGAACTGAGGCTGCCCTCAGTTCTCTGCCAGTTTCTCCGAAGTCAGTTCTCAAGAAGTTGGCTTGGTTGTTAAACGTTGGCAGAGAGCAAAAGCAAATCTAGTGATAGAGATTCATATAATGTAACAGCATTAATGGAAGTGATATCACCTTTGTATCAAATGACACCTGATATAGGATATAATTAATAAATAAGTAAAAAGGGGTCAGATAGGAAAAAAAGCAAAATATAACTTTAATATAAGAACCTGATGCTAAAGTGCCTTGATCTTTACTCTTCAAACATGTTCTCTTCCAGGTTTGTCTCCTCCAAATTTTGGGGAAATCTGTAGATCCTAGAGTTAACTGACAGAAACTATATTTGTCCTGTGCATTGTTAATAAGACAGATATAATACCTTGGGAAACACATAATTTAGAACACTCTCCACCTTGTGATCAGCCTGAGGACTCCAAGGATGACCAGACTACCAGAAACTGTCTTGAGACTACAGAACTGAGATCATCCTCTTTAAGGTATCAGACTATCAGACTACCAGACTACCAGAAACTGCCTTGGGGACTACCAGACTGATATTTTTCTCACATACTTCTTCTAACCCACCCTCATGAATGTCCCCTATAAGAGTCCTGCATCCCAAAAGTTCTCTCTTCCTCTTGAGTTGGACTACATTCCCTCCTGAATGTGTATTTCCTTTTTCTTAAATAAATGTCTATGCCTCTGACAGGTACTGAATTTTTTTTTTTTGTCTCATTAGCCAAGTAACCCACCATTCCTGAGTTTCTGAGTTGAGAAATGGACCTGTCACATCCAAAAACTTCATTGCAGAAGAGATATCATATTTTCTTGGTTAGGGGCAATTCATAAGCCCCCATCATACTCAAGGGGAAGTAATTACACAGAGCAGGAATGCCAATACACAGATAGCATCGGGGGTCACCATAGGGTCTGCATGTCAGTTAAGTGTAGTATCGTATGTCAGTTCCTGTTAGCAGTATACCACAGGGCCAACTAGTATATGAAACACTCTTGTTTCTGAGTTTTCTTGAGGTTAATTGAATTTAACTTAAGCACTCCTCTTGGAACAAGTATGCATTTCTTGAATAGAAATGAACTCTAAGTATATAAAGGAAAAATAAATCACAGCAAGAAACTCTCAGCAACTATTTCATTCGTTCATATTATGGCAGTAGCTAAAAAGATAATATAGTAATATAAGACAATATATAGCTTAAAACAAAACCACTGTTGATAGAAAAGTAAAGACCATTTCCTTTAGGGAAAATTCTGTCATTTCAAATGAATAATATGCTTAAATTGTATTGTTATTCTCTTTTAACTTACTTTTATGTACTTTAAATTCACTTTAAAACACATATTTGTAATCTCAGTATTTAGGAGACTGAGACAGAAGGATTGCAGATTCAAGACCAACCTCAGCAATTTAAAGTGTAAATTCAGAATATATTTAACTTGTCTTCATTATTTATATTTATATATAATACATCTATATTTTACTTATTTGTTCTCTTGTTTATTATCTGTTTTCTTCATCAGAATATTAGCAATAAAAGGGAACAATGTTTTATAAATTTATGCTTAAAATATAAGAAGCATACATTATATGCAAATGATATTTTCTTAATGAATGCTTATTCAATAAAGAACTGACAAAAAGTTCCCAATAATTCAACTTTAAGTGAATAAGTGGGATGTCTACCTGCTGTATATGTTTGTATGTGTGTATAAAGAGCATCTAGAAGATTCAGCAGAATATTATGATTGTACAGTATCTTTGGGTAGTGGTATCATTGGTTTATATTTTTTGCTTTACTTGTCTTTTTATTTAAAAGACTAAATATGGATAGTGATATAGCATTTTATATATCAGGAATTTAAAGACAATTAAATTTTAATTTTTGTTAAATTATATTTTTACAATAAAATTTAAAATTTTGTCTCATGTTGCTCTTATAGATTATTTGTGTATATAACGAGTACTCTAAACTTTCATGGTTTATTATCACCAAAACCATTTTTTTCCCTACAGCATTCATGCTAGGGTTTCATGTAAATTGAAGCTAATTAAATCCAATCAATATATTATTTTCCTTTTGGGATGCATTCAAGTAATTGTATAAATAATAAAATAAAATTAATATCCACATTGCCCTTGGCATAACACAATCTCCTCTGCTGTTTAGTAAAAATGGATCACATAAATGTTAAATTTCTGCTGTTCTGCTGACGGTGAAACCTAAAGAAGGCCTCTATGCTATTAAGCTAAGTTAAAGGAGTAGAGCTAAAGAAATTTCTCTATTGTAAGAGAAATGTGAGCTTTGCAGAAAGTAAATTGGCTAGAAGAAATTCAATGAGGTGTCATCTAAAATGAGTAGATAGAGTAAAGAGTGCTTTGTAGGACCTGTGAGAAAGCAATTTAGATATTCATGGTGATAGCTCACACACTTGGATACCTAGAAGTAATCTAAATCTGAGACTGCTTGAAGGATATTGAACAGAAACACTCTGTCTGGTATCATTTTTGTGTTTATCTTTGCTTGTTGATCTGTCATCACTGCTAATCATTAATTATTTATTGTATCATACCATTAAAAAGAGTGGGAGAAGCCAGGCATGGTGGTGGATGCCTGTTTTCCCAGCACTTGGGAGACTGAAACAGAAGGATCACATGTTCAGATTTAGCCTCAGAAACTTACTGAGACTCTCAGCAACTTATCAAGACCCCATCTCCAAAAATAAATAAATAAATAAATAAGTCTGAGAGTATATCATCTTTTGAATGTCCAAAGAATTAAACCTTTGTTAACTAAAAACTTCAATAGTTCCAAAGTACAAAGTCTGAAAAGTTTACTGGATTCCTCATAATTTTATTTGCAATTTACCACTTAGTTTCTTCTGCATCTTTTTTTTTTTTTTTTCTTCACCAAGTGTAAGTCCTGTTGAAGTACTTTCTGTTCTGTGAACATACACCTTCTTTCTGCATTGTCTGGATTCTGGCATATTAACATGCTGGACCTCAGCCTGATTTTTGTGATGCTCAAGTGTTAAAGCCTTGCTACCTTTGGACACAAGCCTGCTTTGAGGAAAAAATGAAATGTAGGAATTCCAAGAATAAGCACAGTAACCACTTCATCACCGAAGGCTCTGAAAGAGCTTATTGAGCTATTTGGAGAGCTAAAACAGTTCATTTTCTACTTCATGTTGAGTGCTAAAAGATGGTCAGTTTCATTGCTGTTGTTTACCACTTTAGCACAATTTAAGATAATTCTGGGACAAAGTTTTACTCCTCATTTGTTTTGGTACTGGGAGTTGGAGTTATCCCACCAGGACAGGGTGGCTAAGGAAGATTGACTTCCTTTATTTCATTTATAGACTCCCCAGAGATTGGTGTGTATGCCAGCTGCATGTTATGTTGAGAGTCCTATAATAATTGGATTTTATTCCATCTACTTAATAGCAGTAACTTGGAAAATAATAGAGAAAAAGATGGCAGGTTCAGAAACACCTGGGAATTCCTCCTGCCTAGACTTTAACAAGAAAAATCAATATGAACAAAATTTCTGGTGATAGTAACTTATTTAGGTGAGGTAGAAAATAACAATTTTCTTTCATTTTTTTACTGCAAAAGTAGTGTCAAGATACAGATAATTAGAATATCAATGTTTCCATTAGGAGTTTTAAACAATTTTTATGACAAAGATTTATTTTGCCAACTGAGAATGATGAAGGTTTTCCTTTAGAACAATAATATCCCACTGACTTATATAGATAGAGCTCTAAAGTTTTATATCATGCTGCTTTATTTTGTTAAGATTATTGTTCAATTTTCCAGAAAAAAATTTATACAGTCTCACTGTCATAGCACATTAGACTTCCTTTTTCTTTATGATAATGTGAAAAGAAGAATTTTGAGGATATACCTCAGTTACTTCCGTGGCATTTTTGATAAACAGAACTTATTTGCATGTTTAATTTTTTTTTGAAGCCCTTCTAGCTCCGGGCTGCACTCCCAGACCTATTTTATATTATTTTATTTGGAAACAGGGTCTCTTAAGTCAGCGAGGCTGGCTCAGAACAGCGCAATCCTCCTGTCTCTGCCTCCCAAGCTCGGGGATTACAAGCGTGCGCCACCACGCCCGGCTTGCATGTTTAATTTTTAAGAAGACTCAAAGATATATTTTTTTCCTTATGAAAGACTTTGCAGTTATGAAATTTGAATTTTATTCTATAATTCAACTGTTGCTTTTAGTTATCCACAGTAAAACATTATCTTTTGTAGGAAAGAAAGGCTTTCCTCTTGTTGACATATTGAAAAGAGGAAGTGAAATGAGTTCGCTTTATAAAAAGTCATTTTCAGAATATGTATAAGTTCAATTTTTCTAAGCACTAAAACCAAGAAACTCTAATGATTATTCTTAACTGTTCTATCTTTTAAAATTATTCCCTTGATAAGAGCAGGCAATTGCAAAGCACTCCCAAAACCCACAGAAGCATTATTTTTCACTTATAAAACTCAAGTACTTTGTATTTTCTTTTGTTTCATTGTCTACTGCAGGATAGAAATATTAGCTTTGAGAAAAAGAGAACTATTAGATATATGTTATATGTAGCAGAAGTATTTAAATTGCATCTCTGCCTGTCACCAAAATTGCCAATTAAGTAAGTGAACACTATTCTATTTTGATCCTATTTAAAAGACAATTTATTCAAGGAAATTCAGAAATCATCTTCTAGAAGGTTAGATTCTATAGAGGAAAAAATAGTGTATATGTTACTGAAAAAAATAAGTGATTTTGGTTCTGTGCTCTTTTTTGTGCCCTTAAAATGTATAATTACAGAAAGAGAAGTACCTTCTCAGAAACAAGTTACAAAATACAGGATGAATTTTATAACTTTGAATATTGGATGTAATATACAGCAAATATATTATTTAGGAACTCTAGTTATCAGAATATTCTTTCTTGTCTTTTGTTATATACTAAATGTTGAGGGTACAAAGAAGGACACTAATATGTTCCTTACCAAAAAAAAAAAAATCAAAATAAAATGGAGAAGACACCTATTTGTAAAACCGGAGACAAGCATGCTAATTATTTTATTTTATTTTATTTTATTGTGGTATTGAGGATAAAACACAGGAAAATTGTACCTCCAAGCTACACTCCAAGCACTAGTTTTTAGTATTTTATTTTTGAAACAGGGTCTCACTAAGTTGCGAAGTACCTTGCTAAGTAGCTGAGGCTGTAGATGAACCATGATCCTCTGGTCTCAGCATCCCGAATGCTGGGATAACAAGCATGTGCTATTATCCCTGGCCAAGGCATGCTAAATATTATAATGAAAGAGTTTATAAAATAATATGGAATACAGAAGAAATTTTTTTTTCTTTTTTACATCTATTCAGTCCAGAATATTGGTGATAGTAGTTCAAAATGGAAATCAAACCATACCATAAAGAGCTGGAGTTAGGTTGCCTATTTACTCATCTATGGTTGCTCCTTTTTTTTTTGTCTAAAGTTCCTCTTATGACCCTTTTTCACTCTAGTTTCCACATAGGAGGGAAATTCTTTAATTTAGTTGATGTCACAAAAATATCAAATAAATCAGTAAGTCAAACATGAGAAAGAGGAAAGGGGGAGGGAATGGAGTGGGAATTGGAGAAGGGCTAAATGAGTGATGTGTGCATGTATGCCTCTACTATCTTGTACTCCATTAAGATATATGACTACAATGCACCAATAAAAATAAAAAATAAAAAAATATTCAATAGTGAAAAGATTAAAGAGATGGAGGTGATGGAGGCTATATTGGCAGAGGTTAAACATGAAAACAGGCAGAGAAGCAATAGAGAGTTAGGAGTTATGCAAAGCATTGGGTTGATTTTGGGTCCAAGTGTGTTGTGGGGCTGAGTTTGTCTCTGGAGAGAAACTGGATTTTTAAAAATCATGACTGAAAGGGTTGGAAGCTATACAAATACTTTTGGAGTTTTTTCATAAATAATAAAATACTATCACCTATATGAGTGTGGACTTGTTAAGTCTTTTAGAAACAAAATCTTGTGAGATGGAGATAATTCAATATTAGTCAAAGAAGCTACAGTTATGACAGCAGGACTTGGTCACCAATCTTTAGGCTAGAGGTAGAAATGCTGACAATAGTGAGGAAAAGAACTTGCTTAGCAGAGTAAGCAAGACATGATGATAGAAATTTGATTGCTTGTAAGGTGTATTGTTATAAAAACAATTTTTGTTTCCAGTACAATCAGTTGAAATTATACAGATTGGTGCAAAGAAATTTTGTCTTTTCTCTTAACTCAGACATACAAATGGTTTTATTATTTTGGTATATACTTTCTTCTGATGATAAGGCAAATCTTAAAAAAGGAATGCTTATTTGTTATCATAAAAGTAATATATGCTTACCAGAGAGAATTATTAAAAGTGAGAAATATATAAAGGAAAGTAAAATGTGACACATAACCCCATCATAAAAGTTAACTATTATTAATATTTATATTAATAATTCTTATATATGCATATTTGTATATGTATGCATTCCTGTCTTTTTGCTTGTGTATATATGTATAAACATACATATGCATACTCATATACATAATTTATATGTGTGGCTCTTTTTTGATGGCTCATTGAGAAAAATATGTAAGCTATTTAGTACTACATAAGAGTAAAATGTGTTTTTCTTAAAACTTTACATTGTAATACAGATTATGTTGTGATTTAGAAGTTTTAGTTTCTAAAGTGGCTTACAGACAAAAATGTCATAGGTATTAAAGAAAGAATTTTATAGTGAGTCTCTTTGACTTTTTATGTGGGTAATAAATTTTGATAGCATATACATATAAGAAATGGAGATTCACACTTAAAGATTAAGCAAAGAAAGGTTTTACAACTTTAGTTTAAAAGTAAGTTGTATTCCATTTTAACATTTATTAAAATATTTACGGTTTGTGATGTTTAAATTTGAAAAATAAAGATCTAAAATGAATATGTGAAATTTGCAAACTGATTTGTAAGTGGAGAAACTGCCATTTAAATATATATATATATTCAAAGATTGGATCCTGGGGAATGAATCTTATAATTAGAGCTCTTACAAAATTGCTATATTAGAGCTTTTATAAAACATGGGAAAAGTATTGCCATTGAAACCTAATATTTTAGTATTATTATATAAATTATACATTATTTTTCAATAGTAAATTTATTAGAAGTAATTAATATTGTTGATTTGAATTATGGAATAAAGTAAAAATAAAATTTTACTTACATCAGAAGCAAACTGTATTGGGATAAAATGCACAGGATTTTATCCTCAATCTTATTTTCATCAGTGGTCAACATTAAGCTAATTTAATTCAAGTTTTTTTCATATTATGTACATCATTCTGAATTATCTAACTGAATTTAATTATATAGAAGTTGAATTGCCTTATTTCCATTATTTTTCAACTTTTCAATTATTGCTTCATTTAGACAGATTCCACTTTTAACAGCACTGGCAACTCAAAATGAGAAATGTAAGCTATTAGACTGACTTAATAAAAGAATGTTGGATGAGAATATTGTTTTTGCCATATAATTTCTAAATAAGGTGTCATCAGCTTGTGCTTTAATTAAACTGAAAATGCATTTTTTGTTTGAGTATTAAATATTACAGCTATGAGTTGCTGGATTAGCAGCACTGTGAAGTGGGGGTTGAACTAAGCCATTTTTACATAATCTCATTAATTTTTAATAATTTCTAGATCACTTGATTCACATGCATGCCTACATCCATATACTGTGTACTCTTATCCTCTTTGTGCCAGAACAGGAATTCTAAATATACATTTTAAATTTGCTCAGAGTTATGTCTCCTGTAGAAAGTGGCCAATAGTTTGTGAGAACTCCCTGAGGCTTTTATTAACACACTGCTAGATCTCTGTAACTACATAGGGAGATGTTGCTAGTGGCCCAGCTGGCCAATTTATTGAAACCAGGACAAAACCCCAGTTTCTATTTAATTATCTGTGACATTGCTACAACCCAAAGAAATTGGGTTGCCTGGTAATTTTGCTGCATTGCTGAATCTGTTACAAGGTGAAAATGGTGAATTCAAGAAATTCATTGAGTTACAGTCCTGGAATGAAACTTTAATGCCTACTTCATTCATCTCTCTGCTTTAATCCTAGGTCTGCAGTAAAGTAATCCCAAGAAGGTATATACCTTACTTTTATATTTAAGGAAAAAGAATTCACAATCTTATTTGGATCCAAGTCTCTGTTCCCACATCATCTTACACAGAAAGTCATTGCCAGTGTCTATTCAAGGTTTGGGTAAATTATTTATTACTTCTCACTAAGAATAAAATATATGTTAAACATTTACCTAAAGATATCTGCTATGTGACTAAAGGTATATGTGTCCTATACGCATTAAAATATCAATATTTATAATAAGATGGGTATTATTATGTGAAAAATCTAGGTTGCCTCTCAGTATTTCTTTTCTCTTTTCTTTAAAAAAAAGTATAAATGATTAAATTTTTAAAATTCTGTTCCTTCTAAATTAAATTTTAGTCATGCCCAACTTCTAAATTAATCAAATTATTTGAACTTCAAAGTGCATTAAAATTTTTTATTATGAGAATAATTGAGTTATTAAATCTGAATTTAAAAGAAAAAGCACATGGTAACAACTTTAAATTACTGAATAAGCCTTTGATCAGGAGGTTCTTATATTGTTATCTTAAAAAAATAAACTGAAGGAAGTTTTTTGTTCTTTTTGTTGCCAAAAGGTGAACTAAGCTTAGAGTAACTACACTTCTTCTGTTTTTTTTTCTCCTTAAAAACGTAGATAAAAGTTTATTTAGGAAATGAAAAGTACACATTTAAGGACAAATATGGGCCATCTCCAGAAAAAGAGATGCCTGCAGTGACAAATTTATAAATTACTCTGGTAGAAGTAGAAAATCATTTCACTACTCTTACATTACAATAATATTTTTTAAAATTTAGAAATGTAATTAAACATATCATTATAGTTAAATTAATTGTTGTTGTTGTTGTTTTGCAGTACTTGGGATAGAATTCAGGGGCATTTTGCATCTGAGCTACACTCACAGCCCTATTTTTTATTTTCTATTTTGAAACAGGATCTGAGTTGCAAAGGGCCTCACTAAGTAGCTGAGGGAGTCTGCCAAGCGTGATCCTCCTGTCTGTGTCTCCCAAATGCTGTGATTACAAGCATGCATCACCATGCCCAGATTTAAATAAGTTTTTGGTTTATTAAGAATGTATTTCCATTTATTTATCTTAGATGTGTGTGTATGTTGATGGAGGTGTGTGTATGTGTGTGTACATGCATGGACATACCTACATACAGAGAGTAATGGCCATAATAAAATTTTATTTTTTGGTGAAGAAGATTTAGTGAAATCAATGACTTTTCTGCCTCCTAAATTAAGGTGTTGTTCAGAATCTACAACAACGTATCAAGGCTTATAAGATATAACTAAAAATAATAATGACAAAAACAATATAATATAGTCAGTGGAATGAAAAGTAATAAAAGAAAATGCAAATTTTGACCTTGAATAGAAGCAGGAGCACAGTTGCCTCCACTCTCACCATTGAACCTCAGATGCTGTGAGTCATCATGAAGGAAACACACCACTGGGGTATGTGTTGTTATTGTTCTGACCAGTGTCTGTTCCAATCTTTTTCCGTTTCTCTTGTGAATCTAGAATGTTGCATATAGGGGAGCTTTCTTGGAAGTCAGAATGAGGAGGGATAGTGACTTCTCTCCATTACAGCATTAGCTCAATTTTCTTTTCCAATCACATGAAGGCAGCCAGGCAACCTTTAAGTTATACTTAAGGATAGAGGCTAATGTTTATAAGTAGAGCGGGCAAAGAAATTACTTATGTGACTCCTTGAATAGTATTTTGAAGGGAATGAGAGAAATCTACAGCATCAGAAAGTTAAGTTTCTAATCCTGGGCAAGCCCCTGATACATATAGAGAATAGTTGAGCTTCTGTGAGAGAGGCTGGGTCTGAGGATGTTGTGATGGCCTATGCTATATCAGCTCCTGCTCTGTGAGGATACCTCGTGGATGCTAAATTTCTATGGCCTTGACTAAATTAATGGAAAGCATGTGATTGAAGCATATTCTTTCTACCAATATAAAGCACAACGGAGCTACACATGGTAAATGAGAATCTATATGAATATATACATATGGTGTATACCTAATTAATGTTAACATAACATAAAAATATAAAATCACATTATAAATATTAACACATGACAGTTGTCAATGTATTTATGCATGTGTATATATATTTAGAAGTAGAAAAAAAACATGAAAAAAACATATAAAATAAGTGCTTGATTATCCATTTTTTAAAAAAGTATACATTTTTTAATGATCAGAAAGTTAGTTTAGAACATGATGCATTATTTTTCTTTTTGTTCAATTTATACTTCTTTATTTTTAAATAAAATTTTTTATTGAACATAAATGGTATACATTTAAACTATATTTGGTGCCCTCTCCCCTCTGCCCCCATTTTCCCTTCCCCCCTCCCACCAATGGTTGTCCAGGTTAACCCTGTCATATTCATAATTTTACACATATTCAGATGTAGACTCTCATTAATCAAGATCAGCCTTCCTCCTCTCCTATCTTTCCATTCAGACTTTGTTGATATTTCCCCTCCATTATCTGGAGTCCCACTGGTATCCTCTGTGTTTCCTAGTTTGGGCATATTAGAGGAAACATATGTACCTTCTCCTTCTGTGCTTGGCTGATCTCACTTAACATAATGTCCTCCAGGGCTTTCCATCTTCTTGCAAATGAAATGAAAGAAATTTTGTTCTTCTTTATGGCAGAATAGAATTCCAGTGTGTGTATTTCCCAAAGTTTTGCTATCCATTCATCTGTTGATGGTGATCTGGGTTGGTTCCATATTTTGGCTATTACGAATTGTGCTGCTATGAACATAGGTATGCATATGTTGCTGTAGTTCTCTGAATTCAGCCTCTTTGGAAAGATACCCAGAAGTGGTATAGCTGGATCATATGGTGGATCTATTCCCACCTTTCTTAGAAATCTCCACACAGATCTCCATAGTGGCTGAACTAGTTTGCATTCCCACCAACAGTGTAAAAGAGTTCCTCTTTCCCCACATCCTCACCAGCATTAGCAAAACAAATAACCCAATCAAGAAATGGGCAAATGAACTAAATAGACACTTCACAAAAGAAGAGATACAAAGGGCCAATAGATACATGAAAAGATGTTCTACATCACTGGCCATTAGGGAAATGCAAATCAAAACTACACTGAGATTCCATCTAACCCCAGTCAGAGTGGCAAGCATAAAGAAATCAAATAACAATTTATACTTTTTAATTTTGTTCAATTCCTACTCTTTAAAAATTCACTGACTTAACTTGGCATGGTTGGAGTATAGCTTTGATACTAGTGGCAAATGTATCCAATACCATAGAGGCAAAAAGGAGACATTTAGATTTTATATCAATTATCTTTATAAAATTCCAAGTAATATTTAAAATTACAAGAATTTACAGTATTTAGATTTGCACTCTCCTGGCTGCTTTAGTCATGAATTCACTGAATTGTAACAATAACTTCATGTGATGAGAGTTATTATTATATCCATTTTACAGATGAGAAGACTTGCTCTGTGAGATTACATAATTTTGTTCCATAGTTAATAAATGTAGAATCAGAATAAATTCTGGGTTTTTGGGCTTCATTGTGTGTTTCTTTAATACTGTAAAATAATTAATTCTACTGTTCAAAAAGCACACCCTGCATAGTTTTGAGACACTATAACCCATAATATTTAGCCTAAACTGGACGTTTAATCTTGCCAGGAAAATATGTGTGGTAGTTTAAGGATAAAAGGCAAAATACAGTGAAATGTGTTGATATTTTAACACTCTTCCTCACATAACTGTACTTTAGAACATGTTATGTTCCTCCCTGATGCTGGGTTGATGTCTAGGGCAGGATCTAAGATATCTATCTATCTATCTATCTATCTATCGATAGATAGATAGATAGATAGATATTTTATTGTTGCTCAGTTTGACTATTATGTGGTGTGGTGAAGCTTTTCTCTTATCTTGTCTCAAGGAAGTTTTAGAAGTTTCCTGCACCTGTGTATTGACCACTTGTTCTGCTATAATACATTGTTAGTGGGATTACAAATTAGTGCAACCACTTTGGAAAAAAGTATTTTTATTTTGGTGGTACTGGGGTTCCTGTACCACCAAAGAAACCCTTCTACCTCCAGGCTACACTCCCAGACCTATTTTATACTTTTTAATTTGGAAACAGGGTCTCTTAAACCAGCGTGGCTGGCTTTGAACCTGCGCTATCCTCCCAAGCACGGGGATTACAAGCGTGCGCCACCACCTACCTCCAGGCTACACTCCCAGACCTATTTTATACTTTTTAATTTGGAAACAGGGTCTCTTAAACCAGCGTGGCTGGCTTTGAACCTGCGCTATCCTCCCAAGCACGGGGATTACAAGCGTGCGCCACCACGCCCGGCTACTTTTAATCTTTTCTATATATTGTATCTCTTTGCTCTAGGTGCATTTTTCTTTTCTCATTGACTTTAAACACTATTTGATTTGAATGGATGTAATTTTCTTCATGTTCCTTGTATTTGAGGTTGTTGAACCTTAATCTATATTTTTTCATAAAATGTAGAAACTTTGGCCATTATTTATTTAAATATTTTTCTACATCTATAATTAAGTAACTTTAAAAAGTGTGTACTTGGAATTAAGGTAAAAATGCACAAATGTTCTGTTCTTTCTTTTTCCTGAGATTTTTATTTTTTTTTTTCTTTTTTTTTTAATTTTATTTTATTGGTGCACTGTATTCATACATCATAGTGGGATACAAACTTTTGTAGACATACATGCACACATCGCCCAGTCAGCCCCCACCCGATCCCCACCCCATTCTCTCCCCATCCCTCCTTCCCATGCTTGGCTTAGTGGTTGACATCTAGTATTATAGCAATTTATCCAAAATTAAAAATGATAATCTCACATAACAGTTTCATTTGTCTGATACCAAGCGTTTGATGATTTAAAGATAGCATTTCAATATTTCTTTTTGTTTTCTTTCTTACTAGAGCATATTTTTTTCTGTTTTTTTAGGTGAAACTATCATATATTTATATATTTATTTTTCAGAAAAAAATCTATCCTAATATGGAATATGAATTCTAGATACCCAAAACGATCTTGAAAATGAACAAAGCTAGCAGATATATATTTTCTGATTTCAAACCATATAAAGCTAAAATAATTGAAACAGTGTAGTACTGTTCTAAAGGCAGATATATAAACCATTGGAGTTAAGTACAAGCCTAGAGCTAAATTCTTCCCTATATTGTCAAGTTATTTTTGACAAGGTTTCCACGAACATTTGGTGGTGGAAATAATACTCTTTTAACTAAATATTGTTGAAAAATAATAATTACATGGAAAAGAATAAAATTGGACCCTTACCTAATCCCATATACAAGTATTAACTCAAAATAGATAAAAGACCTAAATATAAATCTTAAGACTATAAACTTTTAGGAGAAAATCTGGGTCATAAAACCTCACAACATTGAAATTGGCAGTGATTTCTTGGATATGATTTCAATGGCACAGGCAACAGAAGAATATACAAACTCCCTAAAAAATAAAAGAAAATATTGTATATCCAAAGACAATGTAAACAGAGTTAAAAGTTACTAATAGAATTGGATAAAATATTTCCAAATGCTATATCTGAAGGTATATTAATATTCCAACTAGAAATCCTAAAAATTAACAACAATAAAGGCAAACAATACAACTTAGAGATAGGTAAAAGACTAACATAAATAATGAATCTCCACAGATAACCAATCTTAGTTGTCTGTTGGATGGAAACTCTTGTTTCTCTGGTTCTGGTGAGTGTTACCTATTTCTTCTTTGTAGTTAATCTCTTTGAGTATTTTCTCTAGCGCTGGTTTTGAAGACATAAATTCCTTCAGTTTCTGTTTGTCATGGAAGCTTCTTATTTCTCTATCTAATTTGATAGAAAGTTTTGCTGGATAGGAAATTTTTGGCTGGAAGTTGTTTTCTTTCAGAGTTTGGAATATGTTACTCCAAGCCCTTCTGGCTCTCATGACTTGGTTTTGGAAGTCATGATTATAAAGTAAACTCTTCTTATCAAGTAAACTTCTTATCAAGTAAACTCCTCTTCTGTAATATTTATTAGAGAGCACATATTAATCTTAGACATTGAATTTTTTTAAGAACTTAATTTGAATATTTCTTTTTCTTTGAAACATCTACTAACATATTTATTTTTATTCTTAAAAACAAAAATAGTTTATTTTTTCTTTCAACTCTATCATTGTTATATTTCAAGTTATGGATTTTACTCTTTGATAAGAGCTTTATTTAATACAACTAAAATACTACAGAATATAGCTATTTCAATTAATTGATACAATTAAATGCTTTTTAAAAATTTTTTTTAATTACTAACACAATTTAACTTTAGAATACTTTCATTATACTAAATATTTGTTAGAATTCATTTGCCTTATTAATCATCCTAAAATATAGTAAATTATTTATCTGATTTTCTTACATTTTAGATTTATCTATTTTAGACATTTTATTTAACCGAACTAATAAAATAAAATTATGTGCCTAATTTATTCTATTTATCATACTGTACAAAATTCACCCATGATGTAACATTTATTGATAATTTATTCTCTTTTGTTGCCAAACAATATTTCACCATATGAATATAGTATACTATGTTGTGCTTATTTTATCAGTAGAATGGATTGTTGACTTTTTCACTGTTATGGTTAGATGTAGAATGGCCCTTATAAAAGCTTATAAATTGGTGTTGGAGCTAATATTATCTAGTCTTGAAGGTTGTAATTCAGCAGTAGATAAGTTCATTGTAATGGATTTCCCTGAGTGGTACCCGGTAAGCTGGTAGGGTATGGATGGAGGTGGGTTTCTGAGGTGCATCCTTGGGGATTGTATTTGATTTTCCCTTCCCTACTTCTCTCTTGCTTGCTTCTGGCCTCTATGATGTGAGGAGCACAGCCCATGTTCTCTCTTTATCTCCACCTCCCATTGCCATGCCCAAAGACCATGGTCTCGGTCTCACATGGACTGAACTTGAAACCCTTGACCAAATATATTTTCTTTAATCTTAGTTGCATGGTAAATCTTTTAGATTATAAATGCAAGAATGATGACTTTCACTTTGGCCTTTATAAATAAAAAGCACTGTGAACACCTTTATATGAGTTGTTGTTGTTGCTATTTACATATATTTTCATTTCTAGGTAATTAGAAGTGGGATTGCTATGTCATATAGTAACTCTATTCAACATTTTGAACAATTTTTCAAAAAGGCCTACCATTTTACATTTCTATCAGCAGTCCTGAGGGTTTCACATTTTCTATATCATTGCCTATATTTGCTTTTGTCTGCCTTTTAAAAAAATGTATTGGTCCATTTTATTTATACATCATAATGGAGTTTATTAAAAAAAAACTTGTGTAGAGGTAAATACAGACATCACCCAGCCAGCCCCCACCAAGACCCCACTCCACTCCCTCCCCATTACTTCCTCCCATGCTTGGCTTAGTGGTTGACTATGATATGAATAAGTACATCTTGTGCTTTAAAGAGTTGTCTGCCTTTTTGATTAATACAATCCTAATGAGTGTCCAGGTTGACCATGCTACATTCATACTTTTACACAGATTCAAATGTGGCTATTCCATTAATCAATCTCACCCTTCTTCCTCTCCTACCATTTCATTTTAGCTTTGCTGAGGTTTTTTCTCCATTATCTGGAGTCCCTCTGGTATTCCTAATACTCCCTAGTTCAGGCATATTATAATTATGTCCCTTCTCTTTCTGTGCTTGGCTGATCTCACTTAACATAATATTCTCCAGATCGTTCCATCTTCTTGCAAATGACATAATTTTGTTCTTCTTTATTGCTGAGTAGAATTCCATTGTGTGCATTTCCCATAATTATGCAATCCATTCATCTGTTAATGGATACCTAGGTTGCTTCCATGTTTTGGCTATTATGAATTGTGCTGCTATGGACATGGGTAGGCATATGTTATTGTAGTTCTCTGATTTAAACCCCTTTGGGAAGATACCCAGGAGTAGTATAGCTGGATGATTTGGTGGATACATTCCCAGTTTTTTACCTCATTGTTGGGAGGAGGGAAAGAGGAAGTGAGGGGGGAAAGCACCAAGCACTGCCTGAATGTATGCCATTTTCAATATAATCCACATAAAAATAAAAAATAAATAGATAAATAAATTTAAGTCCAAGATTTAAAAAATAAATACATAAAATAAAACAACCCTAATAAGTGAGAAGTAGTATCTCATTTGTGCTCTTGATTTATATTTTCCTGATGAATAATGATGTTGAATATTTTTTACATGATCTCTTTCTTAAGAGAAAGCAATCCTACATATTCTAAAAATCATTTGCTTTGTATGATCACTTAATTTTTAAGAGGGTGATCCAGGTAAAGTGGTATATGCCTATAAGCCTATACGGAAGGATGAGAAAACAGGATTACAATTTTAGGCCAGAGGCACATGACAACTTAGTAAGACCATATATAAAAAAAAAATAAAATGAGTCCCCAGGTGCTGCTCAGAGATATAAATTCCCTGGGTTAAATTCCCAAGACCACAACACATACTTTAAAAAGAGAAGAAAACTAGTAACTCTAACTTCACCTGCAAAAGTAGAAGTCTGTTATAATAGTCAATAAACTGATTCTATTAGGGATTCTAGAAAGGTCAATAGGAATTACATGATTTGTTTTGTTTTGTTTTGTTTTGCTTTTGTTTTTGGTGGTACTGGGGTTGCTGGAAGCCCTTCTACCTCCGGGCTACACTCCCAGACCTATTTTTATATTTTTTATTTGGAAACAGTGTCTCTTAAGCCAGCAGTGCTGGCTTCGAACCTGTGTGATCTTCCTGTCTCTGCCTCCCAAACATGGGGATTACAAACGTGCACCAGCACAGCTGTCTACATGATGTTTTTAATTGTCTCAAAATAAGCCTTACTGCTGATTTGAGTATTTTGTCCTGGGACCAGATTCACTGCAAAAATATTCTAGTGAGAGTGACCTGAAATTCAGACTCAGGCAAATGGTGAAATGGTCAGCACCCACAAGGTTTGCCTCTAAATCCCAAACTACAAATACTTGCAGGTGTGACATTGACAAAAACAAGGCAAGTAGTTTCAGCAATATTTTTCTTTTCCCAATATGTTTAACAAATGGTTAAATAATTTTCTTCTTAAATTATTAATTTCCAATTAAATAACAAATATATTCGTAGAAATGACCACATAAAACAAAAAATATGTTGGGTATAATAAGTATCCTTTAGTGTTTCAAGATATTCAGAGTTGAATTGTATTCTCTCAAAATGCATATGTTGAAATTCTAATCCCCAGTACCTCAGAACATGACCCAATTTAAAGGCAAGTATTTTTTCAGTGATAATCATTTTAAAGCTAGGCTATTAAGAGGGAGCCTTATTTTTGAGTTGTGTCTTTATCCAGAAGAAAAATTGAACACAGAGGAAAGTACATAGAGGAGATGATACAAAGACATAGATACACGACTGTGTATAAACTGAAGAGATGTACAACGATTTCTTTATCACTATTCTCAGAAGGAACCAACACTGCCAACATGTCAATTTTGAACTTCTGAACTACAAGACAATATGCTTTTTTGATTAAAACAACCTAGTTTGGAGAACTTTGTTACAGTGGCCCTAGAAATTTAGTACACAAGGGAATGTAAAGCTTATAAATGCATTTCAGGAACACAGCCCTTTCTTTTTTTGCTTCAGTTATCTTGTCCCTTGAATAACTCAATGAGAATGCTCTCAGTTTCATTAGTTTTGCCATGCATTATAGAACAAATGTTGATTTTTCCCACAACACTGACACGATGTTAAGCCCTTGTCTACTCGTAGCAGGTATGCTCTTCCCTAGACAAGAACATTTTACCCAGTGACAGAACCTGACACAAAGCAGTAACCTGCTAGAAGCTTTAATATATCTATAGCAACAAGATTGGAATGCCATTTACTGCTAAAGTTCAAATCAACAATTCTCTGGCAGGAGGACAGGGTGCTAACATCCCAAATA
This sequence comes from Muscardinus avellanarius, assembly GCF_963383645.1. Lineage (NCBI taxonomy): Eukaryota > Metazoa > Chordata > Mammalia > Rodentia > Gliridae > Muscardinus > Muscardinus avellanarius. Next base: position 90,311,767 of record NC_137791.1, read on the forward strand.
GCTTTTCTATACAAAGCATAAAGAAGCCACAATCTTTTTTATATTTTATGACTTTACTTCAATGAATTTTTAAAAGCATATATACAAAGACTGTATTAAGACACTTCTTCCTTGAGTGAACTGCCAATATGCTTTTGTTTATCAGGAAAGGAAGCACATTAAATAAAATAAGAAAGATCAGAAATAAAACAAAATTGGAAGCAAAAATAATTTTACTCTCTTATTTTATTTATATTTATAATTAATATATTGTTTTATTATATAAAGAAACATTGGTTTTATCAAGGATTAGAGTTTAAGAAAACATATTTGGAAGAAACTATAATCATTATTATTTTTTCTATATCAGAGATGTTGGTGTCAATTTTACTTAAGACTAATTATATTGAGTAGCTGAGTACAGTGTTCCTGCTTTATATTTTGCATAATAAAAATAAGTAAGCATATTTTCAACATTAGTACTTTATAACATTTAGAATACAATTGACTTTCTTTTTAGTAGATAGTTTTATTTCCATATTATGATATGAATAATGCATATTCAGATACATGTGTGGTACTTTCATAAAGACTATTTTCATTTCCCTACAGTTGAGATTATTAATATTTTCAATGCTTCTAGCCATTTCCTGTCTAATGTTATGATCAAAATAGAATATTCTAGAATGGTTCTTAAAGAAACCACATGTTCAAATATTTCAGAAAATAACATCAAATATGTAAACATAAATATTTTAAAGTTGGATCTTCTAGTGTGCAAATCAGTTAAGTTCTTCCAGCTCCTTTTTCTTTGCATTTCCCATTCCCCTCTTGTATTACCCCTCTTGTATTACATTTTAACTCATTTCCTACTATCATTAGCACTATTTCTTCTCTCCATTTTCTTTCTATTTTTGATAATATAATTGGGTCTTTTTTCATATTTTATTTTATTTATATGTGGAACATAATGAAAATGGTGTATATTTAGATTATGCTTCAGGCCCTCTCTCCCCCATTCCCCTTCCTACATTCCAATAAAGAGTGTCCAGGTTAACCATGCAATATATATATTATTACACATATTCAAATGTAGCTCCTTCATTGAACAACCTCAGCTTTCTTCCTCTCCTATCCTTCCATTCTAGCTTCGTCAATATTTCCCCTCCATTATCTGGAGTCCCTCTGGTATTACCACTACTCCCTAGGTTGGGAATATTAGAGAAAACATAAGTTCTCTCTGTGCTTGACTAACCTCACTTAACATAATGTTCTCCAGTTCCCTCCATCTTCTTGAAAATGCTATTATTTTATTTTTATTTATAGCTGAGTAGAATTCCATTGTTTGTATTTCCCATAATTTTGCAATCTATTTATCTGTTGATGGAGACCTAGGTTGGTTTATTTATTTTTATTTTTAATTTTTTTATAAGTGGAATATATTGAAAGTGGTTTACATTTAAATTGTGCTTCTTGCCCTTCGCCCTGCATCTCCCTTCCCCTCTCCCAATAAAGAGTGTCCAGGTTTACCATATTATATTTACACTATTACACATATTCAGATATAGCTCCTCCATTGAACAACCTCAGCTTCCTTCTTCTCCTATCTTTCCATTCAAGTTTTGCTGAGATTTCCCCTCCATCATCTGGAGTCCCTCTGGTATTACCACTACTTCCTAGCTTGGGCATATTAGAGAAACATATGTCCCTTCTCTTTCTGTGCTTGACTACTCTCACTTAACATAATGTGTTCCAGTTCCTTCCATCTTCTTGCAAATGGTATTATTTTATTCTTCTTTATAGCAGAATAGAATCCCATTGCGTGTATACCCCATAAGTTTGCAATCCATTCATCTGTTGTTGGAAATCTAGGTTGGTTCCATATTTTGGCTATTACAAATTGTGCTGTTATGAGCATGGGGATATATATGTTAATGTAGTTCTCTGATTTCAACCCCTTTGGAAAGATACCCAGGAGTGGTATAGCTGGTTCAAATGGTGGATCTATTCCCAGTTTCCTAAGGAATCTCCATACCTAAGGATCTCCATAGTGGCTGAACTACTCTGCACTCCCACCAACAGTGTAAAAGAGTTCCTCTTTCCCCACATCCTCTCCAGAAATTGTTGTTGTTTGATTCCTCTGTTTGGGGTTAGATGGAATCTCAGCATAGTTTTGATTTGCATATCCCTGATGGCTAGTGATGTTGAACATCTTTTCATGCATCTATTGGCCATTTGTATCTCTTCTTTTGTGAAATCTCTATTCATTTCAGTTGCCCATTTCTTGATTGGGTTGAATGTTTTGCTAGCCAAGAGTCTTTTGAGGTCTTTGTATATTCTGAATATTAGCCCCCTATCAGAGTGGTGGCTGGTAAAGATTCTCTCCCATTCTGTAGGTTTCCTCTTTAGGTTCTTGATGGTTTTCTTTGATGAGAAGAAACTTTTTAGTTTGAAGAGACTCCACTTATTAATTATTACTTTAATTTCCTACGCTTTGGAAGTCTTACTGAGAAAGTTACTGCCTGTGTCTATATGTTGGAGTGTAGATCCTATGCCTTTCTCTAATAACTTCACAGTCTCTGGTCTAATTTCTAAGTCTTTGATCCGTCTTGAGTTGATTCCTGTGCATGGTGAGAAGTAAGGATTCAGATATAACTTTCTACAAATGGATAGCCAATTCTCCCAGCACCCTTTGTTGAAAAGGCTATCTTTTCTCCAGCGTATGAGTTTTGCCCCTTTGTCAAAGATCAATTGACTATATATGTGCGGATTTGTTTTTGTATCTTCTTTTCTGTTCCACTGGTCAGTCTTCCTGTTGTTGTGCCAGTACCATGCTGTTTTTACTACTATTGCTCTATAGTATAATTTGAAGTCTGAGCATGTGATGCCTCCTGCCTGGTTCTTGTTGCTGAGAATTACTTTGGCTATTCTGGGTCTTTTCTTTCTCCATACAAAATTCATAACTGATTTTTCCAAGTCTATGAGAAATGTTGTTGGTATTTCAATGGGGATTTCATTGAATCTATAGATCACTTTTGGCAGAATGGCTGTTTTGATGATATTTATTCTTCCTATCCATGAGCAAGGGAGGTCTTTCCACCTTCCAAGGTCTCCTTCAATTTCTTTCTTTAATGTTTTGTAGTTTTCTCTGTAGATGTCTTCTACATCTTTGGTTAGGTTTATTCCTAGGTATAGAGGTTATAGTAAATGGAATAGTTTTCTTTATGTCTTTCGTTGTGGATTCATTGTGGGCATAAAGAAAAGCAACTGATTGCTTTAGGTTGATTTTGTATCCTGAAACTTTGCTGAATTGTTTAATCAGATCCAGAAGTCTTTTGGTTGAGTTCATTGGATCTTCTAGATAAAGAATCATATCATCTGCAAATAAGTATAGTTTTAATTCATCTCTTCCAATTTGAATTTCTTTTATTTCCTTCTCTTGACTTATTGCTGTGGCAAGAGTCTCAAGGACTATATTGAAAAGAAGTGGTGATAATGGACATCCTTGTCCTGTCCTGACATTAAAGGGAAATCTTGCAGTTTTTACCCATTCAATATGATGTTGGCTTTGAGTTTATTGTATATTGCCTTAATGATGATGAAATATGTTCCTTCTATTCCAATTTTCTACAGTGTTTTGAACATAAATGGGTGTTGGATTTTGTTGAATGCTTTTTCAGCATCTATTGATATGATCATGTGGTTTTTGTTCTTAGTTCTATCTATGTGTGGGATAACATGTATTGATTTGCATATGTTGAACCAGCCTTGCTTTTCTGGGATGAAACCAACTTGGTCATGGTATACAATTCTTTTCATATTGTTTTGAATGTGTCTAGCTAGTATTTTGTTTAAAATTTTTGCATTTATGTTCATTAAGGATATTGGTCTGTAATTATCCTTTCTTGAAATATCTTTATTTTGTTTTAGGATTAATGTGATACTGGCCTCATAGAAGGAATTAGGGAGAATTCCATCTCTTTCAATTTCCCGGAACAAGTTGTAAAGTATTGGTATTAGTTCTTCACTGAAAGTTTTGTAAAATTCAGCTGGAAAAGCATCTGAACCTGGGCTTTTCTTTGATTTTAGAGTTTTGATTGCTGTTTCTATTTCTTCATTTGACATTGGTTGGTTTAGGCTTGCTATGTCCTCTTGGTTCAGTTTAGGTAGGTTATATGTGCTTAGACATCTATCAATTTATTCCATGTTTTCCAGACTGTTGGAGTATAAATTCTCAAAATAGTTTCTGATAATCGTTTGAATTTCCCCTCTGTCTGTGGTGATGTCTCTTTTTTCATTTCTGATTTTAATAATTTGAGTTGATTTTCTCTTTCTTTTGATTACGTTGGCCAGGGGTTTGTCAATCTTATTAATCTTCTCAAAGAACCAGCTTTTTGTTTTGTTGATTCTTTAAATTGTTTGTTCTTTATTTCATTTATTTCTGCTCTGAATTTACTAATTTCCTGCCTTCTACTGGCTTTGGGATTATACTGTTGCAGTCTTTCTAGGTCCTTGAGTTGTGTCATTAGGTTGTTTGCTTGGCAACTTTCTGTTCTACTTATGTGGGCACTCAGTGTTATGAACTTTCCTCTCTACTCTGTCTTCAAAGTGTCCCATAGATTTTGGTATGTTGTTTCTCTATTTTTATTTAATTAAAGAAATTTCTTTATTTCTCCCTTAATTTCCAATCTTACCTACTCATCATTCAATAGTGTATCATTCAGTCTCCATGTATTTTGGGTTTCCTGTTGTTTATTTCTACTTTCATTTCATTATGGTCTGAAAAGATGCAGATAATTATAATACATCTTTTGAATTTGCTGGTGTTTGTTTTGTGTCCCAGGGTGTGATCTATTTTGGAGAAGGTGCCATGGGCTGCTGAGAAGAATGTGTATTCTGCTGTTCCTGGTTGAAATATTCTGCATATGTATATTAAGTCTATTTGGTTTATAATTTTCATTAGCTGTGAAGACTCTTTACTCATCTTCTGCCTTGAAGGTCTATCCAGTGATGTGAGAGGTATATTGAAGTCTCCCATTATTATTGTATTTGGGTCTATTTGAGATCTGATATCCTGGAGGGTTTGTTTTACAAATGTGGCTGCACCCACATTCTGGGCATACACAGTTACTATCATTATATCTTCTTGGTGGATTTTTCCTTTTAATAAAACTTTGTCTCTTCTGATGGGTTTTAGCTTAAAGTCTGTTTAGTTGGATATCAGTGTTGCTACTTCTGCCCGTTTTTGGTTTCCTTTGGCATGATATATATGTTTCCATATTTTCATTTTCAGTCTGTTAATGTCTTTTGCTGTAAGGTTAGTTTCTTGCAAACAGCATATATTTGGATCATGTTTTTTTTAATCCACATTACTAGTCTGTGTCTTTTGATTGGAAAGTTATGTCCTTTGACGTTCAGTGTTATTATTAAATACGACGTTTATTTCCATTAATTTTGTGTTCTATCTTCTGTTGGATATAATATTATTTCTTCTCTTCTCTGGTTCTGGAGGAGCCTGCTTATTTTTTCTTCTTTATGGTTTATTTCCTTAAGTATTTTCTCTAGTGTTGGCTGAGATTTCATGTTTTTTTTTTTTTTTTTTTTTTGGTGATACTGGGGTTCCTGGAAGCCCTTCTACCTCCAAGTTACACTCCCAGACCTATTTTATATTTTTATTTGGAAACAGGGTCTCCTAAACCAGCATGGCTTGCTTTGAACCTGCACGATCCTCCTGTCTCCGCCTCCCAAGCTCGAGGATTACAAGCGTGTGCCACCATGCCTGGCGAATTCATGAATTTTTTGAAGTTCTCCTTATCTTGAAACACTTTGGTTTCTCCATCAATTTTGAATAATAGTTTTGCTAAATATCGCTGTTTTGGTAGGAAGTTATTTTCTCAGGGTGTGGATCACATCATACCAGTCTCTCCTGATATTCATGACTTGAGATGTATAGTCTGGGGTGATTTTTATTGTTTTGCCTCTATATATCACCCATCCTTTTGTTCTCACTGCTTTTAAGATTCTTTCCTTAATGTCTATGCTGATCATTTTGATTATTATATGCTTGGGAATGTTCTTCTTTGATCTTGTATTAATGGTGTTCTGTATGTCTCCTGAAAGTGGAGATCCAAGTCTCTTTCCATGTTTGGAAAATTCTCTGAATATTTTTTTAAGAGATTACAGATGCCCTTGGTCTGTACTTCTATCCCTTCTTCAATACCTTATATCAGTAAGTTAGGATGCTTCATATTGTCCCATAGTTCCTGGATGTTTAGGTTTTGTTACTGTAATGACTTCTGTAAGCTGTTGACTGTGTTTTCAGTTTTGAATGTACTGTCTTCTAATATTGATATTGTACTTTCCATTTCATCTAATCTTCCAGAATTTCTTTCTATTGCTGTCTTCATTTCATTTATTGACTCTTTCATTTCATTTCAGAACTCTTTCTGATTCTTTCTTAGTGTTTCTATATCCTATATCATTTCCTGTAGACTTGTTTTAAAGCCTTTCATCATATTGTAGATCAAGATTCTGAACTCCCCTTCTTGCATTTCCTGTAGGTGTGGGGAACCATTAAGGTTTTCCCATTATCTTTACTAAAAGAATACTTCTGACTATCCTTTGCTCAGCTGACTGTCCTTCACCCACAGTCAACAAGGTTTGGGGTCATGGAAGGTTCAAAATAATTAAGGTCTGAGAGAAGATTAGGTTTGTATTGTTTGTGATGGCACGAGGGTATTGATTGACCTGCTCATGATGTATGTACTTTGGATTTGTCATTATTGTATTAGGATGTAAGGTACTTTGGATTTGTCATTATTGTACTATGGTGTAAAGTACTTTGGATTTGCTATTATTGTATTCCAGTGTAAGAAACTATATAAATACCACAAGAGAAATAAACTCGGGATTGGCCAGTAGAGATATTCACCCAGGAGTAGACTGGCGATCCTTTCATGCTTGAAAAGAATTTTTTTAATTGAATTCTTTAATCCTCACACCTCTCTTCAGAACCCATACTTTTGGCAAGTAGAGGCTCATACAGGGAAATTCTGAAACTGAGGATCCAGCAAAGGACAGTCAGCTGAGTGAAGGACAGTCAGAAGTATTCTTTTAGTAAAGATAAGGGGAAAACTTTAATGGCTCCCCACATGTAGGTCAGTATTTGTGATTTCAGTTGTCTCTTCATTATTCCTGTTTCTCATATTTTAAAGATTCTCAGGCCTGTTTTTCTGATGCCTATCCATCATTTGTGAGTATTATGTCTAATCCAATCTTAGTATTAGAAATTTAGAGGAGTCAGCAGGTCACAGTACTTTTTCCAATGGTGAGGTTTGGGTGATGGGGGAGGAGCAGGGCTAATGGGGGCAGGAGTCAGGTTAGGTAGAAGATATGTTTACATTGAGTAAGGATTTAAGTATAACAAGGTAATATCTTCTTGAGAATGAGAGAGAGTTAAATAGTAGTACTCTTGTAGTTAGTAGAGTATTTAAGTATGAAGATATGAAATACTTTGAATATTAAACAAGGAGCTATAGTATGGGAAAAAGTTTTGAGGGAAGAGAGTAGATAGGCTAGAGTGGGGAAGTTTGTAAGAGGGATGGGGGAAGGAAAAAACAAACATAAATAAAGTATCAACACAAGATACAAAAGCTAACTATTATATAATCAAAGAAAACAAACAACTAAAAGGGGAAAAAGAAAAAAAAGTAAAAAAGAGTAAGAAAGAAGAAAAAAAGGTCAAGATTAAAATAAAATAAAAGGAACTAGTGACTGTGTGAGACCAGAAAACAAAGCAAACTATCAAACATGTATTAAAAAAAATAAAAGGAAAAGAAAAAGGGGAAAAAAGAACAAAAAAATCTTAAAAAAAAAACCAGTCCTACTAATTTACAAATATAGGGTCGGGTCCATATAATATAAGAATATCTGATTGCTGTGGTAGCTTTTGGAATATAATCCAATGTCTCTTAATTTGCTCTGTACTCTATTATCAGCTTCTTAAGCTACTTTCTGAGTGTTTGGACACCTTTCTTTCCTTTGACAGCTTTGGGTTTAGATGTCAGAGCGTCTGTTATCACTATTAAATAAATTCTGTACAAGTCCCAAGTTCTGTATATTTCCAGCCTGTAGTCAGTACCTCTGTACTCTTCACCCTGGACTCAGGCTTGTTCTTCCCTATTGCAGGGGTAGAGGGTGTCCAAAGTATTTTTAGAACCTCCCCCTGAGGCCCTATGCATGTATTGTGCCTTGTGGATTTTTCCTGTGTCTCTAGAAATTCTAACTGGGCTAGCCCATGGGGTCCCAAGGTGCACCCTGGGTTAAGGGTTGTTGTATGGTCCTGGGGTACACACAATTACTACCAGAGTGCTGCTGGATCCTAGGGCACAGACTGGGTGCACGGTTATCGCTGGTCCCAAAAGGCTCATAGGCACAGATGCCTAGCGCCCGGTTCAGGACTCGGGCGGTGTGCCGAGGGCTAGCGACAGACCTGGGGCATAGGCTGGGTGCTCAAGGTAGCGCTGAGTCTCAGGGCGCAGGGCGGGTGCAGACAGCTAGTGCTGGGTTCGGAGTTACATATGGGGCGCAGAGGCTAGCACTGGTCTCAGGCTCAGGTAGGGTGCATGAGGGTAGTGATAGATCCCAGGGCGTGGGCCAGGCATACACAGCTAGTGCTGGACCCAGGGTGTGGGCTGGGGGCTCAAAGTTAGCACCCAGTGTTGGGGCACAGGTGGGGTGCACATAGCTAGTGCCATCCTGGAGAGCGTGCAGGGCCTGCGAGGTTAATGCCGGGGCTCTGGGAGGGCATGCAGGCTAGGCGCACAAGGTGACCACCAGGTCTAGGGGTGCGGGTGGCACAGACAACTATTGCAGGTCCTGGGGCATGGGCAGGTCACACGTGGATAGCTCTGAGACCTGGGGTGGGGGACAGGCTCTCAGGGCTAGCGCCAGACCTGGGGTACATGCTAAGACCTGAAGCTTCTCTGAATGTACTCAGATACCTGGCTTCCTTGATCCAAGTGTCTGACGGACTCGCTGTGCCACTGTGGTCCCGCCTTTGGTGAGCACACAGGCTTCTGGCTCCGGTGATTCTCCCTGCTTAAGATGTTAGAGCTCTATGCCCATTTTCAAACACTTGGCTTATTTTGCCACGTTGGTGTCAGTCAGGTTTAGGGATTGGGGTTTGGGACAGCAACCCGAGCTGGCACCAGCAGCCCTGCTGTTTCTGCAGCAGATTCAATGCTTAAACTTTTTTTTTCCCCAGTGGGTCTCGCAGTTTAGAGTTTCAGGATTCATTCTGTCAAGGTTCCTGGATTTGTTTTGGCTCCTGAGATATATTTATTTTGTTGGTTAAGATGCTGCCTTCTCAGTAGTTGAACTTTACTTATTTCAGCCACTAAGACATTGTGTCCTGCAGTTGTCATTTTGAATCTCCCAGTTGGGTCTTTTCTATCAAAAGAATAATTTGTTCTAGGCTCCATTTTGTAAAACTGGCTTTGGGTGACTTAATGTGTACTTGTATTTTGGTAAATATAGCATTTCCTAGAAAGTGTGAGTGCCAGCCCCTCCCCCAGCATCCCATTCAGCCAATGGCATAAAGATTGTGAGGCTCTGTTCCCACAAATAGGAGCACAGCACATAAACCCACACTAGAAATAAAATATTTAGCAGTTTTCTGCCATGTTCCTCCTGTGTACCTGACTTACTTGGTGGCAGGATCCCTTTTGGCAAAAAGTAAAATTCATCTTGATGAAAGAAAAATAAAGTTGAATCTTCAATATAGGTTCATCAGTTCTGGTAGAAGATAATGATAAATTAAAAGACTATTCATGTATGGAGGCCAAGCTTATATGGGAAGATGCTATGCCTTACCCTCAATTTTGCTGTGAATCTAAGACTTTCCATATGAACTTACTGATTCAACTCTATTGGTTCATCAGTATCAAAAAGCAATTTGCATGGATTTTGATTGGTATATCATTTAATCTATAGATAATTTTGGAAAATAATAACTTCAGTAATATTACTTTTTAAAACTTATTAATATAAAATGTTTTTGCATTTAAGTGTCCTTTTTACCAATATTCATTTATTTTTATTGATACATTGCCATCATACATATTAATGAATTACAAGATGGTAGAGGCATACATGCACACATCACTCATTTAGCCCTTCCACAATTCCCTCTCCATTCTCTTCCCAGACCCTCCTTCTCATGCTTGGATTAGTGACTTTGAGATGTTTATGAATGTACATTATGCACATTAGAAAATTTCTTTTCCTCATAGTTTAGTAATTTTCAACATAAATAACTACTGTACTTTTTTTTTTTTTTGGTGGTACTTAGGTTTCTGGAAGCCCCTTTGGGCTACACTCCCAGACCTATTTTATACTTTTTTTTATTTGGAAACAGGGTCTCTTAAACCAGCGCGGCTGGCTTCGAACCTGTGTGATCCTCCTGTCTCTGCCTCCCAAGCGTGGTGATTACAAGCATGCACCACCACACCCAGCTAAGTACTGTACATTTTAATGATTTAAAACTATTTCAATTTTGCTGTTATTTTTAATGCTATTAGATAATTTATAGTTTCAGATTTTCATTTTTGCTAGTACATAAGACAAAATTTATTTTATATATAACTGTTATATCATGACCTTGCTACACTAAGCTTAATTCCAGAATTATTTATGATATACCTCTGAATTTTTTTGCATAATCATTTGCACATAAGCAGTTTTGTTTATACCAAATCTGTACAAATAAAAATTGTTTTCTTTTCTTTTATTATACTAGCTAGAAATTCCAACATAATGTTGAGTAGGAGTACTGAGAAAGGGCATCCTTTCCTTGTTCCCTATAATAGTGAAAACGTGTCCTTTCTTACTGTGGTATTAGCTCTTGTGTTTTTTTCTAGATATTCCTTAGAGCAAGAAATTTTTCTATTTCTAGTTTTTTGAGAATTTTATCAGGAATTAGTATTAGATTCTGTCAGATACATTTCTGTGGCATTTTATAGAATCATTTGACCTTTATGGTTCATCCATTTAATTCATTACTCAATTGGCTTTTTAACATGTTCACCTAGCCTTGAACACCTGGACAAAATCCCACTTGGTTGTGACCTATACATTATTGAATTTTATTTACTGATTTTCTGATGAATATTTTGAATTTAAATTTACAAGAGATATTGCTGTATAACTTTTCTTTCTTGTGATATTATTATAAAAAAGGGTTAGGAAGTATTCCCCCAAAAATGTCACTTTGAATTTTTAGTGTAGAGAATTACATTGTTTTTATAATTAAAATCGATAATGAAAGGGAAAGATAAAAAAGGAAGATCACAGTGAATTAATGGAAAATAAAACAAACATGACAAATATTAAGCTATCTAAATCACTAATAATTTTAAAGGTGAATAGTCTAAGTATATAAATTGAATAACAGAGATTGTGACAGTAGATACAATAAGCAACCCCAAGTACATGTTGTCCACTGAACACTTACTTTAAATATAAATACTTAATTTGAAGTATAAAGATGAGCCAGGTGTGGTGGCACACACTTGTAATCCCAGCATTTGGGAGACTGAGTCCGAGGATCACGGCTCATGAACAGCCTCGGCTACTTAGTGAGGCTCTTTGCAACTCAGTGAGACCCTGTTTCAAAATAAAAAATAGGGCAGAGGGTGTAGCTTAGAGGTCAAATGACCCTGGGTTTCACCCCCAGACCCACAAAAAATAAAATAAAATAATTAATTAAGTATAGAGATGAAGAAATATGTATCATGCTAACATTAAGTAAAAGAAAGGGTGTATTTTTAGAAAAATATTGGCATCATAACAATAAAGGTTATCCACAGACAATGCAGGACATTTAACAATTATGAAGTAATCATTGATCAAAATAGATATAATAATCATAAATGTGTGTTATGATTTGGATTGGAAATGTCTCCCAAAGCAATGTATCCATGTGTTGGCAATGAAGCCAGGTTTGGAGGAGGGGCATGGCTGGATGCGGTGGATCCAAAGAGATGTGACTAGCGACACACTTACTTTCTCTTTGCTTCATGACCACTCTAAGGTGAACATGTTTTATTTTTTCTTCCTCACCATACTCTGCACTGCTGCTTACAGCAGTTTCTGCCTCACAGATCATGAATTGACCTCTGCAAAACCATGAGCCAATAACCCTTTCTTCAAAATTGTGCTTGTCAGGTACTTTGGTGACAGCAATGAGGAAATCTGACTAGCACAATGTATATACACCTAAAGGCAAAGCATTAAAATATATGAATCGCCAGGTGTGGTGGCGCACGCTTGTAATCCCAGCGCTTGGGAAGCGGAGACAGGAGGATCGCGCAGGTTCGAATCCAGCCTTGCTGGCTTAGGAGACCGTGTTTCCAAATAAAAATATAAAAAATTAGGTGTCTGGGAGTGTAGCCCGGAGGTAAAAGGGTTTCCAGGAACCCCAGTACCACCCCCCAAAAAAAATAAATAAAATAAAATATACGCATCAAAAACTAATAAAATGGCTTTATAGTCATTAAATTCTAATATTTCATTAATTGATACATCAAGAAGGCAGGATATCAGTAAAGATAAAGCTGGCCTCAATATCACTGCCTGGTCTGATGAAATTTACAGAATAATTTATACAACAGTAGCAGGACATATAATTTTTTTTCCCCCTCAAGGTTTTATAAAGCATTCGCCAAGATAGGTCATGTTTTGGACCATAAATAAAACCTTAAAATTTTGAAAGTGCATGAGGCGTGCATAGGATGTTATCAGAAAACAATGGAATTAAACTAAAAAAAAAAAAAAAAAAAAACAGTATCAGAAAGATAGTTGAAAAATCTCCAAACATTTTAAAATAAAACAAGTGATGGATAGACATGGGTAAATTAAGTTATCTAAAGAAAATACCTAAAATATTTGAATTAAATTAAAATGGTGATATAACTTACACAAGTTTTATCATGCAGCAAATGCAGTAGTTTTGCTTGTCCATTAGTGTGGCTTTTATATTTTGTTGAAAGCTAGATATGATATATTAGGCAAATAAAAACAGGTAATTTGGTCTTTAGTTGAAAGTTTCATGTTAATCTGGTTAGAATTTAGGCTGCATTTAAAGTATATAACAGGGAAATAAAATTATTTTAGGGCAATTTTTTATCTTCTCTGTTAACTTTGAGGTTTCCTATGCATCACAAAACCCTTTCAACTCTCATCTAATATAATTATGCTGAAGTACTCCTGGCTTAGTAAGAAGGTATAAAAAAAGTTCTAAAATCTTATCACTAAATCTTTTTCTTCATGATTTTTAAAATTTGGTGTGTTGCAATTATACACCATATTGGGATATAGAGTGATAAAAAAAATACATGCATGTAACTCCCAGAGCACTTTCCACCAGTTCCCTCCCCACTTTCTCTCTCCAGTATTGGATTTGATATTGTATTTGGTAATTGTGTAAACATTCATAACATTATTTCAACTGTTACACTCTCTAGGTCTTCACTCCTCTTTGTTAAACTTCATCAATCACTCTGTTTGAGTCTCTGTTCTTCTACCTGATGTTAGCTTTATTTATGAATATCTCTCTAGCTTGCACATATAAGGAAACATACATCTACTCAGTTTTTGAGATTGGCTAATCACATGTAGGATAATATTCTGAAATTTTATTCTTTTTTGCAAATGATATGATTTTGTTATTCTTTATGGCTGAGTAAATTTATGTTGTGTATAAATATTAAATCTGAATACTATAGCAATACTTGCATTCTATGTTCATATCAGCACAATTTACAATAGCCAAACTGGAACCAGGTTAGGTGTGCATTAACAGATGGATGGATCATGAATCCTAAGTGATCCTGAACTGTGATCTTTCTTTATAAGGCTCTCCTGGCCCCTTTCCCCTTTTTATATGAGACAGAATATAGAAGGTGGAATGGGAGAATCTCTTTTTATTCAGGTAGAATTATATGCCCTGCTTAAGCTTTTGTTCCTAGATAATAAGTCTTATTAAACATACTCTGGTCCTATTTTACAATGGCTACTATTTCTCTATTTTGTCACAACCATTAGGATCATCTTTCTCAGCTCTTTACTCTGAATATCTGGTGAGGCTCCTCAACATGAGGTCAATAAACGTATATGGAGCTCTCCCAAGACTGGGGTCCCCAGGAGCTTCTCAGTCCTGCTAGTGCTACTCTATCTCCAGCAATTTGTCATCATATCTGTTACACAAAATTGCTCTTTAAGTGTCCCTGATACTGGCTGATGCTCTAAGCAAATAGAACTCATCTGTGACTCTGGCCCTGACTTCCTCTCTAGGTTTCTGGGTTGTCATTTGCCCTGTAACTTTAGTTCTTTGGCTTTTTATTCTTGCTATAAGGATTGTAGCAATTCATTCCAATATCTTTTTTTCCCTAGATGAAATAAAAAGTTTAATTAAAGTGTTAAGAACTATAGAATATTTTTAACACTTGTATTTATTGATATTGAAAGGCCTATGGTATTTAAGTATAAATAGTATGCCCAGATAAAAACAGAGTTATTGAAACTATAGAGAAATGCTACTACAACTTAGTGTTTGGTAATACTTTTTTTATTTAAGTAGTTTTGAGAATATTAATGTAAAATATCATGAATTAAGAGTATCTACTATTGAGATGGGGATGGTACACAACTCTAATCCCAGCTACTCAGGAGGTGGAGGCAGGGAGATTCAAAGTTCGAGGGTACAGCCCGGCATGGTGGCACACGCTTGTAATCCCCGCGCTTGGGAGGCTGAGACAGGAGGATTGCGCAGTTTCGAAGCCAGCCTCAGCTACTTAGTGAGGCTCTCGGCAACTTAGTGAGACCCTGTTTCCAAAACAAATATAAAAATAGGTCTGGGAGTATATCCCGGAGGTAGAAAGCCTCTGGGTTCCACTCCAAGTACCAAAAAAAAAAAAAAAAGTTCGAGGGTAGCCTCAGTAATTTTGTGAAACTACATCTCAAAATAAGAAATAAAAAGTAAAAATAAAGAAAGAAAGTCTGGATATGTAGATCAATGATAGAATACTTGTTTAGCATCCATGAGCCGTGGGTTCAAACCATAGTATTGCAAAACAAAACAAAAGCTCTATGATGAGATACTTATTTGCAAAGAATATAATAATTCATTATACACAAACCTCTCTTTTCAGTTTCAAGACTTATTGTGCTTTGGTTGATAAACTGTTCACTATACTTATGATACAAATTAGTGATGACTCTTAAGTCCTATTTTGTATTACTGCAAATATAATTTCTGAAAAAGTAGCTTTTAGACATCAATTTTATTAAAAATTATGTGACAAAATGGAGACATTAAAATAATTGTATTTTCCAAGATTCCATTTAACAAGTTTGTAGTTTTTCATTATGATTGTAGAAGGATATAACATGTTATATTACAAAAATAAAAATTTAAAATGATGGTTCTCCTATAAATTATTTGGATAAAGTATTTGCTATTCATGTGTTTATTGGTCATATAAAAATCTTTGGAGATTCATTATCTATTTTAGTCTTTTACCTATTTCTAAATTGTATTGTTTTCTTTTATTGTCGCTAATTTTTAGGATTTATATTTGAAATATTAATATACCTTTAGATATAGTATTTGGGAATATTTTAACCCATTCTATCAGAACTTTTAATTCTGTTAACATTGACTTTGGATGTACAATATTTTTCTATTTTTTATGAAGTTTGTTTGTTTATTCTCTTGTTGCCTGTGCCTTTGGAATCATATCCAAGAAATCACAATACAATAATAATTCCATCCCCAGTACCGTAAAAACAAACAAACAAACAAACAAACAAACAAACAAACAAACAAAAAAGATATAGCCACTATTTCTCTGAGAAGAATAATTTGCTCTATAAGATATTTAAATAGATAACATGTTTAAAAATAAAATTTTATCACTAAATATTTATTACAAAATATTGAAAATATTCAAAATGGCATAGAGACTTTTTAAGAAAATTTAAATGCAAGCTTTTGATGTATGTTACTACAAAATGATAAAATGTCCCCTTGTTTTTTAAAATAATAATTTTTGAAACACTTAAAATGTTTATATTTTAATATTATTCACATATCACTTATATTTCAGTAATCATCATTCTTTTTTGTCCAATACTATTCTTGGTATAGAGATAGCTAAGAGGAAATACAACAAAATACCATCACAATTCAGTATATAACAAACCCAGGTGTGTCTAACAATTCATTCTTGGTTACTTTCTTTTGTATAACCAACAATTTCATTAAGTTGCAATTCAAATACAGTTGCCATCAAAATCCCATCCATCTAAATTCTCAACTGCCCAATTTTGTTCCGAGCAGAAATTTCTTTTAGAGCCTTTTATCTTAGCAGGTCTATGCCCATGTGGTTATATGGCAGGGGAATGATTTCCCTGCTGTTGCTATAGTAGCGTTCTGTTTGACTCTGTTGACCACAACCATTTGTCTCATGAATTAAGTGCTGTGTCTGCATTGATTTATCTGCAGCAGCACTTGTCCTGGTTTAAATTTAATTATTTCTTGTGTACAAGGCTTGTTGCATTAGGATTCATGTATTTATTCATCTGAAACATATTTTGTCATGTATTGCTGGAGCACCTGGGTACCTGAAAATGAATGAGAATTAAGCAAACTTATAAATAATAAACCATCCATTTAGCCAGAAGCCCATTTCAATACTACCAGCTGTAATCACCTGCTGAATAAGATCAGGTATGTTTGACGCAGAATCAAAGAACTCACAAAAGAAATTTTATTTATATTTTCCCAATTAAGATTACTTAAAATATAAACTTTCATACTCATTTTATCAGCATAATATAAAGCTGTGTTTGTCAAGTATTTTGAAGTGAAACATGTGTTTCTTGAAGTAGTGGTTTACAAAAGTGTCTGGTGATGTACACCTTCTGTGGTTGATACCGGCAATAATGTGAGGTGATGGTATAATGGCAAAGAGCTCAGTGAGCTGTTTAATCCTGATGGGAGTTTTATGGCTGATTCTTCACACACAGCTGTCGTAGATTTGCTGTAGCATGATGATGATTATAACATTGTGGGCTGTGTTATAAAGTTCTTGGGACAGGTATGTTTCTGTTAGTCCCCAGATGATGGTACCCAGAGACTTGCTCTCTTTAAATTTCAAGTTGAGCTAAGCTTGGAGGCCCTTTAGTAACTAACTACTTGTATCATCTCTGCAATGTACACTCCTCGCTCTGGAGGCACTTTACACTGCACTACTCAGGGCAGTGGGTCTTTTTGTGCAGCTGAGAGGAAACTGATTTTGAGTAGGAGTTGAGACCTTACTATATTGACATCTCATATTTTTTCTCATAAGAGTAGAGATGAAAGAAAACTGTACTTTGTATGTCACTATATTTAAAATTGTGTTTAATATTTATTTATTTATTTATTTATTTATTTATTTATTTATATATTGGTGGTACTGGGGATGGAACCCAGGGGCCCTCTAACTCTGGGCTATACTCTCAGACTTATTTTATATTTTATTTGGAGTCAGGGTCTCTTAAGGCAGCTGAGGCTGGCTTTGAACCTGCACGATCCTCCTGTCTCAGCCTCCCAAGTGTGGGGATTACAAGCGTACGCCACCACGCCCGGCTTAATATTTAACCAAATTGTATTTAAAATCATAATTTGTTATTTTTTATCTTAATAGTAAGCACATATTTGATGTATTATTTATACAATGTAGTTATATAAATTAGAAATTAAAAAAAATAAACAACTAAAAAGACATACTTAGTGACTGACAGATAAAATTCAACATAAACTTTCCTGGCCACATTTCTTATGTTCTTTCTCTCTCCTAAAATTATCTCCAAGAAAGTAACTTTATTTAAAGTGTGATACTATAAAAATCTTACAGTGGTACTTTATTTATGGTCATAATTCATAATCTCAAACATAAACCAATGTTCATCGGTTTGCCAATACGGTATTTACTTTTTAAAAGATTATTCATGTTGGACTTTCCACAAGTATTATAATGAGACATATGGATGAAATCTTAAAATGTTATTTGTGAACCCCAACTATTCCATGATTTTCCCCTGAAATACAATATTTGAAATTGAGGTATATGATTGGAACATGTATTTTAGACCAAAATAGATAAGATTTTATACTTAGTGTAAAATGCTTTCAGGGCATAACAAAATTTTAAATCATGGTACTTTCTTTCTCAGGTGTGTTGGGGACTCTATAATAATAAATGAAAATTGAGGTACCAGAGTTTCTTAGCAGTATGGAGAAAGAACATGCTTAGGATCTGGCTTGGTAGCTCTTACCTTCATACCAAGGGTAAAAGATGGCTTAAAATAAAGAGCACAGTAAAATTAAAGCAGGGATAGAGTGAGAGTTTTCATTGTCCCCTAGGTCCTGTTCCTACATCTTGAATGCCATAAATTTGGTCCTTTTACCTTGATTATAAGAATAGGTACTTCAAAGAAACTACTTAGAGACATTTATTTTCTATAACTTTGGAACACATTGAATTTGTCTAAACCATCAATTGTGAAATGGTCCTCCAGAGAACAGGTGTGGAGGAGGATAAACCCACATGGTTCTCAGCTGACTTGAGGTCAACCAAGACAAACAAGGTGAGACTTGGCCACTTCTTTCTCATCATCAGGCAGGCTGTCCTGGACTTATTCACACAAAGACATTGACTTTGTGTGAAGTAAACTGCCTATGAGAAGGCAAGGGGCAGTGTAGGGATCTGTGTATATAACATTTGATACTGTCTTGTTGGTCAAGCAACTCAGAAGATAAAACCTAAAGTGTGAGGGAATATATCCAAGAGTATGAGGAGAGAAATGGAATATACAGTGACTAGCTTTGCAAGCAAATAATAATGCACAGAGTTTAGGAGCAGTTTAATGGAGGTAGCCAAAACATGGGGAGGAAAAAAATATTCAACTTTACATAAAGGATATAGTGTTGACTATTTTTTAAAGATATGTTATTCTAGGGACTAAACAGTTTCCAGTGATTTTATCATCAGATAATGACAGGATAAGTTAATTCACAATTCTGTGATTTCATTCAAATTTAAAGAAAGTACCAGCCTACCAATTGTATTTGAGCAATGTTGGAAAGGGAGTAATTACATTGTTTTATGAGAATATCCCTCAGGTTCTAATTGTTAGGTGTAATGTTTAGAGCAAATAAACAATTGTATGATACAACCAAAACTACAAATTGGTAGATCTTGCCCACAAATATGTTACATTTTATCTATTCAGTATTATGTACTAATATTATTTGATCATGATATGTGTGCTATTTATATTAGTGTTTCTTGATATTCATCACTAAACAAACAATAGTTACAAGAATGTTGAAGTACGACAAAAAATAAATAAATAAAACGGTATAAAAGTGCTTATACTTAGCCGGGTGTGCTGGCGCACACTTGTAATCCCAGCATTTGGGAGGCTGAGACCTAAGGACTGTGGTTCAGGGACAGCATCAGCTACTTAAGTGAGTCCTCCACAACTCTGTGAGACCCTGTTTCAAAAATAAAAGATAAAAATAGGGCTGGGGATGTAGCTCTGAGGTAGAATTCCCCTGGGTTCCATCCCCACTGCCGCAAAAAAAAGTGCTTACATTTGATGTATTTTTATATAAGAAAAAATATAAATAATATTAAGTATTGGAAGCATTGATTTGTAGGTAGAATATGTTTACATGTATTCTATTCATATGTGCAAAAGATAATAATTGCATTGGCTTCAAAAGTTAATAAACCATAATGTTTTCTATAGGAAATGAATTAATGGGTCCATTGTGCATGAAATCCCATTTTGTTAAATAAAACAAGTCCATCCGTCTTTATTGATCTTGCTCCTTTTAGATTGGTTATGCCTCCTGCTTTCCTTTTATTTAATCAACACTACAACTATGTGAATGTAGAAAAATAAATAGTCTTGAAAATTTGCAATGGTCAATTGTCTACATACAAATAAATACTGCCATCAAATGTTATAAACATTCTGAATATAATTTTGAAAATGATTAGTATAATAATTAGGAGGGAATGAGGAATGATGGAATGAAATGGTGTCTGATTACATAAGGCTAGAAATTTTCATCATGATCATGTACTGAAAGAGTGTTTAAATCTGGGAAGCAGTGAGACATAATACTTAATGGCATGCTGATTATGAAATAAGTAAAGGTATGTTGCACTGAACTGAATGAAGGGGACTGTGAATAATCAATAGGCTGGTTGCAGAAAATTTAGAAAAAGACACAACAGTGTTTAAAGATCCTTCATAATAACATATACTGTCCATGACTCAATGGGAAAACTTATGGAAAGAAATATTGAGGACATTATTAGCATTGATAAAGAGATTCCAGTTGTTCCATCACTGACTGAGTGATGGTGAAATAACCAAAATAGTTCATAACCAAAATGAGCATAATAGTGACAATGAATTCAATGCCACAGTTTGGATTTTGAATGTCCTCCAGGGTCTGCTGTGTTAAAGGGTTGGTCTACAGAACGGTGCTTTTTGAAGATGGTGGAACCTTCCAGCAGTAAAGTTTCATAGGATTTTTTTAAGTTTCTGAAAGATGTTCACCTTTATCCTATAGTGAACAGTTTTGATGAAAATTCAATAATATTATTTTATCCATAAATCTTATGTTAAATTACATAGTTTGACCTATAAGAGTAAAGTTATCCATTATTTGGGAAACTTGAAAATATCTAAATATAGATTTTTAGTACTCATGATTAATAATGAATAAGTTTAGAAACAGAGATAGAAATGGTATATATTTCATTTCTTCACTTTTTATTATACTCTTTTATACTCTGATTTCTGGTCATGAAATATTAAGTTGGAATGCTACAAAAAACAATATTAATATTGATTTTCCTTTTATAGTCTTTCTTTTTGTTAATAGTCTCGGGTCCTAATGTCTAAAATGACTCAGTATTGTTGAATTCTGAGATTATATTTAAATTTATTTAAGAGTAAATAAATGCCACTTAAATATATGTGCATAGTGCTTGCTAGGTATGCATCTTTAAACATATTTTTGAAAAATTAATAAAAATACTCCGTATATGTTAAAACAAAAATGGTTATTTTTAGTCAAAGACATTAAATATAATTCTAATTAGAAATGTGGTCATGGCAAAGTCACATAAAATCTCTGAGTCTTGGGTTAGTCTTATCACTGAGAAATTTTATGTTGAAGTTGTAAAACTGCCTATAGAATTAAGACTGTGATGAACCAGAAAAGTAATTTATAAAACCCCATTAAATTTCATCTCAAAATATATTTAATCTAAATATTTAAGGCAATTAACATAAGTGATCAGTAGTTTATTTAATAGATAAATATTCAAAGATTTACTAGAATTATGCATGTGGGATTAATACATTAACTTTCCCAGTGGACTAGATAAAGACAATAGATGGTAGAAAAGACAACAGTTTTCAAATGAACAAAGTTATATTAATAGGGCTAATGTCTTTCTTAATGTTCCAAAATTTATTTGACTTGCAAATTATTTTTAATATCAAAAGGTTTGTCATGAATTCCTCTGTTTTCAGTTTTGCTTTTCCCAATGTATAACCCATCATTAACTACGTGTTATGAAAACAATTTTTTAAAATATTTTTCAAAAATAAAGTCACCAGTCATAAAAGTTAGGACATATGTTACTGTATTTGCATCCGTGATCCATGATATTTTATCAATAAAAATGCATTCATATATGTTCAAAACTGAAAATGGCTTTGATTTTTATTGCTCCTATCTCATTTTATCACTTTAAAATAGAAAAGTTCAAAGATATAAAAAAGCCTTCAGTTATATCTCCAGCCTATAGTAAAAAGTAAAATAAGCCAGGCGTTGTGACGCACGCTTGTAATCCCGGCGTTTGAGAGGCAGAGATAGGAGGATTGAGCAGGTTCGAAGCCAGCCGTGCTGGCTTAAGAGACCCTGTTTCCAAATAAAATATAAAAATAGGTCTGGGAGTGTAGCCCGAAGGTAGAAGGGCTTCCAGGAATGCCAGTACCACCAAAAAAATAAATAAATAAAATAAATAAAATAAAATCGTATAACAATAAAATTAAAGCAATTTCTTAATACATTTCTACAATGTGTGTGTGTGTGGTTTTATTTTTTATTGTGTTTGTTTTACTTGGAATTGAACTACAATTTAGCTATACTTCCAGCTCTTTTTATATTTTATTTTGGAACAGGGCCTTCAGCCTGTGATCCCCCTGTCTCAGCCTCCCAAGTACTGGAATTACAGACATGAGCCTACACACCTGTTTATACCTGTTTAAAATATAAATAATACTGTCAATATTATTTATAGATGTTATGCTCTAAATAATCCATTATATAATGCAAAGAAGAATATCCTGTTTTTCTTTGTTGTTTCTTTGTTTGTTTGTTTGTTTTTTGTGGGTCTGGGGATGGAACCCAGAGGCATTTGACTTCTGAGCTACACCCCTGCCCAATTTTTTATTCTTTATTTTTGAAACAGGGTCTCACTGAGTTGCAGAGGGCCTCACTAAGTAGCTGAGGCTGTCTTCAAACCGCGATGCTCCGGTCTCAGCCTCCCGAATCCTGGGATTACAAGCGTGCACCACCACGCTTGGCTGAATATCCTGTTTTTAAAAGAAAAGTCTCAGTATATATCAGAGTTGACAATGAAGGTGATATTGGTAATGCTGATGATGAAAGAGACAACACCCATTAAAAACAATCCTGTCACAGCAGATACCTGCTAATGTAAGTATACATGGCAAATTGTTCAAGGCTCACAATATCTTCTCAGCCCAGTAGACATTCAAGTTTCCCATGCAGCCTGTGGTTCCCATCCAGAGGACAGGCCTGTGCTTTTTTGATAAACTAATGTGATGAAACTGATACCATAAGAGTTTGGAGTCTAGGCTTCAAAATGTGCTTCAGACCTTCCACATTTGCAAGCTTTAATATTTCCCTGAGATCGTTAAATCATGAAGGCTACCTGCTTAATGAGAAATGGGAGGTCAAATGATGCCCCAAATAATAGTTCTGCCTGTCAAATGTATTATTGAGGCCATTGCATGTGTTCTTTTTCACCCAGCCATCTTACTGAGGTTAATCCATCAGCCAATGAAAGAGACTTCATGAGAAACATTAAGCCATTGTGATAGCCTAGATTTAATGGTTTCTTGATGCATAAGAATAAATAATAGATATGAGAGGATGTGAACTTCCATTAATTTTATTTTTCTTATTTTGATATGACTCTTTCAGCCTTTGCTTTTTAAAGCAGACATTTGTGTTTGTTTTCTAAATATCAATAACACAGTGAGCTGAGTAAAATTCTGTTTTAGGAAAACTTACTATTTAGTCTAGCCTGGGTATGAATCAATAATAATAAATAAGCAAATTGTATCACTACATAAAAAGTAATTTTATAATTAAAAACTAAATGAATTAAAATTAAAATGGCTTTCTATTTTTTTCCAAGACAAACAAAATTAAATACTATTGTAGGGCTATAGGATTTTCAGCATTAATATCAAGTAAACATATTTTAGTTAATCAATTTTAATCAATAATCAAAAGTGAGAATAAAACTAATGTCCATAAACAAATGTCTACACACAAAATAAATGTTTATTTATATGGTGAATATTACTCCACAAAACAAGGTATGGGGTTTTATTATACAAAATGATAATGAATGAATCTCAAAACATCATTTCCTTGAGTAGAAGAAGCCAAGAATAAAGATTAAATATTATATGATCCTATTCATGTGAAATTTTAAAATAGAATAAATTAGTATAATTTGACAGATTATAAGTAGTTGGCCATGCAGTTGGGTGGACGTTGTCACCAAAGGAGCATAAATAACCTACAGTGATAAGCCCAGTCTCTCTCTTCATCATGGTAGCGTTTGCATGGATTTGTAAATTTGTCAAAACACTTTAAATTGTAAACTTACATTGATTGCATTTTACAGTGTATGAGTTACATGTGAGTGAAACTGATGTATAATTTACTAAAGGTGTCCCATGTTTTCAAGAAGTTTGATACTACTCATAAATGTCACTTTCAAGATTTGAAAAACTATTGAAAAACCAACAATAGCTCTGTTACCTACCTTAAGAGGGGTGTGCATTGCAGTTGTATAATTTCTAAAATTTGTAGATATGGTTTATTTATATATTTATTTATTGTATACTAATAGATATTTTTAGGTTCTCCTGGAACATAAGAAACACAGGAGACTATTTTGACTGTCCTTCAGAAATAATTCCCACAGGAGAATACTATTGGCAGAAAACAGTTCTGGTGTCATAGCAGTAATTTTTCTAACACAGCTAATTTGCCATTTCTTCAAAGTGGCTGTACATTACTCTGCAATCCTTGGATGTCACCCTATTTATTAGTGAAGCTTCCTGATTCTGCTTGTTTTTCTGTGCTTTCTCCACAACTCTTTTCTTTGGGTACTAGGTAATTATCTCTCTTAGCTTATATCCTTGATGTTTGTATTTCACTCCTAAAATATCCAGAAAATATGACTCCTAAAATACATATTTGGTATTTTATTCATTCCATAGATGATAAATCTCAAGGTTCAAAACTCTCTTGCAATTTATTTATATATTAATATATATTCTATTTTTACATAGGAGGTTTAAATGAATGTATCTAATGAGTAAAATTACAATATAACTTATTTGGGGAAAGATTTAATTTTCTTTAATTATTTAAACAATATTGAACTGATTTCATTCTTAAATACTGAGAAAATTTAGTGTATATTTTATTCATGGTTGAAACACTAGTTTTGCTAAGATATATTCACACAAACAGAAGCTTATATGGTCATTTTAGAATGTTATATATGCAAAAGCGCAGAGAGAAAAGTGTATTTATCCAAGTTAAAGTAACACTTGTATGTCTTGTGGAGGACTTTTTGAGTCAGAACATTGTATATTTTCAATTGCTATGGAATGGGTGGCTTGGAAAGAACCAAAATCATTCCAAAATAACTTTCAAAGTGATCTCTATTTATATTACATATACAAATTCACAGAAGCAAGATTCACTCTTCTTCCTACCTCTGCAATTATTTTATTTTGATGTAAATTCCATTTCTTTAGAGTGTTTCATCTTTTTGGCCAGTTTCCATCAGCTTCTACGAGTCTTAAGGATCCATAAATTTCTCAATTCATGGAAATATATACAAACAAAAATTAAACATCAGACTCAGGCTGAACCCCACAAAAAGGCAAACATCAGTTTTGTTCAAGTTATAATTTATCAGCATGCTTTATTTCAAACTGACTCAGTAAACAAGCCATGTTTCTTATGAGAAAGATTATATCTTTAACAAAAGTAGAAACAAAACTGAGGCTGTGTCTTCAAAAGAACAAATAAAAAATAAAATAATAACTAAGTCTCATTAATTTTGTTTCTTAGGAGACATCTTCAACCTCTTTTTTAGTAAACTATTTACTATCAATATAAGTTCTTTTTAGTTGATATTAGTTGGATTAAAACACAGACATCTCTAAGCTTGTGTATATTCTAGGTTTGATTCACAGATTCACATGTGTTTAAGTTGTAGAGTCTTAGATAACTATTCATTTTTAACTTATTATAAGACAACTAAATTCAACAAAAATTTATTGAGTTATGATTTTTAATGAAAATAATTGGGATAAAAGATAAATTTTACACATCATTCACTTTCAGGGATATATAGTCATAGATTAGATGTAGTGGGGTGAGTAAGTCATTAGAAAATAAGATGGTAAGTGGAATTTTGCAAAAATTTTCAAGACAAAACATTGACACAAATAGGCAGGTCATAGAGTTCAATGCATAACGTATATGCTCAAAAAAAAAAAAAGAGAGAGATTTTAGTCAGGTCTGCTGGCAGGGGCTTGTAATCCTAGTACTTTGTGACTGAGAAAGAAGGATCACAAGTTCACAGCCAGTCTCAGCAACTTTGTGAGACCATTTTAAAATAAAAAGAATAAAACAGAGCTTTATTCTTTTTAGAGGTAGAAATGCCCCTTGTTTCAATCCTCAGTAACACACACACACACACACACACACACACACACACACACAGAGGGGGAGAGAGAGAGAGAGAGAGAGAGAGAGAGAGAGAGAGAGAGAGAGAGAGAGAGAGAGAGAGAGTGTTTTATGAGGATGATAAAATAGTTGACTTTTTCCATGTGGAAGCACAGTGAGAGTGAGAGGTTGGTGAGGAAAGAGGTGTATTTCAGGAGGCAGAACAGCATGTTCCAAACATAAAATATATTAGTCAGCTAAGGGAATTGTAGAGGTTTAGTTTTGATTGAAATGTGAAAATATTTGCCTAATGCAACAAAGGCAATGTAAGCAAAGGAAAAATTTAGAAAAATAGTCTAATAAACTCAAGTTTTATTATTAAACAGTAAGACCCCCCTGAAAAGACTGAGTAAGCAAATAATGATAGCAAAAACATGAGAAAGAGGGTTATGTTTATATTTTGGAACAATCTGTGTGCCTCGAGACCTGAGGATGAGATAATAAGATACAAAACATATGAATAAGAGGCTCAAAGTTGAACCTACTATATTTTAGCAAAGAGATGAAAGTTTGTATTACCATTAGTAATAAGCAGATGCTGATATTTATTTATTTATTTATTTATTTATTTATTTATTTATTTATTTATTTATTGAGTCTGGGAATGGAACCCAGGGGCACTTGACCTCTGAGCTACAGCCCTTGCCCTATTTTTTTTATTCTTTATTTTGAAACAGGGTTTCACTGAGTTGCAGAGGGCCTCACTAAGTAGCTGAGGCTGTCCACAAACTACGATCCTCCGGTCTCAGCCTCATGAATGCTGGGATTACAAGTGTGTGCCACCACTCCCAGCTAGATATTTAAATACACTAAAGTAGGGAAAAAAAAGTAAGTAAACTTTATGATCCATGAGATGTAGTAGGAGAAAGGACTGAAAACTAGGAGTCTCGTAAATTTGTGGCTTAAGAAATTGAATAGTGTCTAGACTAGTTAATTAAAATTATGGTTGTATGAGAAAAAGAAAGTTAATAAAAGAGTATAAATTTGACTTGGAAAATTTTGATCTGGAATCTTTATACTAAAATCGTTTTGATAGTTGGATTGAGTATTTTCTGCGCATCTGTAGATAAAATGTGCATCTGTAGATGATTCATTAATATAAAATGTTATTCTTTAGCCAGGTATTTTTAGTTTGGAATATTGGTGTTTTTTTTATCTCTCTCTTTTTTTCTACATTCACAGATATTGGTGGTTTTTAATGCAGATGTCTAATGATGATATAAAGCAATACTTGTGCCTATTGTTTTTATTATGTAGTATTTCTTTTAATACATTGTTATAGAAGACAAAATTTTAATAAAAATAGTCTGGAAATCTTGTGTGGGGTAGAAATAGGGGGCATAAGGGATTAAACACAAGGGCATTCTACCTCCAAGATACACCCCAAGCCCGTTTTTTGTTTTGTTTTGAAATAGTATATTGCTAGGTTTCTGAGAGTCTCCCAGACTAATATTGAACCTGTCATCCTCCCTTTTAGCCTCCCCAATACTAGATTACAGGCATGTGACACTACACCTACCTGGAAATCTTTTGTGGATAAATTCTCTAAGGTTGGAAATAACATAGAATTAAAGTTTTGTATACATATGTAACATTATCTAAAATGTTACAATATTTATCCCCTCCTCTATCTCCTAAGGCCTCCTCTATCCCTCTATCACTTATTTGGAGTTTCTGTACTTCTACCCAATGATACCCTTATTTCCAAATAAATATCTAACTTTAGCACTAAAGAATCAGCATATAACTATTCAGGTTTTTTTTTTAATGTGTGAGACTTGCTAACTTATGTAGCATAATATTCCTGAATTCCACCCATTTTCCTGAAAATTACATAATTTTGTTCCTACTAAAAGCTGAGTAATAAACAAAATTATCAACTCCAATTTCAAAGACATGTACAGAAAGTGAAACCTGTAAAGAAGTGTTCTAAGAGTTGTGTGCATGTATGGTTCCATCAGTCTATACCCCAATATGATGTATGATTACAAAACACCAAAAACATATAAAAATTAAAAATAATGCTCATAGTGTGTATAGAGTTTTAGAAAACCTGATGCAAGTATAAAAAATTGTAAATTTTTCCTTAAAATCATCAGTGCTAGTCTCTGAAGTTTGCTGTCATCCTATCTTCACACCTTCTTCCCATGAGGCAATTACATTATATTCTAAGAATGCAGAAAGTGCTGATTTCATTAAACTAAAACTTGATATTGACTTTACATGCAAATGCATTGCTGAATGTTACTATTTTAAAAAGCAGAACTAAAGAAAGCAGTTTCCTGTATCTAATATGGCCATGCTCCCATTGACCATAATATGTACACCTCATTTAGCTGATAAAGTTAAGGGAAGGCTGAGTTCCCTTCACTGATACTGCTTTTCAGCTGGATGTGATTTCCATTAAAATTATTATTGGCAAATGTTCTTTATGTGAGTCATTGAAACCTGTGCTTTTTTCCCTATGTACAAGGTACTCCCCAAACCCATTGTAGGCAAATAACAACAATCTTCCTATTAGTATGTAAAAAGACAGTAAAAAATCTATTTTTCTACTTCTTCAGGAATATAGGCTGTATTATTAGTTTGTACAAATATCCACAAATTGTTTTATTTTCTGTATGATGCATTGTATTGTTTCCAGTTAATTGATGCTATAACAGTAAAAAAAATAGACAATCATTTGGTTTGATGAAATTGTCTTTAAATCTATAAATAATATAATTATAAAAACATTATATCTCAGCAAAGGAAAATAAGAATATAGAAACGTGCTTTGTGGTGTTATGAGTGCAACTACCTAGCTCCTTTAAGACTAAGATCTGATCAATGCTCTGTTTTTAGATATGAGGCATGTGAAGCACTGGAGAACACCTGATGCTCACAGTCAAGATCTGCCTGAAGTACTAAATTCTACCCAGCCATCCCTGAGGTAGCATTTACTTCTCCAATTATAAGCAATTGGAAAAAAGGACACCTTTCATTGGTTTTCTGTAATACTTTCTCTAACATCAAAATATAACTTGAACAGAAGTCTTCTTTCTTTTTTCCCCCAAATCTATTGTTTCTTCTTGACATATAAGTTAAGGTCTATTGTACTTAGAAAAGAAAAATCCACATTTTTAGAATAAAATAATAACAAGTAGAATCTATACACAATTACCCATCTATGAAAAAAAGACACAAATTAGCGTGTTCTTTGTTATGACCCAGAAACACATAAGCACAAATTTAAACTATATTTAGTGTTTAAAACTGAAGTAACTCAACTACAATCATATGCCAATGTGGTAATTACTTGCCTTACCTTTAGTTTGTTAGTATCTTTACTTGTAAGGTGAGTTTCTTTCAGGCAACAGGTAGATTGATTCTAGGTTTTAATCCACTTGCCACCGTATGTCTTTATACTGGAGAATTGAGACTATGTTTAGTGTGGTTATTAAGAGATGATTTTTAATGCCTAAAATTTTGAGTATTAACTTCTGTTTGAGGTAGTGTTTGCTCTTCTTTGCTTAGTTGTTTGCTTGATGGAAATTATTGTCTCTCTGGCTTTGGCATGCATTACTTATTTCTACTTTGCAGTTAATCTCTTTGAATATTTTCTCTAGTATTCTTTTGAAAGACAAATTATTTCAGCTTCTGTTTGTTGTGGAAGATTTTAATTTTCTCTTCTAATTTGAGAGAGAGTTTTGCTGCATAGAAAAATTGGAGGCTGCAATTTTTGTTTTTTTTTAGAGCTTGGAATATGCTACCACAGGCCTTTCTGGTGTTTGTTACTTGGTTTGGTAAGTCTGGAGTGATTATAACTGGTTTGCTTCTGAATGTCACTTGGTCTTTTGTTTTGTTGCCTACAGTATTCTCTCCATGGCTTCTACTTTGGTCAGTTTGACTCTTATGCCGTGTGGTGAATTTTTTCTCTCATCTTGTCTAAAGGCAGTTCTATAAATTTTTGTGCCTGAGTATTGACCTCTTTTATTATGTTTAAAATATTTTCTGATTTTGTTTTGAAAAGATTGTTGATATTTTGGATTTTACATTCTATTCCTTCTTCTATGCCTATTATTCTTAGGTTAGCTCTTTTAAGATGGGCCCATATCTCTTCAATGTCCAATTAATGCTGTCAAACTGTTCTTTCTAAATTATATAATATGAATTCATTTTTTGTGTAATCATCTTCTTTTTTTTTTTTTTTTTTTTGGTGGTACTGGGGTTCCTGGAAGCCCTTCTACCTCCAGGATACAATCCCAGACCTATTTTATATTTTTGAAACAGGGTCTCTTAAGCCAGTGCGGCTGGCTTCAAACCAGCGCGATCCTCCTGTCTCTGCCTCCCAAGCGCGGGGATTACAAGAGTGCGCCACCACGCCCGGCTTGTGTAATCATCTTCTAAGAGCAAGATTCTATTCTCCATGTGGTCTAATCTATTGTTTATAGTTTGAATTGATGCCTTCATTTAAATGTCTGTATTTTCTTTTTCTTTCTTTCTTTCTTTCTTTCTTTCTTTCTTTCTTCTTTCTTTCTTCTTTCTTTCCTTCTTTCTTTCTTTCTTTCTTCCTTTTTTTTTCTTTTTGATTCTCTCATTTTTTTGAAGCCCTGTATATTTTTCTGCTATTACATTCCTGATGTGTTCTTTTGGCAATCTCTGCAATTCTGTGTTGTCAGGCTCTGTTACTGTGGGGTTGTGGGAACTCATTGCTTCCTTATCATTCCTCCTTCTTATGACTTCAAAACCAGAAGAAAAAGCAGCTTATGAGGCTATGAAAACAGACAGAAAAGAATGTAGAGAAGAAAATTAGCAAGTTCACAGAGGTCCTCAGGACCAATGGACTGTTGGTCTGAGCCTAATGAAGACTGTTTATGCCTCAAAAAAATGTTTGTATCTTTTGATTTTAATAGATTTCTTTCAATCTGTAGCTGTCAGCTAGTATATATAAGAGCAAGTTGTCCTGTGTACAATGGTGAAGTTTGAGTGAGGAGGAAAGTGAAGTCATAAATTCAAGAATAGGGTAGAGCCACAGTTAGGATTGAATGGAATGAGAGTATGAGTTTGGTAAGGTAGCATGTAGTAGAGATTAGAGATAGTGAATATGTAATAGAATTGTAGTAATCAATGTTGAGTATTTAGTGCAGTGAAGTGAAGTGGATGTGGATTTAATATAAGAAAAAGAAAAAGAAAAGTAAAAAAAGAGAAAAGAATGGAGAAAAGAGAATAGTTATGTACAAGGAAAGAGACTTGTGAAATGAGTGGGGAAGAGAGCAAACAAACAAGCATATACACACGCAAAAAATAATAATAATGCAACTATATATATATATATATATATATATATATATATACTTAGCAGACTTGGCCTCTGAAGTCTTTTTCTGTGTAGATGCTGAGTGCCACCGGCACCT
Source organism: Muscardinus avellanarius (assembly GCF_963383645.1). Lineage (NCBI taxonomy): Eukaryota > Metazoa > Chordata > Mammalia > Rodentia > Gliridae > Muscardinus > Muscardinus avellanarius. Next base: position 90,343,351 of record NC_137791.1, read on the forward strand.
ATCTGCTGCAAGCCTGGTTCCCTGAGTCTCTCTGTTTATGCAGATGGCTGGTTTGTTGTTAAGTATAGGTTTCCTTTCATGATTTCCATCAATGCTGAGCCAGGGTCTCTGCTATGTCCAACAGCAAATTCTACCCCCACCTCCTCCAAGTTGAACAGCACAGACCCAGCAAATTTATTGCAACTTTGTGAGTCCCTGGGGGCACTGTGCTTGGCATTACCCCACAGGAATGGTGGGTTCACATAGAGTGTTGTTGAGTACACCTCTGGAACTGTGGAAGGCAAGGTGTGTTTAGCCACTACTGTTGTCAGTCGAAGAGGTGTTTGTACAGGAGGAACTGTCAGCTTACAATTTCAATGAGCTGCAGTTGCTTACTTTGTTTCAAGTCTTTTTATTTTTTTTTCTGTGGGTCTCTGAAAGTCTGACATGGTGAGGTGAGTTTATGATGCCACAGCCTCTACAGCCATGTCTGTTGGAGGTGGGCAGGTCTTTTCTGCTCTCTGATCTGTGTTCTAGTTTTTATTCTCTCTGCTTTTCACTTATTGTGCTCTTTTTAAATTTATGTTGTTTTTCTTCTTTTGTGAGAATGCTGTTTTCATGGCAATAGAAACTGAGTGTCAGCAGGACTGATATGTGCTGCTACCCTTGGAATCCATCTTCCCAGGAGTAATTTTTTTTAATCTTTTCTGGGTTAGCCTTCACTACTGGAAAAAACAACCCTTCTTCCAATAAATGAATACTATTTCTATATGAAAGATCCTATACATTTTATAAAATATACATAGTAGAAACAAAAGTTTTACCAAGAACCATAATAAAATATGTTTGAATATCCTAAGATTGATGTTTCAATGATATTTAATTTTTTGTCAGTGGTATGAGTATTTAAGTATAATCATGTCAAGGAATGTAGAGTTCTCAGCTTTATGAGGTAAAATGATACAAATTACATGACTTCCAAATTGTTTTTAGCATTTGATTGAGAATATAATAAAGTGTTAAAAAATAACAAAGTCAAATATAAAGTGAACAATAAAATACAAATAAGAATAATTAATCCCAAAATATGTCTCTTAATATGTGCTAAGTGCACTTTGTACCATTTTTTTCTACCACAAACAAGTAATAATCACTTTTCTATATTGATGTTAGTATACTTTAATAAACTTGAAATAAATGTTTGTAATATACTTCTCATAAAATTATGTATTTACTTCTGCATAATAATGACACAATATTCCATTTTTTAGTTGTAAGTTGTTTTCATCATTTAAAATCAACTAACAGAATGTAGAATCTTGTTTAGGTAGATTTTTTAAATCATCACAAGTAATGCTAAGTTAAAATCTTTAAAATAGTAAAAGAATACAAATAATTGGAATCAAATTAATTGCATTCTAAATTTAATTTAACAAATAACTAGTTTAATAATCTGAGGCAAATTATTGAAAAACCATTTGATAAGAATTAAATATTTTTCTAATAGGTAACATGGAAATTATAAGAATAAGGATAGGGTTTATCACAAAATGTTTATACTTACAGATATGTAGTACATTTTTCCATAGCATAAAGAATTGTATTTGCTACACATACAAACATATACATAGAACATTCCACATAAGTTTTATCTTATTAATTCTAGAAAAATCTTGGCCTAAAGACTTTTACACATCCAAGAGTAATTTTATATACTTCATTAATATTTTAAATATTTATATAACAAAATATTCACTATATCTCTTTGAAAGTTCCATGAAAATGTTAAGTTTAATTTTAAAAAATTATTCTTGATAATAAACATTTTTATCAATTAAAAAAAATTTATGCTGGGCGTGGTGGTACACGTTTATAATTCCAGCATTTGGGAGGCTGAGACCAAACAATCGTAGTTTGCAGATAGCCTCAGCTACCTAATGAGCCTGTGTGCAACTTAGTGCAACCCTGTTTAAAAAAAGTAAAAATAGGGCAGGGGGTTTAGCTCAGAGGTCAAAAACCTCTGGGTTCCATTCCCAGGCCCACAAAAAAAAAAAAAAAAAAAAAGAAAGAAAGAAAGGAATTGAATTTCTTTATATGTTTTATACACAAAAAAGTCTTTCTAAAAATATTATTTTATTGTTTCCAATAAGTACTTTTAGAATCTTTTGGTATAATTAAATATTATAGTGCTATTTAAAGATATATTTAAACCAAGCATGGCTGCACATGCTTGTAGTTCTGGTACTTGGGAGGCTGAGACAGGAAGATTGAGGTTTGTGGCCAGCCTCAGCTTCTTAGTGAGGCCCTTCACAAATTAGTGAGACACTGTTTTCAAATTAAGAATTAAAAATCAGGCTGAGTGTGTAGCTCGTAGGTGAATGTCCCTGAGTTCAATCCTTAGCAGCACAAACAAACAAACAAAAAAAGAAACAATCAAACAAAAAACAAACTGATACATTCATATATTCACACAACATCTCTTGATATTGTTTTCTCCTAACTCCATCCCTATCCCTCTACACCCCTACATGTTAGTAAGGTTGTCAGTATACCTTCATATATGGACATAATATTATTTTTTCTGTTTTCTTCCTCAAGCCTTTTTTTATGTTTCTCTTTTTTGATAGAACAGATTTTCAGCTAAATTTCCTGAGTTGAAAATATGAAAGAATGCATAAGTGTTTAGGATATTTCTGCCTCCAATTTTCTATATCTATTAAAAGAATGTTTCAAAATTATACAACTATGTAGATATTTTCTAACACTTTGGGAAAAACAAATAAAAAGGTAAATATATTAAATATAATATTTATACATATATGAATATACATATAAATCTAAAGACTATTACACACAAGTAACAGTCTCCACTGTGAACATCTAAAAAGAGGTATAAACTATAAAAATTTTTATACCTTCTGAATTGCACTGTTAAAAGAAGTGATGATAGAAATGTTAACAATGGAATAAATAGATGTGGTACATTTTCCAAAGGGTAGAGGAGTCACTGGAGTGCTTGTGATGTACACGTGGTGAAGAAAGAAGGCGGCCTAGGTCCCTTGCAATATGAATTTTTACCAGTTTTATCACAGTACCACCAGTGAAACAACCTTTAAATTCAAGACAAGTAAGAGAATAAGATAAATAAAAAATTAAAAAAAAGCTTTGTGAATCTCAGAAAGTGGTAAAACAGAATGTTTTCTCCTTGTAACTCCACAGTGATGGGCAGAATAAAATTGGGAATGAATACAAAATACTTATTGCACCCTTGCTAAGTACCAAGCACTGTGATTGATACTGAAAACACTTAATCCCTGCACTTTAGTTCTTCCTAGTCTGATTGAGGAATCAGAAAATAACAAAGAATAATTTCAGCTTATTTTAAATGCAATGAAAGACAATTTTATACAAAGTATTGGATTGGAGGGTGAAAATATATTCATCTAGGAAACAAAAGGATAGTTTTAAAAAATGATTATATATTATTTTCTTTTTTTTCCATATTTATTTTTAATTGTTGCACTGTATTCATACATCATAGTGGGATACATACTTTTGTAGACATACATGCACACATTGCCCAGTCAGCCCCCACCCGATCCCCACCCCGTTCTCGCCCTATCCCTCCCTCCCATGCTTGGCTTAGTGATTGACCTCTAGTATTATAGCAATTTATCCAAAATTAAAAATGATAATCTCACATAACAGTTTCATTTGTCTGATACCAAGCTTTTGATGACTTAAAGATAACATTTCAATATTTCTTTTTGCTTTCTTTCTTACCAGAGAATCTATTTTTTCTATTTTTTAGGTGAAACTATCATATATTTATATATTTATTTTTCAGAAAGAAAATCTATCCTAATATGGAATATGGACTCTAGGTACCCACAACGATCTTGAAAAAGAACAAAGCTAGAAGATGTATATTTTCTGATTTCAAACCATATAAAGCTACAATAATTGAAACAGTGTAGTACTATTCTAAAGGCAGATATATAAACCATTGGAGTTAAATAAAAACCTAGAGCTAAATTCTTCCCTATATTGTCAAGTTATTTTTGACAAGGTTTCCACGAACATTTGGTGGTGGGAATAATAATCTTTTAACTAAATATTGTTGAAAAATAATAATTACATGGAAAAGAATAATATTGGACTCTTACCTAATCCCATATACAAATATTAACTCAAAGTAGATAAAAGACCTAAATATAAATCTTAAGACTATAAACTTTTAGGAGAAAATCTGGGTCATAAAACCTCACAACATTGAAATTGGCAGTGATTTCTTGGATATGATTTCAATGGCACAGGCAACAGAAGAGTATACAAACTCCCTAAAAAATAAAAAACATATTGTATATCCAAAGACAATGTAAACAGAGTTAACAGTTACTAATAGAATGGGATAAAATATTTCCAAATGCTATATCTGAAGGTATATTAATATTCCAACTAGAAATCCTAAAAATTAACAACAATAAAGGCAAACAATACCCTTTAGAGATAGGTAAAAGACTAACATAAATAATGAATCTCCACAGATAACCAATCTTAGTTGTCTGTTGGATGGAAAATCTTGTTTCTCTGGTTCTGATGTGTGTTACCTATTTCTTCTTTGTAGTTAATCTCTTTGAGTATTTTCTCTAGTGCTGGTTTTGAAGACATAAATTCCTTCAGTTTCTGTTTGTCATGGAAGCTTCTTATTTCTCCATCTAATTTGATAGAAAGTTTTGCTGGTTAGGAAATTTTTGGCTGGAAGTTGTTTTCTTTCAAAATTGGGAATATGATACTCCAAGCCCTTCTGGCTCTCATAACTTGGTTTGGGAAGTCTGGAGTGATTCTAATTGGTTTGCCTCTGAATGTCACTTGGCCCTTTGCTTTTGTTGCCTTTAAGATTCTCTGCTTGGCTTCCACATATATTATTTTCTTAAAAGACAAAAGGCAGTAGGCATGATGTTGTATACTTTGAATACCAGTATTTGTGAAGCTGAATGAGTAGGATTGCAGCTTCAAGCAAGGAGAACCTCACAAATTTAGTAAGACCCTTAGCAACTTAGCATGATCTTATTTCAAAACAAAACCAAGAAAGGTTTGGGGATGTAATTCAGAGATAGATTGTCTTCAGTTCAATTCTCAGTACCACCACCACCACCAATAACAACAACAACAAAGTAAGGCAAATAGTATACTATGAAGTGATGAATCAATAGAGATGTGTAAAAACTACACATTCAAGTAAATACAAATGGATTATTGTGATGAGATGCAAAATGTATATGGGGGACTAACAGAAGTTGAAGCAGGAATAAAAATTTAGGCAGAGGCCAGATTTCAAATAACTAAGTGATCCTCTCCTAAGTGGTTTGAAATGTGTTCTCAGGATCAGAGGCAAAACACTGACAAGATTAAAAAGGTAATAATAGATTTGTCTTCTAAAATGATAAACTCTACATACTGGCCATAGCATGCAAGTGTATGGGAGAAAAGGGACCTGGGGAAAATGAAGTAATCATTTATTTATCTTTTTTTATGTGTGTGTGTGGTACTGAGGGTGGAACCCAGGGGCTTTTCCACCTCCAGGCTATACTCCCAGACCTATTTTATACGTTATTTGGAAACAGGGTTTCACTAAGTTGCTGATATTCTCACTAAATAGCTGAGGCTGGCTTCGAATCTGTGTGATCCTCCTGTCTCAGCCTCCCAAGCACTGGGATTACAAGCATCCACCACCACGCCTGGCTAAATGTAAGAAGCATTTAAGAGTTGTGGAACTTGGGGAAAACCCAAGCACAGAAGTGAATATAAATTGAAAGAGTCATTGTTGACAAATTACTTCTATAATTTTGGCTGGTTAGAAACAGATATGATTAGAGTAATATTTAAGTGGTAAATCTAATATGTATTTTAAATGGATCGTCAATTTTAACTCTTAAAACATCTGCAATAACAATATTATCATGTTCTGAATTTGAAGATGAAGAAAAAGACAGAGTCCTTGATTGCCTTGTTCATTTCCTCCAAACACTGAATCATGAGGAGGGCTTATATTCAGTTAAGGGCTTCATGTACTCCCCTATTTCTATCTCTACCATACCGAGTAAAGCTATTTTTTGGTACCAGAGATTAAAGCCCAGTGATATTCTATTTCTCCTGAGCTACACTCCCAAACTTTTTTTTTTTTAATTTGAAACAGTTCTTGCTAAATTGTTGAAGGCCTTGCTAAATTGTTGAAGCTGACCTCAAGCTTACAATTCTCCTGTTTCATCCTCCCAACTATTAGGATTAAGATGTGTGCCAACCTTACCCAGCTGATGGCTGGATACATTGATATATTAATCTCCTTGGGAAGGCTCAGGTGCCCAAATATAGTCAACATAAAATAACAGTTTCATTAGAGGCAGAAGACCAACTGGGTGCTGGGGCTCTGTACCATTTTGTAGGCAGGACCTCAGATAGCAATGCTGCAAGGCAGAGCCATCTTGAGCATTCTGGAGTAGGAAACCAGAGTGAAAATTCAGAAAGTAGAAAGGAGCTAAAAGCTTATTATGTTTTATGAAAATTTGCTAACTTTGTATTTCTGAAGAATAAAATTAAAATTAATTTCAACCAGAAGTTTAGAAAACTATTAATGTCAATTTTATGACGTATTTTTATAAACTATTGACTGTTGATGCTTCTTTAGCCTTCTTTGACAATATGATTTCTCTTGATTCAGTTTTGTTCATATATTCAGTAGAAATTCAAAGTTGTTTGCTATGTTCAAAAACTGTGCTGATTAGTAAATTTATGGAAATAGTAAACTCATTTCCTTCCTAAGAAGCAAGATACCTTTATTCTTTGAATTTCCAAAATGGATTTACATTTTATTTAATAAGATTACTGAGAGTTCATGTTAAATAGAACTTTACCAGGCCTTTAAGTAAAATAAAAATAGTCATATTTTAATATTCAAATATTTATGTAAAATACATTTGATTGACATGCTATAAGTGACAGTTGTGCTATATTTTTAAATAAGTAATATCTTTTAATAAGATATAGAAGTGACACAAATTTGAGTATTTAATATAATTTTGCCAAAGAAAAGATATTTCCTATTTGTTATTTTTCTATTAGTTCTGAACTTATATGTACATATATACTCAAATGTATATTTAGAATGATAAACATCTATATATTTATATATCAATAGACATATAGGGCTTGATTCAACCATGAAGCTTGAAAATTAATTTCAACAAAATTAATTTCAACAAAATTACTTTCAACAATAAGCCTTTAAGTACTAATAATTCAAAAGGCAACTTTTCATGATAAAATAAGTATGCATATACCACAATATTTTTTTAACTTTTTGTGAACAAAAATATGCATAAGTTTAGAATGTTCAAAAATGTAGTATTTAAAAATATGCTTGAGTAGCTACAGAGATTAAAATAAAATTGTGCAATCCAATTAGGAAGACTCCTTTTATAATGGTGGTTTTCTTAGAGAACACTGCTGTCTAATATAAAGGGTGTTTTTACCCCTTGCATTGCTTAAGGAGCAATTAAAATACTTGTTCTAGTGCATTATGAATGGAAATAAACATGCCACTGATGAAAGTTGTTGTACTAGTGATTATGATTATTATCCTTTGGCTTTTTCATGGTCATAAATACAGTTTTGCCTTTATTCTTATCAAGCCCTTCCAAACCTCACCAAAAAGCAAAACAAAACAAAACATTCTCTGTTATAAACTCTGATCAATAAGATAATGATGTCAAGACTATTATTTTGCACAAACATTTTATCAAGTACTTTAGTAAGGTATTACAGAAAATCTTTATTATAATTACTATGTATTTTATCTATACTACTCAAATATTACTTAATTACAAAAATAAAACTATATTTTTGTTCTGTGCTCTTACTAAATTATCTATGATATAAACTTATATGTCTAATAATGATTCAAATGGTGACTGTGGGACTCAGCACATCTCAGTAGCAGGAACAAACAAATTTCAACTACCGAGAAGGCAGCGTCTTGATAAACAAACAATAAACAAAGCTGTGGTAGATATTCACGGACCAAAACACAGTTGAGAACCATGGTGAATCAAAATCTAGTACTGTGAATGTGAGATCCAATGCATAAAGCCCAAGTGCATGACTGACCTGGGGTGGTGGCCAGCACCATCTTGTGCAGCCAGCCAGAACCATGATTTCTGGCTTTGGCCTTGCAGCCCAAGAAATCCCAACAAATAACCCAAGAACTTGAAGTGCAGAAAATAGCTACAGAGCTCTAGTATTTTAAGCGACCAGCACCACATTTCAGGGATGCAGAAAAATATCCAAAAGCCCTTGTGCTCACCAGAGGTGAGCAGTGGTGCACTGTGCTCTCCAGACACCTGGCCAGCAGGACAGCAAGGTAACTGTGTTACATTACTCATTAGTTGGTGGAAGACTTCCTAAAGCAGCCCCAGGACCCCAGAGGGCTAAGACCTGGTGGCCCATCCTGGAGGCAGTCCAGTTAGAACCTCCAAAGACACAGAAAAGGCTCATAGTGCTCATGGTACAGTGCCTTTCAGGGTCACAGGGCGTTGGTCCAAGACTACACTGGATGACCTCTGCCAGTGCCGGTATAGAGGCACATGCACAGGGCCTGATCATAGAGCCCAGGGTGGAGAGTGCAGAGCCTAGGGACAGAGAGTGTGGAGACCAGAGTTGGGGGGTACAGAGCCCAGGTCCATAGGGCACACAGTAAAGGGCTGAAAATCACAGAGCCCAGTGTGAGGAAATGCAGAACCATGAGCTTACACAGAACTCATTAACAGTGACATTCTGACACTCTCACACCTAAACACAAAACTGTTAGAGGTGAGAGAGGAGCACAAACACTCATAAAGTGGGTCTAAAAGCTGACAATGATTAGAAGCAAATGAGAGATATTTGAATATACTCCAGAATCTACCACAGTTATTATACAATACAATAATACACGTCCGGACCCTATATATGTAAATTAGCAGGATTGCTGGTTGTTGTTGTTGTAACTTCTTAACTCTAGCCTACCTACTCTCCTCTCTCAAAACTTTGTTTTCCCTTACTGTCTCTCCTTGTCTTATATTCAAGCTATTTCATATCCATACGTAAATACTCCACTACAAATCCTACTCTCTAACCTTCTCTCATTCTCAATCTGATGCTACTTTTTATACTTAAATTCTTACTCAACTTAATCATATTCTCTATTTACCCAGCCCCTCCCCCTTCCCCAAACCTCACCATTGAAAAAAAACACTGCTTATTTGTGCCCAAATTTGCTGACACCTCTAAATTTCTACTGCTAAGATTGAATCAGACATATTACCCATAAAAAACACTGCATACTTGTACACAAACCTGATGACCCCTCTAAATTTCTACTGGTAAAATTGGATCAGACAGATTATGAACAGAATCACACACAAAAAAGAAGACACCAAGACATCAGAAAAACAAGCCTGAGAATGCTGAAAATATGAGAATTAGAAACAGTGAGGAAATAAGGGAAATCACAAATACTGACTTACAAAAAAAGCAAAAATTATAATTCTGAATGCTGATCTTCAATATGATGAAAGAAAAAGGGTAAAAAAAAATAAAAGAGAAAATAGAGACATTATAAAAGAATCAAAAAGAGGTATGAAATGAAATGAAATAATATGAGTCAATAAATGAAATAAAGACAGAAATAGAAATTCTGGAAGATTAGATAAAATGAAAAATAGAATATAACTGTTAGAAGACAGTCCATTCAAAACCAAAAGCACAGTCAAAGAATATAAAAGTCATTAGAGCAACAAAACCTAAACATCCATCATTTCCCTAAACTATGGAAAAACATGAAACATCATAAACTTACAGATAAAATGCATTGAAGAAGGGATGGAAATGCAGACCAAAGGTAGTTATAATCTCTTCAGAGGAATTGTGAGAGTACTGTGATGCAGGTTCCTTATTGAAGGGTTAACAAAGCAACTCTGGCTCCTGAGAAGCAGCTTGAAATCCCAGACTGGGAGGCAAGCATACTTCCTCTAATCAGTGAGCTGAGTCTTGCTGAGTTGCCTTCAAGGTCAGAAGCAGCTCCCGCCCTCTCTCTGAATGTCCTTCCCAGCATAGACATCTCTCAGAAAACTTATTGGTATGATTAACAGCTTGAGATGTTATGAGCAGTCACAGGAGTTCTTTGCTACTAATTGTAAAACAAAAAGTTGTTTTGAGACTAGTCCTTTGGCTTTACTCACACACAACTAATGTTGCTTTAAGATAACCTTGTAATGTCTAAAATAGTTAACTCATCTATGGATCATGGAAGCTTTCTCTATAAAAGTCCGATTGCTCTTTCAATAAAACATGCACTGTACATGAAACCTGCATCCCCTGTGTCCCGTGAATCAGCTGTCCCCTTAGGTCTCCAGTGCACTAGACACTGACAAGGAATAATTTCAGATAATTTTCCAAATATGGAAAGAAATTTGGATATACAAGTAAAGGAGACATATAGAACACCATTAAGGCAAGATCAAAGAAGGACCTCCTCATGTAATATATTAATAAAAATAAACAACATAGAGGATAAGGAAAGAATCTTAAAAGGAGTGAGAACAAAAGATTGAGTGACATACAGAGGCAAAAATAAATAAAAACACAGCAGACTTTACAACTCAAGTCATGAATGCCAGGAGAGACTGGTATGACGTAATCCTGACCCTGGAAGAAAAAACTTCCAACCAAAACTTCAATATTCAGAAAGGGTATTATTCAAAATTGATTAAAAAAGAAAAGTGTTTCAAGTAAGCAGAATCTCAAAAACTTCATGAATACAAAGCCAACAGTAGAGAAAATACTTAAAGAAATAAAGCATAACTAAGAAAAAAGAAGCAAACTTCAGAAATAGAAAAGAGATGAAGTAGATCAGCGGGGCAACTAAACAAAAAAAAATAATATTATATCAAAAAATAGAACATAAAAAGGCAGGAAAAAATTATTTTTCAATAATAACCCTGAACATAAAAGGACTTAACTCACCAATTAAAAGACATAGGCTGGCAATGTGGATTTAAAAATATAATCCAAATATATGCTGCTTGCAAGAAACTCAACTTACAGCCAAAGACATTCATAGGCTGAAAGTAAAAGGATGAAAAAAGATATATCATGCTAATGGAGACCAAAAATGGGCAGGGATAGCAATGCTGATATCCAACAAAATAGACATTAAGCTAAAACATATCCGATGAGACAAGCAGAGCACTTTCTTTTATTAGAAGGAAAAAATCACCAAAAAGGTATAATGATAGTATATGTTTATGCCCCAAATGTGGATACACTCAAATTTGTAAAACAAACCCTTTAGGAATCTGATCTTAAATAGTCCCAAATACAATAATATTAGGAGATTTCAACACAGCACTCATGCCACTAGACTGGTTTTAAAGGCAAAAGATGAGCAAAGATTTTTCAGAACTAAAGAAAGACTATAAAGGAATAGACCTAATAGACATATATGGAATATTTAGACCAGGAAGAGCAGAATATACATTTTTCTAGCAGCCTATGAAATCTTCTCCATAATAGATCACTTCCTGAGTCACAAAGCAAGCAGCAGCCAATTTAAAAGATGTAATATAATTCTGTGCATCTTTCCATAACACAGTGGAATGAAAGAAATCAACAAAAGGAGGATGAAAAGAAACTATTTAAGTACATACAGATCAAAAGATAGACTATTGAATGATTAGTGAGTACAATGATAAATAAGGAGAGAAGTAAAGAAATTTCTGGAACGAAATAAAAATAGAAACACAACATTTCAAAATCTATGGGACACTTTGTAGGCGGTGTTAAGAGGAAAGTTTATACCATTGAGTGCCCACATAAGAAGAATAGAGAGTTGTCAAGTAAACAACCTAATGACACATCTCAGGGACCTAGAAAAACTACAACAGTCTAATCCCAAAGACAGCAGAAGGCAGGAAATAATTAAAATCAGAGCAAAAATTAAAGAAATAGAGAATAAAACAATTCAAAAAAATCAACAAAACAAAAAACCTTGTTTTTTTAAAAGATTAATAAGATTGATAAAAACCTGGCCAATCTAACCAAAAGAAAGAGAAAGTTAACTTAAATCATTGAAATCAGAAATAAAAAAGGAGATATCACCACAGAAATTGGGGAAATTTAAAGACTTATCAGAATATGTTTCAAAAATTTATACTCCAATACACTGGAAACCATAGAAGAAATTAGTACATTTCTAAGCACATATAACCTACCTAAATTGAACCCAGAGGAAATAGCAAGCCAAAACAAACCAACAGCAAGCAAAGAAATAGAAATAGCAATAAAAATACTGACAGCAAAGAAAAGCCCAGATTTTAACAGGTTTCCAGCTAAATTCTACAAAACATTCAGTGAAGAATAATTTCAGTACTTCACAACCTGTTCCAGGAAATCGAAAGTACAAGGCCAGTATCACATTAATCCTAAAACCAAATAAAGATACCTCAAGAAAAGAAAATTATAGACCAGTATTTTGATGAACATAGATGCAAAAATTCTAAAAAAATATACTAGTTATACACATTCAAAATCACATCAAGAGAATTGTACACCATGACCAAGTTGGTTTCACCATATGCAAATCAATACACATTATTCACCACATAAATTGAACTGAGAACAAAAAAACCATATAATCATATCAGTAGATGCTGAAAAAGCACTTGACAAAACCCAACACCCACTCATGTTAAAAGCACTGAAGAAAATTGGAATAGAAGAAACATATTTAAACATCTTTAAGGCAATATACAATAAACCCAAAGCCAATATTATACTGAATGAGGAAAAACTGAAAGAATTTCCTCTAAAATCAGGAACAAGGAAAGGATGCCCACCATCATCAATCCTTTTCAATATACTCCTTGAGACTGTTGGCACAGGAATAAGACAAGAGAAGGAAATCAAAGGAATCCAAATAGAAAGAGAGGAATTTAAACTATATTTATTTGCAGATGACATAATCCTTTATTCAAAGACCCAGAGAACTCAACCAAAAGACTACTGGAGCCAATTAACCAATTCAGTAAAATTGCAGGATACAAAATCAATCTAAAAAAATCAGTTGCTTTTCTATATGCCAACAATATATCCAAAAGGAAAGAAATAAAGAAAATAATTCCATTAATACCTAGTAATAAGTCTTCCAAAGAAGTAAAAAATCTCTACAATGAAAACTATGAAACATTAAAGAAATTGAAGAAGGCATTGAAATATGGAAAGATCTCCCTTGCTCATGAATAGGCAGAATAAATAACGTCAAAATGACCATTCTCCCAAAAGTGATATACAGAGTCAATGATATTCCTATCAAAATACCAACAACATTCTTTATAGACCTAAAAATATCAGTCATGAATTTTATATGAAGAAAGAAAAGAACCAGAATAGCCAAAGCAATTCTCAGCAATAAGAATCATGAAGAAGATATCACAATCTCTGACTTCAAATTATACTATAGAGCAATAGTAGCAAAAAAAAAAAAAAAAAAAAAAAACCAGCATGGTATTGGCACAACAACAGGTGTATAGTCCAATGGAGCAGAACAAAAGATACAGAAACAAATACACACAGTTATATTCACTTCATTTTGACAAATGGGCTAAACTTATATGCTGGAGAAAAGACAGCCTTTTGAACAAATGGTACTGAGAGAACTGGCCATCCATTTGTAGAATGATAGAACTAAATCCTTATCTCTCACTGTGCATAGAAATCAACTCGAGATGGATCATAGAATTGGAAATTAGACCAGGGACTGTTAAGCTATTAAAGGAAGGCATCAGATCAACACTCCAACATATAATCATAGGCAGTAACTTTCTCAACTAGACCTCCAAAGTGCAGGAAATGAAATCAAGAACTAACACATGGGATGGCATCAAACTAAATTTTTTTTTTAATGAGAGAAAACCACGAAGAATCTAAAGGGAAAGCCTAAAGAATGGGAGATCTTTACCAGCTACCCTCTGATAGAGGACTAATATCCAGAATATACAAAGAGCTCAAAAGGCTATCTAATGCACAAGATGTACTTTAACAAACATATCAAAGTTAATCACTAAGCTAAGCATGAAAAAAAAAAAGGGGGAGGGAATGGGGCAGGAATTGGGTAAAGGATAATTGTGTGATGTGCGCAGGTATATCTCCACCATCTTGTATTTCATTAAAATGTATAACTATGCTGGACGTGGTGGTGCACGCTTATAATCCCCACGCTTGGGAGGCAGAGACAGGAGGATCATGCAGGTTCGAAGCTAGCCACACTGGATTAAGATACCCTGTTTCAAAATATAAAATAGGTCTGGGAGTGTAGCCCATAGGTAGAAAAGCTTCCAGTACTACCAGAAAAAAAAAAAGGTATGACTACAATGCACCAGTAAAAAATTTAAAAAAATTTTTAAAAAAGACTCTGCAGTAGCAAAACAAGTAACTCAATCAAGAGATGGGCAACTGAATTGAATAGACACTTCACAAAAGAAATACAAATGGCCAATAGATACATGAAAAAAGGTTCAACATCATTAGCCATTAGGGAGATGCAAACCAAAACTATGCTGAAATTCCATCTAATTCCAAGCAGAGTGACATGCATAAAGAAGTCAAATAACAACCAATGCTGGCGAGGATGTGGGAAAAGAGGAACATGTTCCTATCAGCACAATTTGTAATAGCCAAAATATGGAACCAACCTAAGTCTCCATCAACTAATGAATGGATTGAAAATTATGGGAAATACACACAATGGAACTCTACTCAGCTATAAAAAAGAACAAAGTCGTGTCATTTGCAAGATGATTGAAAGACCTGAAGAACATTATGTTAAGTGAGATCAGCCAAGCACAGAAAGAGAAGGGACATATGTTTTCACTAATATGCTCAAACTAGGGAGTATTAGGAATACCAGAGGGACTCCAGGTAATGGAGGGGAAACCACAGCAAAGCTAGAAAGGAAGGATAAAAGAGGAATAAGGATGAGGTTAATTAATGAAAGAGCTACATTTAAATATATTTATAAGTGTGAATGTAGCATGGTCAACATGAATACTCATTGTAGCAAGGGGAGGGAGCAGAGGGAAGAGGGCACCAAGCACTGTCTGAATCTATGCCATTTTCAATATAATCCACATAAAAATAATAAATTTACATTTCTTAGTTTTTCTGACTCTTATACTATAAAAATGTTTGATTTAGTTACACAAATTTTTCTTCATTTGGAGGTATCTATTTTTGGTAATTCAATTTTTTTTGCAGGATAATTTAAGTTTTTGTTATTTTTATGTGTCCATCTCCTCTTTCCCTTTTGATTTTAATCTCCAGACTTCAATACCTGACCCTCTGTTCACCTTAGTCTATACATTATGCAAATGACATTCTCTGGTAATTCTTTAATAGATCTTTATTATCCAGAATTCAACTAAATTTCAAACTATTATATACAAATACTTTCTAGATATTTATACATAGGTAACATGCAGTGACCATAATGTTATTATGTTCAGATTGAACTCATCAATCTTTTCACAAAGCACCCTTTCCTGCTTTTGGTGTTATATCCAACATCTTCATGTGCTCAATGCCATTTAGAGTTTATATTCCTCCTTGCTTCTTGACCCCAGTCAGCTAATAAGTCCTATAAATTCTCTCATATTAATGCCCCTTAAAATATTTTTTACCTATTTATTGCTACTTTGTTATCTTTGTTCAGGATTATATCATATCATTTATGGATTATGAAATTCACTACATATCTTCAAATCTTTTTTTTTTCTTAGAAATCTATCCTTCTGCATATGCTCCTTTCAGAAAATAGCTTGAGAAAAGTTTCAATTGCAGGAATTTTATTTGTCAAGTGATTTCAGGTTAAAAGAATGAAAGAGGAAGGGAAGACCAGTCAAATCAAAGATGAATTTTATAACTAATCATCATCTTGTGATTATTTGAGGATGTCATCATTTTCTGCTTGGAAGATGAAAGAGGGGAATATTTGCCTTCTGGTTATTGTCCTCCGGGTTAAGGGCCAGCCTGTGAGTATCTTGAGGACTTCCAGGTTTAGGCATGCAGCAGTTTCAAGCATCCTGAAAAGCATCCAAAGTTCTGGCTGAGAAAGACTCCAAGATAGAATGAAAGTGGCAATTCAACAGAGGCAAGATTCTGTCCATTATAAGAGTTCAAAACTATTTCTTACTGCTCTGGCTAGAGGTACATAAACAGCCAGGTACAAGCAGAGTCTTATGTAAATGCACTGTTCATGAAATGAATCTTCTTATATAATTTGTTTCTAAAATCTGCATAATTTTATCTAATTTTCAAAATAAAGTTTAATCCCCTTAGTTTAGCAAACACTTTTTTTTTCTTTTCTTTTCTTTTCTTTTTTCTTTTTTTTTTTTGGTGGTACTGGGGGTGGAAACCAGGGATTTTATACCTCCAGGCTATACTCTCAGACCTATATTATATTTTATTTGTAAACAGGGTCTCACTACTTGCTGAGAGTCTCACTAAGTAGCTGAAGCTGGCTTCAAACCTGTGTGATCCTCCTGTCTCAGCCTCCCAAATTCTGGGATTACAAGCGTGCACCACTATGCCCAGGTAGCAAACAATTTTCTTAGAAGCCATATCTGCACCTTTCCCTAATCTGAGTCAAGTTTTAGCTTGATTTTGTGCCTTCAATAATATCTGGCAATGCTGCATGTAGAAGTCCCTTCTCATCAAAAGATGCTTAGAACAGGAAAAAGATACCTTAGTACTCTTAAAATTGAATCGAAATTTCATACAAAATGGTAGTACTTTATAAACTGTAGTATGATAAGGGCACTAATAGAAAACATCTATTTCAAAAAAAAAAAAACTAAGAAACACAGCTTATTTCCTCATATCATAACAAGACAGTATATAGAGCAAGGAATTCTGATTCTTAAATCCCTTTTAAAATTTTGCTTTTATAGCCGGGCGTGGTGGCACACGCTTGTAATCCCAGCATTTGGGAGTCTGAGACCCAGAGGATTGTGGTTCGCAGACAGACTCAGCTACTTAGTGAGGCCTCTGCAACTCAGTGAGACCCGGTTTCAAAATAAAGAATAAAAAATAGGGCAGGGAGTGTAGCTCGAAAGTCGAATGTCTCTGGGTTCCATCTCCAGACCCGCAAAAAAAAAAAAAAAAAAAAAATTGTTTTTATAACAGAATTTTTTTGACATTTTATAATTGTGTGGATTTTTTTCTTTATCACAATTTTAGTTTTACAAAAGAATCTTAAAGATTACTAAAATATGTAAGCTAATTCTCCAAAGAATTTTTTAAAATCTTTATTTTTTTCTATATTCTTTTTTCCAATCACCTAAAATAAATTTTATCAATATTTTCTTCCTTAGCTATTAACCATTCAACCTTGTTTATTTGACAGTGGCTTTGTATGTGATTGGAATAAACCACAAACATAATTTTATTGACATAATGAAAATGTGATTCTTGCAAGATATGCACTTTCACTTTTTAATTAATTTGCATTATATTTGCATTCCATTGACTAATGTTTACAGAACACTACAGTAAGTGAACAGAGATCAATAAAGAACTTGAGGAGAGGAGCAGGGATACTAGGTAATATTCAGTTGCTGGCAAGGTAGAGAAGGAGGTATTTCACTAGAGAATAATTTTATAAACTGTCAGTTTCTTAGTGATTATTTTCATGCTATGGTAAATCTTGTTTATCCCCCCAACTTCACAACTGCAGGGATTCAGAGAAGGAATGTGTAATGAGAATACACTGTATATTTACTTTTTGCTATTTTATTGTTCTCATAGGAATCGTCATGTTCTATTAAAATTACCAGTGTACTCCTCTGTCTCCAATTAGACTATAAATTCTGTGAGGCTAGCTGACTTAATAACAATAAAGCAATAGCAGTAATTTCATATACTTTTGAGCAATAGTTTGAAAGGACTTATACTAACATTATCTCACTGACATTTTGTGACAACCTAGGAGACCCTATGCATTTTGTTTTTATTGTTATTCCATTTTAAATATTAGAAATTTGAAGTACAGATGATAAAACTAGTTTTCTCAAGTACATGCACAAATGTGGTAGATTCAAATTAAGGCTGGATGCCAAGTTTCCTTTCTTTCTTACTTTTTTCTTTTTTTCTTTCTTTCTCTCTTTTCTTTTCTTCTTTATAGTTCTGGAGATTGAGTCCAGAGGTATTTTACCTCTAGAGATACTCTATCTCCAAGCTACACCACTAGCTCTTTGGTTTATTTTATTTTTGTTTTATATATATTTTTATTCTTTTTTATTGGTGCATTGTAGTCATACAGCTTAATGGGAAAAAAAGACTTGTGGAGACTTACATGCACACATCATCCAATACCCAATTCCCACGCTATTCCCTCCTCATCCCTTCTTCCCATGCTTGGCTTAGTGATTGACTTTGATATTTAAGTATATCATGTACTTTAGAGAGTTTCTCTCTTATCCTCTCCCATCCCCTCAGTTAGGTCGCCTTGTTTTCTTCTCTATAGGATCTCCTTCTTCATCTAGAGTTCCTCCTGTTACTCCTTTCTGCCTAGCTTTCACATATTAGGAAAATAATACAATTTATTATTTTTTGTGACTGACTAATCTTACTTAGCATAATTTATGCCCTCCAGTTCCATCCATTTCCCTGTAAATGATGTAAATGTGTTTTTTAATGGTTGAGTAAAATTTCATTGTGTACATATCCCACAGTTTTGTAATCCATTCATCTGTGGATGGGCATCTTGGCTGTTTTCATGATTTGGCAATGATGATGAACTGTGCAGCTATGAACATAGATAAGCATGCATTAGTTCGGTAGTTTGGTTTGCTTTCTTTTGGGTAGATACCCAGAAGTGGTATTGTTGGATCAAATGGTAAGTTTGTTCTCATTCTTCTAAGGATCCTCCATACTGTTTTCCAAAGTAGTTGCACTAATTTACTTACTTTACAAAGTACTTCCACCAACAGGGTTTTAGAGTTCCCACTTCTCCACATCCTCACCAGCATTTGTTGTTGTTTGTGTTTTGAATGATTTCCATTCTAGTTGGAGTTAGGTGAAATCTCAGGGTAGTTTTGATTTGCATCTCTCTGATTGCCATTGATGTTGAGCATTTTTTTCATGTATTTATTGGCCACTTGAATTTCTTCTTTCGTGAAGTTTCTATTTGATTCACTTGCCCATTTTTTATTGGGTTGTTTTCTTAGTGCTGAATTTCTTGAGTTCTCTGTATATTCTAGATACTAATCCTTTTTCAGAGGAGTAGGTGGCAAAAATCTTCTCCCATTCTGTTGGCTCTTGATTGAGGTTCTTGATAGTTTCCTTTGCTGTACAGAAGCTTTTTAGTTTCATACAATCCCACATATTGATTTGCCTTTTAGTTTCTTATGCATTTGGGGTCTTGTTGAGAAAGTTTTTAATCTAGCCTATGTGTTGCAGTGTTGGACCTATGTCCTCTTCAAGAAACCTCAAAGTCTCTGGTCTAATTTCCAAGTCTTTGATCCATCTTGAATTGACTCTTGTGCAAGGGAAAACCTGGGATTAATTTTCATTTTTCTACTGTAATAAAAACAGCATGGTACTGTCACAAAAACAGATACATCGACCAATGGAGCAGAATAGAAGATCCAGAAACAAATCCAGACACTTATAGCCAATTGATTTTTGACAAAGTTGCCAAAAACATACACTTAAAAAAAAGATAGCCTGTCAACAAATGATATTGGCAAAACTGGTTAAGCATATTCAGAAAAATGGAAATTAATCACACTATTTTTGTTTTTGAAACAGGGTCTCACTAGTTTATTGATAGTCTATGTTTCTGAAGTTTGGTTTTGAACCTGTGATCCTCCTTTATCAGATTTCCTGGTACTGGGATTATAGGTCTATGCCACCACTCCTTGACTCAATTCTCTGTTTTCTATAAAATGGAAATAAAATGAAAGTTTGATTAAATTAAGCCCTCCTCTTATTTTTTAGAAAAAATTGTTGTAGGTGGTGCTCTGTTTTTTTTCTTTGAGATACATTAGGAGGTTGAAAACATCTGGTTGTCTCTTACTGATGTTAAGTTAACCAATATGTTTGAGTGTGGTGAGCTTGCTAGTCGTCTTATTTCTTTTCACCTAACAATTTGTACAGGAAAATATTTTCAGTCATGTCCAGTGTACTTGCCTAAGTAATATAAAAATAATACTCTCCTCCATCACCCCTGGATCTAACAATTGAAGCTGATAAATACTATAATTTGTGAATTAACTCAGTGCATCAAACTGTAACTGGTCATGTCCGAGAAAACTTTCTTGATCAAATCACATTGGAGCTTGTTTAAATCTACCAAACACAGACCTGTATAACCATCTATTTCATCTGAATATGATCTTCAGCTGTTAATTAGCATTACAACCTTGAGTACTAGGTTATGATTGAGCATTTAAAAATAAAATTATAAGCTTTTTTTAATCAAAGGACTACTCAATGAATAGCTTTGCCAGAATAAGTTAATAAGCATGGCATTGTGTTTTTTCCTTGTGCTTTTTTATTTTTAACAATAAAAATAATAAAACATGGAATAATTACTTGATATAAGCTATATTCTCACCTTATTTCATTGATTTATTCATTTTCTTACTTTCAGGTTATATGTATTAAAGAAGATCCTTGATTTTTTAAATTATAATGTTTATATTTAAGGTTTTTAATAATTTTTTGGACAGTTTTCACTGTATATTTTGTAGGTTGAATGACAGCCCCATTGCAACAGGCAGAGGTTACATTCAAAGTATTAGATATACACTTTTGTCTGATTTCTAAGGCATAAATAGAATATAATATAGCATTTATGATCTGAAGGCCTAAAACCTAAACAACTAGGTCTGAATCTCAGTTCTTCCACTGTCCCAGGAGGAAGTTAGTGATTTAACTTCTCTGTGACTAGTTACCTAACATGAGATACAAAATAGCTTATTAATTTTTTATGGTCATATTTAACACATTGTAAATACTTAACATAATAACTACTATTATTTTCTTGATCCTTAATATATTTATGTTATAACAATTACTATTGATAATAGTCAATTTTCTTTATAAATTAATTGTTACAGTTGAAGAACAATGAAAAAGATCAAAACAGAATAGTTTATAACATAAAATTAACATAAAATAAATATTGGAGGAATATTTTAATAAAATAAATTAATAAAATAAATATTTGAGAAAGTAAAGAATATAGATTGACCTGAGTAAAATTATGATTATTCAAAATTAGAATAATATCAAAGATATGATGGAAATGCCATATTTCTTAAAAATAAATAAGTTCCTATAGTGCATTTCAAGAATATTTTGTGCACAAATTCTTCTGCCAGGTACTTTCTGTCACCAGGTGATTGATAATAGTGTTATGCTGTGATATAATGGGTGATATAATTTAGTTTTAAAATTGACTCTTTGAAGCATGGAAAATTAACATCCAAAATATAGCACATTATGCTCACTAGCTGTATATAAGGAAATATAATTTTATATTTATTATAACTAAAATAGAAAGTAATGAATTCACTTAGAATTCTTGTAAACTCTCTAATATAAAAGAAGGCAATGAACCAAAATAAATGTAAATAAAGCCTTTTGTGTACTAAACGTGTTATTTTTAACAATAGTTCTTTCGGATGTTCTTAAGCTTAAAATGTCTAGTATAGCATCTTGGAATAAAAGTAATCAAATTTCCATTGTTAAAATAAAATGTTATATCAACTGTACTGTTTAGGAAGATGCTGTCCTAAAAGAAGCAATGGAAATGTACTTGGTCCCATGCTTTTCTGTTTTTTATCACTGGAAGTGTTTTCTATATTTAAAAGTAAATTAACCAATTTGAGACTCCCTTTCTGGACTAAATGTTTTTTGGACTAATCTCTTTCAGTTGTCCTTTTCTTCTCTAATGAAGCCATATATATCACTCTTATATGTCTCTCCCAGTTGTATCTAAATTGATGATTTTTGGATGTCTTTGAAAAATTACTTGGCAACTCATGCTTTTGTGGAAATGCATACAGAGTGTTTTAATATAATTGCTACATGTTAAAGTTTTCCCATTCCATATTATATGAATATGACAAACAAATGCATATTTTCGTGGTTGACTAAAGAGGGAGGAGTACATTATAATATTCAGCTTCCTGTATTTACTTTGAAAGCAGATAATGGGTCCTAACAATCCATCTGTTTATTTATCTATTTATCCATCCATCCACCTATCCATCTATTCATAATGTTCAGTAAAAACATGGAGAGATTTTACCATTGGTATCATTTTTGTATAATTTTTCAATAATGTCACCTATAAATAATACAAAATTATTTTAGTATTTAATGTCCAATACTAAAATAATGTTCCTAATAATTTTAGTATTTAGTATTAAATACTAAAATAATGTGCCTAAAAGGTGTAGTTCAGTGATAGAATGCTACCTAGCATGTGTAGGATTCTTAGTCTAATCACCAGCACAGTTTTAAAAACGTAAAAAAGAATAGTGACTGAATAATGTGTGATTATTCTTTCTTTTTATGAAAATTTCAATTAGGTCTGTGTGGTGGCACACTCCTATAATTCCAGAACATGAGAAGCTGATACAGGAGAATCACAGTTTCAAGGCTACTCTCATCAACTTTAAGAGACTCTCAGACCTAGTGAGATCTGTTTTAAAACAAAACAAAACAAATAAAGAGCTATGTGTATAAATCAAAGGTAGAATGCCTCTGGATTCAATCCCCAGCACCAAAAATTTTAAAAGTAAAAAATATATCAATTGTCATGAAATTGGCTAAAATTAGTTACTTATTAATTAAGTAGATAAGGAACTCTCAATATTTAACTGAAAAATTATTATTTGAACTGTAAAACCAGTACATATTTTACAAAAATATCTAAGCCTTGGGTATAGTTAAATATAACATATAATTATTATATCAGAGTTTTTATTTCCAATCAGAAATTAAGATGGTACCTTATTTTTTCTCATCTGCAACTTCTGTGAGTCTTTCTTTCTTGTGCTTCTTCCCCTGTAGACACCTATCTGGTACCTCATATATGCTGCATGGATGAGATTCCTGGCCATAAGACATATTCCCCTTTCTTCTTTATAACTGGATAGAATACTTAACTTATGCATAACATTTTCTATTATTATAGATAAAAAATTGTATGATGGTACATTCAATAAATATGTATTGCCTACACAAAAATATATTTTGTTTTTAGTTCTTGAAATTAGCCTTCTTTCCTAGCAAAGCAGTGTGTGTGTGTGTGTGTGTGTGTGTGTGTGTGTGTGTGTGTGTCTGTCTGTCTGTCTGTCTGTCTGTCTTTGTGCATATATACATAGATACATAGGTATATACTGGATATAAATATATTCTCATATAAAAACAATTTATAATATTTGGCAGCTTTTTTATTATCTTAGTGCTCTTGAATAAAGACTAAGTGTCCATGATCTTTTCCTTTCATATCTAATTTTTTTCTGATTTGTTAGCTTATCTATCAGACAGCTAAGAAAGGGACACATCAACCAACTAATTTAGTGATAATTATTGTGTATCTTTTCATATCTCTAATTATTAGTAGACTCTTCTGATAATTCAATTGTATATAGAAATTATAATTATTTATTATTTTATCCATAGAATTTTCAGAATTCCAAAATCATATACATGTCTATACATACATATGCATATCATACATACATCCTTATATATGTGTATATAAATATGCATATATTGGTATGGAGACATATATGTGGATTATGTAGGAATAGACAAATGTAGATAATACAGGGATCAGAAATACCTCCTCTCCTATTTTCTAATAAAAATGAGAAGAAATGCTAGTAATTCTTTTTATAAGCTTCACAGAAATTAGCCATGGAAAAATTAGTTCCAATTTAACCTCTTTCATGTAGTTGTTAAAATTTTTTCTTCTTCAGTTAGTTTTCTTTGTGTGTTTCTAGAATTTGATTTCCACTTTCATGTATTATTTATGTATGTGTAGTTGCTCATAATATTTTCTTATATTCCTTTTTATTTCTGAAGGACTTGAAGTAACACCCTCAATTTCTTTTTGGATTTTAATAATTTGATCTCTCTCTCTCTCTCTTGTCTTAAGATTTGCCAATTTTGTCAGTTATTTCAAAAAACAGAATTAAGTTTTATCTTGTTTTTATGGTTTCTTAAGGTATGCGTTTAGGTTTTTGATTTGGGACTCTTTTTCAATTTTAAGACAAGTATTTACAGTTATAAATTTCCTAATGATCATTGAGTTTACTATACTCTAACTAGTTTATTAAATTTATGATTACATTTGCCCTGATATGTTACCTACTCTCTTGTGATTTCTTCTTGATCCATTATTTGTCTAACAGTGTGTTCCAAATGCATCCAATTATTCCAAGTGTTATTCCTTGAGCTAGGCTGCTGTAACCAATATCATCTGTTTAAATGAACATAGCAAAACCACAGAGGAAGCAATCCCAGACTTGGAAATGCTTGAAATCCATGAACACAAAGGGATGCCATCACAGTGCTCTTTAAGGGAGATAGCAAATTTGTGGAGACTTAAAACCACAATTCTTTAAGAACATATTTCATATCACTCTCTCTCTTTTTTCACTACAGACACCTTTTATTTTCTTAATTTTTTATTTGTACATTCTAGTTATACTTTTTAATGGGATACAAAATGGTAGACGCATACATACACACCACTTATTTAGCCCATTTCCCATTCCCATCCCACTCTCTCCCTCCCTCTCATGCTTGGTTTATTGATTGACTTTGATATGTTACTTTCTTTTGAATCTACAGTTTATGCAAAAAGTGCCACTGCTCATCTGTAGCATGGAGGATATTTGTCATGCAGCTTCCTGTTCCACCAAGATCTCCCCCTCCGTACTGCAAGTTCATGATTGAATCCCGGAGTTCTTCAAATATTGACTTTGATGCATTCTGCCAAAGTACCTCCTTTTGGAAAATAATGGAGTAGAATTTACTTCATTTTTAATGACTTCACTCTTAAAGTACTCTTTTTATAGTCTTACTCCAATGCTGAATCTCATTTCTTAGCTAGCATGCATTTCTACTCATGTTTTTTCTCCTTTCCGTCACCTCCCCTTTGGTGAGAGACCTGAAAATCAGGTCACATTATGTTATTTCAATTTATTTACAAAAGAACCATCTACAAGTCAAAATGCAAAAGAGTTCAGAAAAGAATAGCTATATTTCTATCTTTGGAAATATGACCTATCCAGAAATAAAGGCACAGATGGGGGTGGACTAGATACAGCCCTACAATGAGGGAGTGAGATAGAAATAAGTCACTTCTAAAAATTATTCAACAACATGTAATATAAACTTCAGTCTTCTCTCCTTGCAAATGGCAAAATAAGATAGTTAATTTTTTTTGCAGCAAGCAAATCACAAAAATTGAGCATAGTTTTCATCTTAAAGCAAGTTGTAGAGCTTAAGGCTGAAGTCCTCCAGAGAAAATAGCCCTATGATTTATGTCTGCACTGCCCGAACTCAAAGCAATTTGTGAGGTTGCATATGAATAATGCAGAGTGAGAACAGCACAGGAGGAAACCATTGAAAGAAAGTAAATGAAGTCCCTTTAAAATGGAATATATAGGAAACTATTTAATTTGAATTATTCACCAACACTAGTGATATTACAGGAACAGCCATAGATCAGTGAATATTTCAGTTTTAAAGATGGGGTCATGCTGTTCCTTTTATATATTAAAAAAGATCCCAGGCACTATGAATGAAAAGGGAATGAGAAATGCATTACAGCCTATGAATATGCACGAATGTACTGGAGTTCATCTGAAAAGAATCAGAGAGAGGCCTGTTGAACCCAGTGACATGCACATGGCTGTTGACTGAATCGCCACGCAGGCAGTTTCTGCCAACCTCAGAGAATGTTGAATGATGAACAGAAATGCAACTCTTAGCTACGTTTTTAACTATTATGCTGTATATTTTGGAGAGATTCCAGCTATGTGAGAAGTATCTCGGTTGCTACACATAGAGAAAAAGAATGCATTGTGTTCCTTTTGTCTTTTACAGAATCCTAAATGCAATACTGTCAAGTCATTTAATGTATAACTGTTTCACAAGACACAAATGAGAAAGCAAAAGGGTATATTGTTCAATAATGTGGTAATAACTGCTACAATTATAAAACCATATAAGTTATTGGATAACTATTTCATTAAAATAAAATGTAGAACCTTATAAATTTTGCATCAATTAATTCTGTTTTAATGTTGAATATTATTTTTAGCTTTAGCAGCTCTTTAGTTACATGCCTACTATGTGTATTCACTTTGCTCTAGAATCACAGATATAAATTCATCTTATCTACAGAAGCTTGAAATCAATAGTCATTTAAAGTTAATAGTGTAAGAATTTTAAATGGTCTGGGAAAAGAGCCAGCTGACTAATATTAAAGTAAATGACTATGCTGGATATTTTTATGGAATGTTATCTAACCAGGACTCAAGTAGCCATGGCTAAAATTATGTAATTATAAGAAGTGCTAGACCCTGTTTTGTAATAAAGTATAGAAGCAGTTCCAAATCATCCAGCTTATCCAAATACTTTTAGAAATCATTGCGGAGACCACGTTATATCATGTAGTTGGAAAATATAAACTTAAAAATGCAATATGCTTTTGTAAAAAAGATCACTGTGAATAATATGTTTATGCAATGTAAGTTAAATCACAGAGGGAAAAAACTCAAATAGATGTTATTTTAATGTTCAAGCCAAGCTATAATTTGATTTCAGATTCTGGTGAATAATGTTTAACAATGAGTAGCAAAAATTATTTACTTTTAATATAAAAATTGGCATGTAAGAATATTAACTTAATTAACTTGATACAGCTCCTTTTTACCTCTTAGGCACATATTGTGATTGATGATACTTTGCTGTATGACAAACTCTTCTTAGAGTTTATGTTTTATGATCTCAGTTTCTCATACACTCTGCATGTTCTCCCGGAAGTTTATACTTTGTATGTATGGTCCTGAAAATTTGTTTAGGGTGGAAGTTAAAAGGAACTTATAAATGATTATAATATTTCAGAGCTTCCCCAAATGCTTTCTAATGAACTGAGGGGAGTCTAGATTCATTTAAAATCCGTTATAATGACCTTCTCAAATATAAAAAAATCTTCAAGCATCCAAATTTTCTGAAAGCCACTTTAATATGCTTAAAGTTTCCATTAATATCATTAATGCTCCACACAAATCTCTGTCCAATAATGGCCTCTGAATAGGCTGCCTTTGAGACAGGAGAAGTATACAGAAAAGTGATAACTTTACAAAATCAATTTTCATCAGTTTGGTAATAACTTTGAAGAAAATGCACAGAAAGATTCTAGATTCACAGCCAGCTTCAGCTACTTAGTGAAGCCCTCTACAACTTAGTGTGACCCTGTTTCAATAATTAATAAAAATAAAAAATAAGAATCGGAATGTAGCTCAGAGGTAGTATGCATCTGGGTTCAATATCTAGTATTGCAAAAAAAGTAATCAATTAAATAAAACATAGTATATTTTTCTGTCATTTCATATAGTTCTGTTTCATATTAAGATACAATGAAATAGGCCTAATAACAACAATTTGAGCATATAATTATAAAAATTATCCTAATTAAGCTAAGTATAAAATAATCTGTTTTCAACCTCCCATTCCATAGTATTCTGCATGGCAGAACTGATCAATTAATATAAAATCTAATTTATGTAGTATGTAACAAATACCATGCGGAAAATATGTTAAATTTTATTTCATCTCGAAAGACTAAAGGGAACAATTGTGAAATACTGATTTTAAAAAATTAGGAACTCAGTTGGGCATGATGGTACATGCCTGTAAGCCCAATACTTGGAAGGCTGAGACAGGAAAATTGCAGGTTGAAGGTGACCCTCAATAATTTAGCAAGACACTTAGAAAGTTAGTGAGACCTTGTTTAAAAAATTAAAAAAAATTAAAAACATCGGGGTTGTAGCTCAGTGGTGGAAATTCTCTGTGCATAAATCTTAGAAATATTAGATTTTTACTTCCTTTACTTCCCTCCTTATTTCCTTTTCCCCTCTTCTTCCTTTTCCTTTTTCTCCTTCCTTCTTTCCTTCCTTCCATCTATATAGATTCTAATAATCAAATTGAGAAATCAGTGAAGTATTAGAAGGCAAATAAAATAATAATGTAATAATAAAATTTGAGACAAAAATAGATGGTAATATCTTGTTGAGATTATTTTTCAACTTGCTAAGAAATTTAATAAATAAAAGATAACTTTCTTGATTTTTTTTTTTTTGACCAGATGTTCCATTTGAAGCAAATATTTGAAAAGCCCAGTTACAGAAAGTTCTTTCGGGATAATATTTTTATACCTATGAATCAACCTTAAGCACTTTAGCAAATTATTTAAGATATAATTGTCCTAAAGTAACCCATTTTAAGGACTTATAATAATGAGTTCAGATGAAAATATGGACTCTGAGATATTCTCTTCTTTCATGCCTAATATAAAATAAAATTGACAATTACATTTGTCTTCTAGAAATTAAAGATACTCTGTTGCTTCTGAATTGGAGCTAATAATGTTAGCTCTGATTAAAATACCCTCACTGCCAGGTGTGGTGGTGCTCACTTGTAATCTCCACGTTTAGGAAGAAGAGAAAGGACGATCGTGCAGGTTCGAAGCCAGCCACGCTGGCTTAAGAGACCCTGTTTCCAAATAAAAATATAAAATAGGTCTGAGAGTGTAGCCCGGAGATAAAAGGGTTCCATTCCAAGTACCACCAAGAAAAAAAATTTTTTCCTCACTGCCTTACACAAAAAAGACTTATGTACGTATCACATTGCTTTCCCAGGTAATAAGTCATAGGGTTTGCCAGGCACTCTCATGAAAGAATGACTCTGGAATCTAGAGGTCTTTCCTTTTGATGCCCCACTGTCTCTACAGCCTCCATGGCATACTTTCAAAGATTTCCTCTTCCAGGGAGATTAAGGATCCAAAAAATCTGTGCGACTCTTCAGATCTCTTAGAGGCCAAGCCTCGAAGGAAACCCATGAGTTTCCTGTCTCTTACAGAAGTCATTCTCATGGCCTAGTTATTAACAAGAGAGGCTGAAAATGGAAAGGAAAAGACGTTTAGCCACAATAATAGTCGCTGCCACATTAGCCTCAGTAACAGCAGGTAAGAAAAAAAATGTAGTGGAATTGTAAAAAGAAAAGACGAACTTATACTGAATACTAATATCTTAGTAGGATCAGATGTGACTATTTTTATAATGTAAATAAGTTGAAATCCACTTTTTTTTTAACATTCACTTACTACATGCTTTTTGTCTATCAAGCTTTTGAGTGTTAGTCTTTTTATTTATATATGGAGAATAATATAACACTCCTGTTTTAAAAATGGATTCTCAGTAACTCTGTATCCCAAATTTTAATATTAGTTTCTTTCTTGAAAAAAAAATATGGGTAACATAAAATCCTAATGTAAAATTGATAGAATTCCTAGATGTTCCAGGTTTAAGAATGAGCATAAGAATAACAACTTTTATTTTGCATATTTGTTATGAGAAATAAAAGAAACTGGAGAAAAAGCCTCCTAGATTAGGTCTTGGTTCACAATAATTCTTCAATAAATATTTGCAAATATTAATATTGCTATCTAAGTATATATGATAGTGCAAGGTTATAAGAGCTTAATGTTAAAACTCATGAAATATTTAAACTTAGATTTAAGTATACAATTCTATATACATGGTAGAATATAAAATTAATATTTTCAAACACTTATTGCATTTCTGTAGCATAGAAGCATTATCTTTTTCTTAGTGGTCATTAATTAAAAAATGTTGAATTCCATTGTTTGGTTATCCCCTAAATCTCATCATAGTTATACATTGTCTCTTAATAGATTATGTCACAGCATGCTATTAATTAAGGGTGCTGAGAAGCACTTCCAGAACTAAATATCATTAGAACAACATAACTGAATTATTAAAATGCATGGACCTATGAAAAAGATGATCCATAGAGTGAAATAAACTTGATTATAAATTTTATTCTATGTACTATTTTTATGTTGTTGTAATTTTAACTTACAGTTTGGTACTGATTTTTCTTCTCTTTGAAATGGGAGTAAGTGCATTCTAAGTAATTTTTTTTAATTGAGTAAATTGTTTCATTTATTCAAAGTACATATATACTTTCTCAAATTAAAATAAATTTTAAAATAGATAACATATCATTCCTCAATTGATAATGTTTATTTCTGTTTCTTAAAGGTACTTGAATTAGTAATGTTCCTTGAAATTTATGGATTTGAGGATATTTCATCTATGTCCCTCCCCCATATGTTTAATGACAGCATTGATTCTATTTCTCTTTTATTTCACTTTTTCAGTTCTCCAAATCACAAATTATTTGGTCATAAAGAAGTATGCTTAAAGAGTAAACAAAAAATGAGCAACCATGAAAATTATTCAGATATTTAGTCCTAAGAATAAAATAAGATGAAAAAATTTAGGCAGTGTAGCAGAGATGTTTAACTTTGAATTATGGAGAAAGTAAGTCTGTCTCTTGTGGACTGAATGTTTATGGCCCTTTTATTAACCCCCATCCCCATTCATATGATGACATAGTAATCCCCAAAGTGTTATATTAGGTCCTGTACTCTGAATCCCTAAAGAGGCCTTTCTCCAGAACCCAACTATACTAGCACCCTGATCTCAGACATCTGACCTCCGGAACTGTAAGAAATTCTGTTTATAAACTGTCCAGTCTATGGCAACACACCCCCTTCCCCATTCAGGAACATTCTACAACTGAGCTACAGGCCCAGCCCTTTTTATTTATTTATTTATTTTTACTTTGAAACATGGTTTTGTTCAGTTTCTAAGACTCTAGCTAAAGTTTTAGAGACTATCCTCCAATCTGAGATCCTCTTGTCTTAGCCACTCAAATACTAAGATTACAGATGTTGTGACACCAAAACCTACTACGGCAAGTCTTTAGGGAAGCATGAATAGATACAAAGTCTCTTGGAAGTAACACAAGTATTTATGTAAAGGAGATAGTAATAGATGTCTTCTCTGTGAGAAAAGGAAATAGAAATTTCAGTGGTCATTAATAAGATCTCTTTGGTCTTCTCAATGAAGATTCATTCTGTTCTCATAAATAACAAATAGACTTCTCTTTTCAGGAGTGTGTGTGTGTGTGTGTGTCTGTGTGTCTGTGTGTGTATCTGTGTGTCTGTGTGTGTGAGAGAGAGAGAGAGACTAAAATTATATGCTAAGATTTTATTTCTTAATATTTAAGATATTAATACATTCCATGATTTAAAATAACTCTTCAAACTATCAAGTATAATAGAAAAGACAACCAAACATGTCCATTTGGCAATGCTGTTAAAGGATCATTTTGGTTTCATATTTCAAAATTGATTAATAAATGTAGTTTTAAGTTTTTACTCACTGGAATAAAAATGATGATTGTTACTACATTTACTTATTTACATGAAGTATTAGACATTGAGAAAGCACTACTACTTGCACCTAATTTTCCCTGTTCAGAATTTATAGTAATTTTCTATCAAGTAACATACATTTAAATTCACAAGTTATTGTTATTATTATCATTGGCATGAAATATTATAACATTGAGAAACACATTCTATTGAAACTTGCTAAAATGGTTTTGCTGGTCAAAAAGGTGAGTTTCTATAAGATTCATATATTATATATAAGCAAAAAAATAAATAAAGCTACAATTATGCCACAGTGAAATGCTTTCCCCACAGCTTTTAAAATGTTTAAAATAGAGGAATTTTTTATTTAAGGAGATGACTCAGACATCTAACATTTTATATATATGTTCATATTAAAAACGAGACATCATGCTGTAGTGTCATCTTAAGGCTCTCTCCTTATACCCTTTCTCTCTCTGCTGATTGACTTGGAGGGAGAAATCTCTTTGGAAAAGCAGGGCACAATTTACAAACTACTTCCACAAAGCAGTTATGTAGACCAGGTGACTGCAAGCTAACCTCTAAAGGTGGAATTCTGTATTGTTATTTGAAAACATTGAGAAGGAAAATACCATTATTATTTTTCTTTTTCATGATGATTTCATCTGTTTCTAATGCTGACAGTGGTGCAAAAAAGTCTATATATTCAGAAACTTATATGAAGATGTGAAAATATTTCAGAGTATTGCATCAGTTCAAAGCATTATTGATTGCTCAATCACTATAAATGGAGCTAGACTCCTCAGTGATAATTCAGAAGAAAATGGATTGACTCTGAAGCTCAATAAAAAATAACAACAAAACAACACAAATCATTTAATGTCAGGCTATACTTTGATAAAGTTGATAATGCTGAAACTTTCACTGCCCTTGAATTTGAGGATGGCATTAATTCTTTGGAACCTTGAAGAAGACAGACTAGATAGTGACTATCTCCTGTAAAGTATTAACTTCAGTGTTTTAATATACAGAACATTTTATATAAATGTTGCTTTATCTGAGTGGTGAGATTTCCTTATAAAACAATAATGGTACACACTGAACTGAAGCAGAAAATGTATACTTTTACTGGGTTTTAATTTTGTTTTGGTTCTTGTCATACTATATGTAATTATTTCCATTTCTTGCCTTCCCTGTAATTACATTTCTTGCCTTCTCTGCCCAGTTTGAGATTACTAATTGTATATTGTTTCACAATTAATTTTATACATACTTAATACTAATATTTAAAATTTACCTTTCATTTGCAAAAAAATGTTTTCTGAGCAGCTTTTCCTTGACACCAAGTGTGCAAATAACACAAGAAACACTGCAGTGTTGATCATGTATTAAGAACTAGATTAATATTCAGAATAACAAAATCTTTTATAAAGATTGTTTAAATGCAAATAATTCAACATTTTTATGACTATTATGCATAAAGTGTTAATTATTATAAGAAAATATCTGGTCTATATCAAACCCAGGAGAGCAAAACTCCACATCTATCCTGCTTAAGTATTGTCCTGGGTGAGCCTATGAATTAAATTAATTTAGGGAATATTAACATAAGGAAAATATATAAATTTATACAATACAAGTATTATGTGGCATGGTACTCCTTAATAAAAAGAGAAGACCCAAAGAACTAGAGTCAAACAGTAATATACTGAATTGGACAAAGAGTTGTAAGTTGTTAAAAAAAAAAAAAAAAACAACTAAGTTTTGTTGGGTGGCTCATTTTAAGAAGTTCTGAACAGGAGTCTCTCTGTTTGGACTTATTGTCCTTGATGATTAGAATGCTACATGTTTCAGATAGAAATTTCATCTCCTGTTTTTATGAAAAAGAACAAAGGTCACCGTGATATTCTTGCACCTGATGTTTTTCAAGTGCCTTTAATTTAAAATAGCCAATATGCCTGAAAAGTATATTTTTATGTCCTTCAAACTTTCTTAATGTAAGTATGTGCATATGTGCGTGTGTGTAAGTGTAGTAAATATATTTTAAAGCTTCTTACAGAATCTGAACAAATCATTTTAAAGTTCATTTAACTCTCGTATTATCTTCATATTGTAGAATGAGAGCAAATATTTTTATTTAATTTTTTTTATTTATTTTTATTGGTGCATTGTAATCATACATCACATTGGAATACAAGACTTGAGAGGAAATACAAGCACACATCATCCAATTAGCCCTCATCCAGTCCCCATCCCGTTCCCTCCCCCTCCCTCGATCCCATGCTTATTTGGTGATTAACTTTGATACATATGTTTATGTACCTCCTGCTTTTTTAAAGAGGCTCCATCCGCCCCAATTCCATACCCTCTGATTGGTCACCTTAATTGCTTCACTCTAGGGCCCTTTCTATAGCTCGACCACTTCCTGTTGCCCCTTTCATCCTAGTTATTGCTGATTAGGGGAAGCATCTGCTTTTAATTTTCTGCGATATTTCTCTGTGCATGCCGCGTTGCAAATACAGAACCTACTCTTGACGGCCCCAGTTGTGGCCTGGCTACCCTGTGGACTGATCCAGACCTTGCTGGCTCAAGCAGCGACCTTGCCTCATGGGAGGCCCCGATTCTGGTTTTGCTGGCCCCAACACTGGCCTAACCACTCAGCTGGCTCCGATCCTGGGTTTGGCCCCATCACCAGCCTTGTCTTATGACAGGCTCTGATGCCAGCCTCGCTAGCTCCAGCACCGGTCTAACCCCTTGGTAGGCTCCGATCCCAGCCTCGGAGGCCTCAATAGCGGCCTTGCTTCACGGAAGGCTCCGATGCCGGCCACTGGCCCCAGCACCAGCCTAACCCCTCAGCAGGCTCAGATCCCAGCCTCGGAGGCTTCAACACCAGCCTTGCCTCACGGCAGGCTCCGATCCTGGCCACACTTGCCCTGGCACCGGCCTGACCCCTCGGCAGGCTCCGATCCTGGCCTCGCTGGCCCCAGAACTGGCCTAAACCCTCGGCAGGCTCCGATCCCAGCCTCAGAGGCCTCAGTAGCAGCCTTGCCTCACAGAAGGCTCTGATGCCGGCCTCTGGCCCCGGCACCGGCCTAACCCCTCAGGAGGCTCTGATCTCGGCCTCGGAGGCCCCACACCGGCCTTGCCTCACGGCAGGCTCCGATCCCAGCCACACTAGCCCTGGCACCAGCCTGACCCCTCGGCAGGCTCCGATCCTGGCGTCGGAGGCCCCAAAACCGACCTTGCCTCATGGCCGGCTCTGATCCTGGCCTCGCTGGCCCTGGCACCAGCCTAAACCCTCGGCAGGCTCTGATCCCGACCTCAGAGGCCTCAATAGCAGCCTTGGCTCACGGAAGGCTCCGATGCTGGCCGCTGGCCCCGGCACCGGCCTAACCCCTCAGCAGTCTCTGATCCTGGCCTCGGAGGCCCCACACCGGCCTTGATTCACGGCAGGCTCCGATCCCGACCACGCTGGCCCTGGCACCGGCCTGACCCCTCGGCAGGCTCCGATCCTGGCCTCAGAGGCCCCCAAACAGGCCTTGCCTCATGGCAGGCTCCGATCCTGGCCTTACTGGCCCTGGCACCAGCCTAAACCCTTGGCAGGCTCCGATCCTGGCCTCCGAGGCCTCAATAGTAGCCTTGGTTCATGGAAGGCTCCAATGCGGGCCGCTGGCCCCGGCACCGGCCTAACCCCTTAGCAGGCTCTGATCCTGGCCTCGGAGGCCCCACACTGGCCTTGCTTCATGGCAGGCTCCGATCCTGACCACGCTGGCCCTGGCACCGGCCTGACCCCTCGGCATGCTCCAATCCCGGCCTCGGAGGCCCCAGCACCGGCTTTGCCTCACAGAAGGCTCCGATGCCGGCCATTGGCCCTGGCACCGGCCTAAACCCTTGGCAGGCTCTGATACTGGCCTCAGAGGCTCCAGCACCGGCCTTGCCTCACAACAGGAGAGCAAATTTTTAAAATGTTCTTATTGGTATTTTTTCATTCTGTATAATATCTTTTTAAGAAAAATAAACTAAACCAATAAATTTTAGAACTGTTCCATCAATAAACTAAAACAACACTAATGACATGTGTACACAAATGCACATATTGTTAGATATACAGATGTTGAAAGAAATAAATATTTTTCTATTCAGAAAAATATCTAGATATATAATTATAATGGTTATATATGACAATATATTTCTGTATTACAATATTAGTAGAAAAGTTATTTTTATATTAAGAAACACAAAATTTACATTTTTACACTTAGAAATATTAAAACTAGTAATTCAAGTATTTACATACACAGATATTACAAATATACTATTCTTGGGGTAGAAAATATTCATCAAATAGAATACAACATAAAACAAAACATTAAGAAATAGAGAAACAGATGATTGGTTACCACTGAGTTGCCTATTTCTTTTTGTTTATGAAATAGACTCTTCCGGTCCAGTCTGCTATCTTTGTATGCTTAGGATAAAAGAGATCATTAACCCTTCTTTGTCCTTTAAACCATAATTTTTAAATGTGCAGAATTATATATAAAAATGTCAATTTCTGGAGACATTTTATCGAGTCCTGATTTTATAACTCTGCTAGTATATCTCTCCTCACTTTTGACACGATTTTAATTGCTTACAATCTTTATATTCAGTTTTAGAAACAAAATTTAGACAACTATTCACACTTGAAAAATATTATGATTCTTTATAATAATATTTTTAGATCTCCAAACGTGAATTCTGTATTTACAGGCGAGATATTAGGCTATTTAAAAATCAGCATTAATTATTTCTATATGCTTATTACTTTTTTTTTCTTTGCAATACTGGGGGTGGAACCCAGGGACACTCTACCTCTGAGCTACACCCCCAGCCATAATTGTTTTATGAGACTGGGTCTCACTGAGTTGCAAGGGGACTCACTAAGTAGCTGAGGTTGTCCACAAACCACCATTCTCCAGCCTCCACTACTCAAATGCTGGGATTACAAGTGTGTGCCACCACACCCGGCTTATATGTTGTATTACATAAAGGTAATAGACTCATGACAGGCATGGTGACAAGTGCTTGTAATTCTACTACTCGGAAGGCTGAGACAGAGAAATCGCAGGTTCAAGGCCAGCCTCCACAACTTGTGAGGCACTCTGCAACTTAGTGAGAACCTGTTTCAAAATAAAGAATAAAATGGGGCTGGGGTGTAGTTTGGAGGTAGAATTGCCCTGTATTCAATCACCACGACAACAACAACAACAACAACAACAACAACAACAACAAAATGTAATAGATTCAAATGCTGTTTTCCTGGAATGAATAGCAAGCTGATTCTTTGCTATTGAGAAATGTGTATTTATCCTTATAAACTATAGTCTCTGGCTCTTTGAAACAACCATATTTTTGTGAAGAAAGAGACTTGAATTAGGGCAGGATGTTCTTTGTAATACCCAATTTATTTCTTTATCTAAAAAGTATCAGTAGCATCTTTTTATTCTTGGAATATACTTACAGAGATCAGTATAATGAATTATACCAAAGTATACGGAAGAGCTCAGAAAAATGTTAGGAATTTTGTACTACCTATCTATTAGGTATCTAAAAAGTATACATTATTGACACACATGATATATGGGAGTTTAAAACATACCATGCTGGCATCCTGATGAAAATTTCTAGCCTCTGAAATGTCAAGCAAATATATTAGTATTTTTTAAATGAGCTGAGTATATGGTATTCTTTTATGGCCTCCTGCATAAATGAAGTTAACATTCATACAGAACAATGATTAAGACAGGCATGTATTTAAGAACTATGTACCTCACATGAGAATAATGGCTCCTTTAAGTGTTTGTAAATAGTTTATACCAGATAATTAACAAAGGAATAAATTTAGACCACATTATACATGCACACACACACACATGCACACACCTGCTTAAGCACAATAATTGTATGCTATATCTTAGTAAGTATATAGCTGAAAGGTAAATGTAAGAACATATATTAAAATATAAAATAATTTGAATTTCTCTATAAAGTATATATATATATATATATATATATATATATATCTCAAATTAATATCTTTAATGGAGAAATTCAAAATACAGTATCACACTAGAACATACATTAAAATATGGTAATAGGGACTTAATTCAATTTAATCACATAATAAATATAACAAATTTTTATCTAGAGAGGATTGGGCAAAATTTGTCTATATATTAAAATAAAAGTTTGAACATTACTAAAGAAATACATATTATTTTTGCATAATGCATATTTAGCTGTGAGGTTTGCTTATTGAATATATCTTCTAGGAGTATGTTAGGCATAAAATAAATACAGTAAAAGATTGATTAAGAGATTGATTAAGCTTTTATACCTAAAGTACTCTGTAATAGTTTGGAAATAAAATGCTGCCTAGCCATCATGGAAACAAGATAGCAATGTTGTGAGTGGGGCTTGGTTGTAATCTTAGCAGTGGATAAATGCATTGGAATGTGTTTGCATTGGGGATTACATATATTTCCTCCTCCCTAGCTCTCTCCCTTCCTTCCAGCCTCCATGACATGAAAGTAAAGCCTTTTGTTCTCTCTCTCTGTTTCATGCTTTTATCCCCTAAGATCCATGTTTGCAAGCTTCATATGAATTGAATCCCCAATTCTCCAAAAAACATGAGCAAATAAATCTCTTCTCTAAGCTGTATGGTCAGATATTTTAGATTATAGCTGTGAGAATGTTAAGGCAGAAATTTGTTCCAGAGGAGTCAGGTCACGGCTATATCCAAGACAGACAATGTGGCTTGTGATTCTTTGGAGCTGTTTTTCGAGAAGAAATAGAAAGAGCCAGAATGTGGGTAGAAAGGTACACAGTAGAGACTGTGCTCAGAATAGTTTGGAAGACAAAAAGGATTATATTGAAAAGTGGATTAGAAGCCATATGTGCTATATTTTGGCAAAGAACTTACCATCATTTTGTGTGTGGTGAAAATTTTGTGTGATACCGAATTTAAAAATGATGGACTGAAGCCAGGCATGGTGGCATGCTCTTGTAATCCCAGCATTAGGGAGGCTGAGACCAGAGGATTGTGGTATGCTGACAGCCTCAGCTACTTAGTGAGGCCCTCCACAACTTAGTGAGACCCTGTTTCAAAATAAAGAATAAAAAAGAGGACAGGGGGTGTAGTTCGGAGGTCAAATGCCCTTGGGTTCCATCCCCAGACCCACCAAAAAAAAAAAAAAAAGATGGAGTGATTAAACTGGTGGGTGGAATTTTAAAACAGCAAGGTATCCAAACTGCATTATGTATGTTGATGTTTGCATTCAGTGAAGTGCACACCAAACTTTGGGAGCAGAAAGTTAAATAGAGAGTTAAATAGGGAGATTTTAGGCCATAAAGGCATGTGCAAAACTGAGCCCACAGAGATGATGTTGTAGAAGAAATTTAAGATGGTTAAAATAAACCAAGAGAAAGTGGTGGCCACACTGGAATAGAGGACAGAGATGGCTATGATAAAGGTGGTAGATGGAGTTGAGCCCAGTAGTGGCCCAGATAGATCAGTGGCGGTCAGGATGGATGCAGACCAGCTGCGGCCCAGATGGAGTGAGCCCTGTGGCTATGACTGACAAGGAGCCATTGGCAGTGATTGGAAGGGCGTGACTACTTTTTTTGTTGGTGGCTTTTGGTGGTTACATAATGCTGGCTTTGCTGCAATAAAAGGGGATCATGGAAGTTTCCTCCCAGGTTTCAATGGGAAGCCTTGGAAGCTAGGCAACATGTGGCAGGGCTAGGATATCTGTAAGCAGCACTTTTTGAAGCTGAGAGGGTTAAAACAAGGTTCCAGGAAAAAAAAATCCCTACAATTTATAAATGCCAGAAATGTGGAAAAAGCAAGAGAAAGGGCTGCAAGCTTTGAGTCATGGAGCCAGGCTGGTGAAGCCAGTGTAGAACTCATTACATTTGAGCAGGCCACAGGGACAGGGCTGCCAAGGCCCTTTGGAGGTCGCCACTTGCTGCCATGTGCTCTAAATGTCACATATAAAGCCACAGGATTCACATATTTGTCCTGCCAGATTTAGGTACTATTTTGGTCTCATGTCTTCTTTTTATGGCACTATCCCTCTCCTTTAGAGTGAAAATGTTTACTCTTTGCCACTATATATTGAATGCATGTCACTTGCTTTTTATTTTTATTTCTATTTTCTTTTAGAGAGGCTAACAGCAATGAGTTCACTTTGAGTCTCAAATAAAATTTTGGACTTGGGACTTTTGAGTAATGCTGGAACGCTTAAGACATTGGGAACCCTTGGAAGTGGACTGAATACACTTGCACTGGTAGGTGACCATGAGGTCTAGGAGACCAAGGGCAGAGTGTAATAGCTTGGAAATAGAATGTCCCATAGCCCTCATGGAAATGAGGTAGTGATATTGGAAGTGGGTGTTTGTTGCAATTGCAACAGTGGATAAATCCATTATCCACTGTTGGCAGGATGTGACTGGAGAAGTTGTGTTCCCAGGACTATGGTTCTATGGTTCTTGGGATTATATATGATTTCTTCTACCCTTGTTTGCTCACTTTCTCTTTTCTTCTTCTTCTTCTTCTTCTTCTTCTTCTTCTTCTTCTTCTTCTTCTTCTTCTTCTTCTTCTTCTTCTTCTTCTTCTCCTCCTCCTCCTCCTCCTCCTCCTCCTCCTCCTCCTCCTCCTCCTCCTCCTCCTTCTTCTTCTTCTTCTTCTTCTTCTTCTTCTTCTTCTTCTTCTTTTCTCTTTCTGTCTCTCCCCCTCCCTCTCTCTTCTTTCTCCTTGTCTCCATGATGTGAGAGCAGAGCCTGAACCTCTCCTCTATTTTCCATTGTCTTTTCTTGAGATTCACAGTCACTGGCTTCATATGGACAGAGCCCCCAAATTTTCAAAAACCATGAGAAAGTAAATCTGCTTCCTCTAAGGTAAATGGTCAGAATTTTTAGATTATAGCTGTGAATGCTGACTAAGACACACCCTTTACAAGGGCTTTACTGAAAAGGAGACAAGACAGAAGAAAATACAAGGTTTTGGCCAACCTAGGAGATTTCAGTAGTGATAATGTAGAAACCTTAGCCAAGGTGAGATTAACAGCCTAACTGTGGTTAGGATATTTGAGATTAAATATAGGCATTGTGGGCTATTTGTATTTAAAATATTTTCCTTGAATTAATTTAAAATCATTTCATTAGAAGAAACTCTAGATAAAAAAGACGAAACTATAGATGAGCGAATAAGATAATATAATTGAGGGGGGCAGAAAGGGGGAAGAGAGAAATTCCCTAATGTACATGATGTATATTCATAAACATATCAAAGTCAATCACTAAGCCAGACATGAGAAAGAGGGAGGAGGAGGGAGTGTGGTTAGAGTTTCTGGGATAAGGCATCTAGGAAGAGCTTCTCTC
This sequence comes from Muscardinus avellanarius, assembly GCF_963383645.1. Taxonomy (NCBI): domain Eukaryota; kingdom Metazoa; phylum Chordata; class Mammalia; order Rodentia; family Gliridae; genus Muscardinus; species Muscardinus avellanarius. Next base: position 90,384,404 of record NC_137791.1, read on the forward strand.
ACTAGCTGCAAACATGGTTTTGATTGAACCATAATCATCTCAATACTTAACTCGACAAAGACATTAGCAGAATTCAGTTCCTGGTAATTTTAATTTATTGGACTAAGTTTGCCCTTTCTTTCTTTCTTTCTTTGGTACTGGGGATAGAACCCAGGGACATTCTACCTTTGAGCTTCACCCTCAACCCTTGTTTTCCTTTTTTATTTTTGGAAACAGAGTCTCACTAAGTTACAGAGGGCCTCATTAAGTAGCTGAGGCTGACTGAGAACCTGAGAGGCGCCTGTCTCAGCCTCCCATGTGCTAGGATTACAAGCCAGTGCCACCACATCCGGCCCTGCCTTTTCAGTATTACAACTTACTTTAAGGCATGCAAGCCAATAAAGCAATAGTCTGTCAAAAAAAGACTGCAGCCGTTTTGTTTCCTAACCTAATCATGGGTGTTGTATTATCAACAATGTGGTAGTCTATTGAATAGAAGCAACTAAATGAGAGACACAGGAAAAAGAATGACACAGTGTAAGCATAAAAGAGGCAGCATAACCAACAGCCATCTCTGAAAGCTTCCCATGATGGTCCTTATTGAGCATGTTTATTTTGTTGTATGCATTCTTTGACTGTTTGCATATACCTTACAGACATTAAAATACTGCCACATCATCATTTAAAGAGTTATTGAAACAAAAATTAAAACAAATGAGTGGTTGAAATGTACAACTAACATAAGTTCACTACAGAAATTTTCTAGCAACATAATATATTAGCAGTTGTAAAAAGCTCTTTAAAATAAGAAACTGTCTCTTGTGTGAAGTGTGTCTCTTTACTCAGGTTGTGGAAATTATTGCAATAAGGATGTGTAATAGTCCCAAGGGACAATAGTGGTGCTTTATGTGGATTCAGGTGCTTATATAAATTAGGTAATATATATTTTGTTGAGGTACTGTTAGTACAGTGAGCTGAGCAGATCTAAGGTAAAGAAAGAAATATCAAAGTAACACATGTTAGATTGTGATTGACAACATTATTATCATTTAATGTGAGAAGTTAATAATGTTTTTATGTAATATTGTAAATATTTAATAAATTTTGGCTGATTTTATTCACATAATATGCCCATGAGGTGAATAATCTTACTACTTCCATTTTATACATGAAAAGAGAGGTTGAGTAATTCAATAAGAAGTGAAAAAGCTAGACGAGTTCAAGAAGTCTCACTAATTTCCATAAAACAATATGTACTATCTTTATATAATAACAATTGGCAATGACTTATTAGGTGCTAGGTTATGCTTTTGGTTAATCACAGTATCCTATTGATGTAGAAATTACTACTATGTCAGTGAAACTGACAGAATTTCTTTCATTCAAGGAGAAATTCAAAATGAGACAGCTAGGAAAATATAGTGGAGAAGAATGAAAAAACCAGAGACTAGAAGTACTATACTACTGAATTAAAAATGTTCATTAATTAAAATAGCCTGCCATTAATTAAAATTATTAGAGGTAAGATCTTAGTTTGTATTTATTTAATAGCAAGTTCTTGTAAATAATAATTAAAAGAAGAGAAACATTGACTCATATAACTTTAGTTAAAAAATAGATTGCCAACAGTTAACACTTTGTTAGCAAAAACCATTGTCATTTTTATTGTGCCTATGAACTTTGCTAGGCAGTTGTTATGTAAATTTAAGTATATCCTGTTTTTATAAGTATAAATCTCTTACTTAAAAAGTAAGAGTAATACTATAATTTTATTCTATGATTCTCATACTATTTTAGCTGATTATTTTTATTATTTTACATATTGAAAAAGATTATGAACTATTTGAGAATTATTTGGAGATAAGATTTTTCTTTACTACTTGTTCTTTGTTCCCTAAGAACAAGAATGTTTATAGCATAACCAAACTAAAATATTAAAATTAGAATATTTCCAAAGCATTGTTATTTAACCATCAATTCACATTCTAATGGACTATATATTAACAATTTTTCTAATAATACATAATTAGTGAGATTAATAGAGATACCTTCATATATAAATCTAATATTATTTGAACTATTTTATTCATCAGTTTTCTTTTTCATATTTCCATATTTCTATTCCCTTCCACTATTTTATTAGTCTCTCTATTCATTTATCTAAAGTTTGTCTTGCTTCCTATTTTTTCTTTAGCTTTCACATTGGAGGGAAACACATACAGCCCTTGACGTTCTGAGACTGGATAATCTCATAGCATACTGTTCTCTAGTTTCATCTATTTTATTAAAATGACATAATTTTGTTGTTATTTATGGCTGAGTAATATCCCATCATGGATATATACCACAATTCCTTATTCCATTCATCTGCTGACAGACACTTGGGTTGATTTGATAATTTAGCTTTTGTGAATTATGCTACTATAAACATATATATGCATGATCAATATAGTATTATGATTTTAATTATTTTAGAAAAATACTGAGGAGTGGAATACTGGGTTATATGGTGAGTCCATTCCTATTCTTTTGAAGAACCTACATGACTGATCTCTATAGTGGTTGTACTAATTTGCAATCCCATCCACAATGTGCAAGTGCTTCTACTTCCCCACATCCTTGCCAACATTCATTATTTATATTTTTTATGATTGCCATTCCAACTGGAGTTAAATGGAATCTCAGTGTAGTTTTAATGTGTACTCCCTTGATTGCTTATGACACTGAATATTTTTCATATACTTATTAGCCATTTATATTTATACTTCTTAGAGGTAATTGTTCATTTCCATTACCTGTTTTTTGGTTGGGCTATTTTGTTTTTAACATTAATTTTTTTAGTTCTTTATATATTTTAGATACGAGTTTTCTATCAGAGAAGTAGCTGACAAAGATTTCCTCCCACTTTCCAGGCTCTTGCTTAAGACAAAGTAACCCCATCAAAGTATCAGTGATATTCTTTATAGAGCTAGGAGAAACATATCTAGAATAATCAAAACATTTCTGAGCAATAAGAACCGTGCTGGAGGCATCATGGTGCCTGATTTCAAAGTATACTACAGAGATATAGTAACAAAAACAGTATTGCAATGGCACATAAACAGACGCATAAACTAATGGACTAGAACAGAAAATACAGCAACTGATTCTCACATTTATAGACAGCTGATGTTTGACAAATGTGCCAAAACATAATTGAAGAAAAATATTATTTTACCAAATTTTGCTAGGAAAATTGGACACCCATATATAGATGAATAAAATTTAAACCCACATATCTCATTGTCCATAAGTCAACTCAAAATGTATCAAAGACATAAATTAACATAGGACCAATTCTTCAACATACAGGCACTAATAAAGACTCTCACAATAAGACCTCAAAATCCAAAACATATAATGAAGAATCAGTAAGTGGGATGACATCAAATTAAAAAGTTTTATACAGCAAGGGAAATAATTATCTCTCTTTCTTATCCAGTTTGCTACAATATACCAATAAAAAGTTGGAACCAGAACATGATTTATAATTCCTTTCAATGTTTCAGACAAATTTAGTACTGAATTCATATATTCAAGTAGGCATTATCAAATATAATTCTCGTTTAATCCAATTTTTCTATCATTTTCAAGAGGGGAAAAATAAAACTTGGGTTAACAGAAATTTTAAGGTGAGGTACAAAACATATCAAAATATCTAAAACCTTGAAGTATATGCCACTTTTCTTAAATAAATATTCCTATTCTCTATAAATTCAGTTAATCAAGAGACTTGGAAATGAAAATTTTATATTGGTAAAATTTATCCACAAATGTCTGAATTAATATGTTAAATATGCACAAATCAGAGAGTACTCTGCTTGGAAAATCAAAAAAATTGTATATATACATAAACTATTTTTGTGGGGGATATTTTTATACATTGCACTCTGTGTCACATTGTCATTTCCAAAAGTACTTCTAGTATCACATGTTTTGAAAAATACACTCAGTTTTCAACAAGTAGTTTAGTTAAATTTTTTTTCTTTTGTAATTAAACAAGTGGTAAAGACCAGCTCTGGCCAATTCAGGGTTCTTGAAGGTGGGCAAGTAGTCCAAGACTTGAGGGAAAGAGAGACATCCATTTTTGGAGGCGTGACTTGGCCATTAGGAGTCAATGCTTTATTTTTATAGGCTTTACTTGGAAATATTTCGTATTAACAACTTTTGGTGAAACATGTCCTCAGTACACCAGGGTACAAACAACTTTTGGCAAAACATATTTTCATCACACCTGGGTACATTTAGCACTTTATCTGGAACAATTCAACTGGTCTTGATGAGCTCATATTCCAATACATGGTTGAAAAAACACCCAGAATTATCCAAATTAACGTCATGCAATTAATTCTGGTTACCTAGCCACAAAATTCAATTCTGTAATTCTGCACAGCTGCAGAGTACATTCACACCCAAGGCTAAACTGAAAATACACCAAACAAGGGGCTTTTTCATTAGAAAAGGATACAAAGATTATAAAAGATCTTTAAAGGACACAGACATTTTACTTTTATGTTTCATATTTAAAGATACAAAGTATACAATTTATTTTCTTAAGTTTTTTTTAATCTTTAATTAAAAATGCCAAAACGAGGGAGGCCTGTCTGGCCGATCTCTCCATTACTAATAATAAACTTTAACTAAAATTATTCTTAACTACGAAATGCTATACTTAATATTTCTACTTCTAAAATTAACTGCTAATATTATCTGCTATTTTAACCACTATTTATTCTATTAAATTCTAACTCAACCACCAAACTTATGCTAAACTTATTCTATTTCTCTAATATACAATATCTATAAATATTTTTCTATAATACCTATTATATTGTTAACTAAGAAAAATTTTCTGTACTTAAGTGCACATCCACCAAGAAGGTCCCTGCCTACCCAACCTCTCCATAAGTCTATTTTCATGCCAAAACCTATTTTCTTTAATCCTTACTATTCATTCTCCATCATATATTAATCCTATAAAGGGTGGTGGTGAGGCTATGTATTTATTAGCTTTGGCTCCCTGAAGTGGCAACCGTGGACTCTCCTTGATCATATAACCTGACTCAATTAGTTTTGCAGATATCATGTCAGGCTTTTTCTCAAAAGACTCAGTATCTATAAACAACTGTAATTGTTTCAATTTCTACTAGCCAAATTTTCTACTATTTGGGATATTATGAATTTCTGAGTAATTCCCAGTTTTCTTAATCCCCTTTTTCCTGTAACATCTTCATCTGCAAAGCACAGCATGTCTCATTGAGACCACCCAGATTACTTGGCCTGATTAATAATCCAATTAAAACACAGAACACAAAACAGGGTCAAATGTGCACGTAGAAATTGTCCTCCTGCCCTGCAGGAGTCCTCCTATCGCTGGAACCTAGTCAGGCAGCTCGAAGGACCCTGGCCAAACAAGATTTGGGGAATGTCTTTATGTGCTCACGTGTGTGTGTGTGTGTGTGTGTGTGTGTGTGTGTGTGTGTGTGTGAAAGAGAGAACAATACTGGGAACTGAACTGAGGAATATACTAGTACTAAGCTACATCCATTCATTTTTTATGGTGGTAGAGTCAGAATAAAAGAAAATGCTTTTAATAATTTATTTTTTATTTTTATGTGAAACATAATAAAAATGACATACATTCAGACTGTGCATTGTGCCCTCTACTCTACCCCCCCCCCAATATCCCTTCCTCTACTACCAGCAATGAGTCTCCAGGTTAAACACGCTACATTCATACTTTTACACATATTCAGATGTAGCTCCTCCATTAATCAACCTCAGCCTTCTTTCTCTGCTATCCTTCCATTCTAGCTTTGCTGAGGTTTCTCCTCCATTATCTGGTCCCTCTGGTATCCCTAATACTCAGATTTTTGGGCATATTAGAGAGAACATATATTGCTTCTCTTTCTGTGTTTGGCTGATCTCACTGACAATAATGTTTTCCAGGTCTTTTTATCTTCTTGTGAATGACATGATTTTATTCTTCTTTATAGCTGAGTAGAATTTCATTGTGTGTAATTCCCACAATTTTCCAGTCCTTTCATCTGTTAATGGAGACCTAGATTGGTTCCATATTTTGGCTGTTACGAATTGTGCTGCTATATACATGGGTATGCATATGTTACTGTAGTTCTCTGATTTCAACCCCTTTGGACAAATACCCAGGAGTGGTAGAGCTGGATCATATGGTGGATCTATTCTCACTTTCCTAAGGAATCTCCACACTGATCTCCATACCAGCTGATCTAGTTTGCACACCCACCAACAGTGTGAAAAGAGTTCCTCTTTCCCCACATCCTTGCCAGCATTTGTTACTTGATTTCTTTATGCTTGCCACTCTGACTGGGGTTAGATGGAATCTCAGTGTAGTTTTGATATGCATCTCCCTTATGGCTAATGATGTAGAACATCTTTTCATGTATCTATTGGCCATTTGTATCTCTTCTTTTGTGAAGTGTCTATTCAGTTCAGTTGTCCATTTATTTTTTTATTTTTATTTAATATATTTTTATTGGTGCATTGTAGTCAAACATCTCAATGTAATACAAGACTTGTGAGGATATAAAAGCACACATCATCCAAATAGCCCTTATCCAATCCCCATCCCATTCCCTCTGCCTCCCACAATCCCATGCTTGATTTAGTGATTAACTTTGATGTATTTGTTTAAGTACATCATGTGCTTTAAAGAGATTCCATCTTTCCCCATCCCATCCCGTCTGATAGGTCACCTTAATTGCTCTTCCATAGGGCCCTTTCTTCAACTAAATTTCCTCCTATTACCTGTTTTATCCTAGTTTTCGCATATTAGGAAAAGCATCTGATTTTTTTAAATTTTCTGTTATATTTCTCTGTGTTTGTTGCATTGCAGTTTCCAATCCCACTCTTAAAGGCCCCAGCATGGGCCTGGCCACCCAGCAGACTCCGATCCCGGCCTCACAGCAAGCTCCATCCTGGCCTCGCTGGGCCCGGCACCAGCCTCACCCCTTAGCAGACAGGCTCCGATCTTGGGCTTGCTGGCCCTGGCACTGGCCTTGCCTTAAAGCAGACTCCTATCCTGACCTCACTGGCCCCAGCACAGGCTTCACTACATGGCAGCCTCCAATCCTGGCCTCACTGGCCGTGGCACTGGCTCCACAGCCTTGCTGGCTCCTATTCTGGCCTCAGAGGCCCTGGCACCAACCTTGCTGTTCACTGGGCTCTGTTCTTGTTCTCTGTCACTATGAGCAGGTCATCTACAAATGTTCCCTTTTGTCTTCCTTTTTTTTTTTTTTTTTGGTGGTACGGCTACACTCCCAGAGACCTATGTTTTTAATATTTTTATTTGGAAACAGGGTCTCTTAAGCCAGCGAGGCTGGCTTTGAACCTGCATGATCCTCCTGTCTCCACCTCCCACGCGCGGGGATTACAAGCATGCGGCACCACGCCCGGTATTCTTCCATCTTTTTTTTTTTTTAATATGAGAAAGCAGTATGTGTCTTTTGCAAAAGCTGGGACCCCAAATACCTAGTGGCAATGAATTTTGTCTTCCCTCCAAAGGCAGAGGTCCACAGATTCACTTTGGAGAGCAGGCACTGCTGCTCCAAGCACACCCTGGATTCCTTCTCTGTGCAGAGGAGTGAGGTGGCCATGAGGGCTTATGTCTCCCAGAACGTGCAGCGTGGTGGCCCATTTCGACTATCTAGGGCTCCCTCTGATACCCCCAAACCCTTTTACCACTTAGCATGTTGTCCAGAATTCCATAGCATGTGTGGCAGGAGCAGTCTATTTTTGGGAAGATTTCCTCAAAAGTTCAAGGTGAATTGGATTGGGTCTGTCTGCCCCTCCAAACACTGGTCACCACCACAGCTGCTGCCAACTCTGTCACCTCAGTTCTCTCCTGAACATCTTTCCCATACAGTTTGTTTTCCAGAATTCCCATGCATGTGCAGCAGTAGCAGTCTACCTTTGAGGACATTTCTTTAAAATTTTAAGGTGGGTTGGATTGGATCTCTGCCTCTATTTTAAGTTGTTTATGTCAGGAATGAATAATGAAAAGATGTCTAATAACAAATCCAAAAATGATAGGTTGTAAACAAATCAATTTCTCATCAGTAATCTCTTCAATAAAAAATGAAGTACTAATATTATATTCTGAGTTGAAATATGATATTCTTTGTTAGAATCCCACAAAAGAATGGTGAGATTATGACTTTGTTATTCACTCTGACTTAGTCCCTCTGGAGAGATTAAAGGCACCACTCTCAGATTTTCTCACTTAAATAAAAGTCTCTGTAGGTTTTAAATGCAAGATAAAGGAAGTAAAAAATAAAGTTTTGTTGAAGAGTTTTGGAAATGTAGATGTTTCCCAATGATGATAAATCAATTAATAAAAATTGTAATATGTTTGTAAAAGTAATTGTATGAGAATATGTTTGAATGAAGGTAAGTATTTTACTACCCAGACTTCATAGAGCAAGTTGGAATAACAACTTATTTGCAAGATGATTATATATATATATATATATATATATATATATATATATATATATATATATATTACTGGGGTTCCTGCAAGCCCTTCTACCTCCGGGCTACACTCCCAGACCTATTCTTTTATATATTTTTATTTGGAAACAGGGTCTCTTAAGCCAGAGCGGCTGGCTTCGAACCTGCATGATCCTCCTATCTCCATCTCCCAAGTGTGGGGATTACAAGCATGCGCCACCACGCCCAGCATGATCTACTATTTTTAATAGACATAGACGGAGATGTATTTAGAAGTGCAAGATATACACATTCAAAGAACAATGTGAGTCATCTCAAGAGTGAGAGAGACCTACATTTTTATGAAAAATAATGAAAAAGGAAAGTGACTCATATGACAGAACAATAGTCCCCAAAATACAGCCAAGAGCCAAAATGAATACCTTGCAAGCAATTGAAGTGATTTTTTTTTTTTACACTTTGAACTACACCTCCACCCCTATTTTTTATTCTTTATTTTGAAACAGGGCCTCACTAAGTAGCTGAGGCTGGCAAAACCCTGTGATCCTGCTGTCTCAGCCTCCCAAGTACTGGGATTATAAATGTGCACCAAGACACCCAGCTTGAACTGATTTTTCATCAAGAAACTCTCATGGTGTTCCTACTTTTATTTTAGAATTCCTGTGAACTGGAAATTTTTCTGTGCCACATAGTTATTTTGTTTATTTCTTCCATTCTTAGAGAGGGAAGGACTGTACTGGACATATTATATTAGTTCCTCCATTGAATATTAGATGCAGAAATTCACACAACTGTCCTTCAGTTTATTGGTCTTCAAACTGAGGTAAATTATAGTCAGTCCTATTCACACTTGAATCTAATCAACATGATGAAACTCTTGACCACCCGTCTACATCTAAGATGTACTAATGAAATGATGCATTCAGGGCTCTTCAGGAAGAGGGGATTGTACAACATATGGAGGGAGTTTATTATTGTAGCCAGAAGGTGGGTGTGTAAGAATGTATTTTCAGAAAATGGTCACAAAAATATTTTTGCCTTCTCATTAAAAAAGTGATATATTTTTCTATTTCTTAAATTTGGATAGAAACTGTTTAATGAAGATAAAAGAGTGAAACTGTATGACATCAGGCAAGTCCATGGGAGGCAATATAATTTTTCTCCTTGGACATTTGTATTTAGAACTTAGTCATTATTCTATAAAGAAGCTCAATTAGCCAATGCTGAAAGTTCATATGAAAAGGTCCATGTGAAGAGTAACAAAAGCTTCCTGCTCCCCACTATCACCAACAAGTAGTCCTGTAAGGGAAAGTCTTCATGTGACTCCAGTCTCTATCCTTAATGGTATTAGTTGAAGTTTCAGACATCATGGAAGAAGGAAAGCTATGTCAGCATTGCCCTGTCTAAACTCCCAACTCAAATAATGTTTTAGCATGATAAATAATTACTTTATACTGTTAATAATGGGATAATTTGTGAGTCTGACAAATTAACAGTACTAAACTTCTTAAAATGTTTAACACAAAATTTTAAATTAGTTAAAAGTTTATTTCTATGTTCATAGCTGCACAATTCACCATTGCCAAACTATGAAATGAGCCAAGATATCCATCAACAGATAAATGGATTAAAAAACTATGGGATATGTACACAACGAAATTTTACTCAGCCATAAATAAAAGCACAGTTATGTCATTTATAGGAAAATGGATGGAACTGGAAGAAATTATACTAAGTGAGATTAGTCAGTCACAAAAAATAAGAAATCGGATGCTTTCCCTAATATGCAGAATCTAGGGAGAAAATGGATCATAAGAACTCTAGACAAAAAAGAGGAATTTACAGATAAGTAAATAAGGCGCCCTAACGGAAGGGATGGGGAGAGAAGAGGAAAATTCTATAATGCACATGATGTATTTTAACTAACATATCAATGTCAGTCACTAAACCAAACATGAGAAAAAGTGAGGGGGAGGGAATGGAGTGGGAACTGAGTAAGGGCTAATTGGGTGATGTGTGCATGTATGTCTCTACTATCTTGCATCCCATTAAGATGTATAAATACAATGAACCAATAAAAAATAAAAAGTTTATTTTTCAAGAATGGATTAGTAGCAATTTAGAAAACTTATAACACAGTGTTTTTTTAAGTTCTAAGAACAACATATAGCATCTTCAGTCAGGTGAAGAATTCATTGTAAAATATGTTCATCTTAAAATATTTTTTACCCATTCTCATTATTTAATAGTTTTAAAACTATTTATGCTTGCTGAGTGTGGTGGTGCATGATTGTAATTCCAGAAGCTTTTTATATATTCTTACTTATTTTGTGTAACATAAATTAATAAATAGGCTTGATTGAAAAAAATAAAACTTCTTGTACCATCTTTTAAGGTATTATTAAATATGTGTGTACATGAAAAATAGATAATCTTTATTTTAGTGCATTTATGTATATAAACATATTCACACGCATATACACATATTCACACAGAAATATATTGTTAAACATCTATATATGTTCTGTCTCAAAATAACTTGATGACTTATCAAGGACTTGTGAAAGCATAAAAGACATTGAAGGTATTTCTTTTTCCAATAAAAGATTATAAAGTTAGGAAGCAAGGACATTTTTAATGTAAAATAAAGTCCAAAAGTTTCTAGTTTCTAGAGGTGCTAAAATTATAAAGTTTCTTATAACATAACATTTTATCCCTTTTCTCATTCTTTTACTGAAAAATGAGTTTAATTTCTGATCTGATATATCTAAGCCTTGTCTTGTATTTGAGTATAGTATGCATGCCACACACATACACATACATATACACACACATGGAAGTTTGAGTAATAAATATTTGTTTTTGCAAGTGTGCACATGTGCTACTTAGAATAAGGAATAAAGAGCAAAAAATACAAGATCCTGGTAAAGTTTACGCAATAATTTAAATTCATGCACACATAAAATAAATTAATGTATTTCAAAATCTTAAAGAAGAAAAACTTCCTCTAAAAGTATAGACTGGTGGTCTCTATACCTAGTATTTACTCATGAAATATTTTTCACTAATGATAATAGTTTTTATCATTTATTTTATACATAATTTCAGTGATACATTGTAATTATGTGTCACAATGAGGTTCAACATGTAATACAATGATATTTAAAATCTCTAAAACTTGAAAACTGATGAAACATTTTTAGTGATATTTTTACATCGTTTAAAGTCTTAGGCCTAAAATCGGACATTTGAATTATTTGCATTACTTATTAATTTAAAATACATAAAGATAAATTATGTAAGTTGAAAAATGCCTTATTAATACATATTAATATAATAGTTATCTTCCTATTTATTTACATATTTTTAATTGTATTTATTTATTTATTTATTTATTTATTTATTTATTTATTTTTGGTGGTACTAAGGGTGGAACCCAGGGGCTTTTCTACCTCCAGGCTATACCCCCAGCCTTATTTTATTTGGAAACAAGGTCTCACTAATTTACTGAGAGCCTCACTAAGTAGCTGAGGCTGGCTTCGAACCTGTGCAATCCTCCTGTCTCAGCCTCCCAAGTGCTGGGATTACAAGCGTGCACCATCACACCTGGCTATAATTGTCTTTTAAAAGTAAGCCTTCATATATTTCAAAATAAAACTCTTTAATGTGATCTATAGTGTGTACTTTTATTTTGTATGTCTTTATCTAGGCATTACCCTATCTCCATCTTTATATTCTATCTTTTCGCCACTTTCCATTATCAAACCTTTTTCATAGATGATTGTTGACAGCATTCCTATATACATACCATCATTGTAAACAGTTTCTTAGTTTTTAGTGTATCTTTCCTTAGACTTTTCTGTGCATATAAGCACATATAAATGTATATTATTATTCTTTTTCTTACAATAAGTACATCATTTTATACTGTTTTGACCTTCATGAATTCACATAATATCTTGGATATCTTTTCATATGTGTGTATAGCCAGTTTCATCCAGCTTTTTACCACTCTATTCTATTTCATGGGTTGGATGTGTTATAATATCCAACAAATGTACTGTCTGATAGATACTTGTGATAGTAATATTTGAATGGTATTTTTAACAACGACACAATGATTGGCTTTGTACAAATTACCTGAAACATTTTTGTACAAGTTGATAAACTACAAAAGTGATTAAATTTGTCTTTCAATTTGTCTAAGCTGTAGAATTCAGATGTTTAATCAACTACTGTTGCTGGGGAGGTATTCTTTCATATTCTTTCATGGTGATTACCAATTCCATCAGCTGGCTTTTTTTTTCTTTTATGTACTGGAGATTTAACCCAGGGACATTTTGACTCTAAGTTATAAACCAAGAAATTTTAATTTATTATTATTATTTAAGTTTTGTAACAGGATCTCACTAAGTTGCTGAGTGTCTCACTAATGTGAAGCTGACCCTAAACTGGCAATCTTTCTGTCTGAGACTTCCAAATACTGGGATTACAGGCATATACTACCTGGCCTAGCTCAATCAGTAGACTTTAAATAAAGAAGAATACCACCTATAATGTCACTGAGCCTCATCCAATCAGTGGAAGGCCTTCAGAGCAAAGACTATGGTTTCTGGAGAGGAATAAATTGTGTTTCCAGACTGCCTTTGAACTCAACAAAACTTCAACACCTCCCAGCATTTGCAGCTTGCCAGCATGCTCTGAATAATTCAGACTTACCACTTCTACAACTGAATGAACTGATTCCTTAATGTAATCTTTTCTACCTCCCTCTCTTTATATATTCTATTTGTTTAGTTTCTCTGGAGAATCTTGCCAAATACAAACACTGAACCAGAATGTAGGATCAGTAAATTCTCTTGAACTGTTAAGTTTTTTATTCAAGTTAAGACACCAGGGTGCTGTTATTTTCAGGACTACTGTATCATTGAATTACTTTAAGTATCTGTATGCACAGAAGTAACAGAGAATGTATCTGTGTCAGAATAATGATGGTGCTGAGATAGGAAAGTAAGCATGGTGTTATTTCCTATTCTGCTTAAATTTGCCTGACAGCACTTTCCAGATGCCTCCATGAACTTTGTAATTTCCTAAAGGAGACACATGAGTTGCTTTCTGTGTACATTACAACATCTGTGCTTGGTTATTTGGAAAGATTCTAAGTCTTAAGAATGACATTCCTAAAAAGAAACTCATCTACAGGTGCAAAGGGAACTACTGAAGTAAAATGACTTCCTCATCTTCATTCAAATTATATCCCAAGCTTAGCTCATCATGTGAATGTGTCTAATTCAATGATTTTTAGAAGGTATTTTTGAAGATTCTCAGAATCTGTTTACCTGGCATAGACTACAATGGGGCCTTCCAGTGTTATTCTATGGCAGTGCCAGGTTTGATCTTACAGGGTGAAAAAAGATTATGAACAAGATTGTCTTCTAATTACAATCATTTTCTAATTTGTTCTTCTGTGTCGCAGCTGGTGTATATCCCAAAAGTATCTGTAAAAAGGATAATAAGACATTTTCTTTCAGAGGAAAATAATAATATATTTCAAAATTAAATAATATAATTTATAGTACAATCAAAAAGAGTGAAAAAGAAGTATGAAAAATTGTGTTTAATATGCTTGTATGAATGTTTGGGGCTATTAGTGTGAGATCATGTTGGTCTTTGCAGCCTTGAAAAAAGGCTATTTTTTAACTATTATATGGAAGTGTCATTTTAAGACCCACTTGTCAATTATCTTAGAAAAAATTTGACTAAGAATGCTAGAAATAGTAAAAACAAGTTTTATATATTTAGGGAGCATATAAGGCTAAGTGCACTTTAATAATGATAACTGAGCTTTTTTTTTTAATTTTGTGTGTTACTGGAAATTTATCCCAGGGACATTCTGCCTCTGAGCTATATCCAATCTCTATTTTATTTTCTGTTTTGAAACAGGCTGATATTAAGTTGTTGAGAGCCTCATTGCTGAGGTTGGCTGTGAATCTGTGATTCTCTTGCCCAATATCCCAAGTACTAGGATTCCAAGACTGTACAAACACACCTGGCTTGATTTTATTTTTTATTTATTTTTTATTTTTATTTTTTGGTAGTACTGGGGTTTCTGGAAGCCCTTCTATCTCTACACTACACTCCCAAACCTATTTTTTTTTTTATATTTTTATTTGGAAACAGGGTCTCTTAAGCCAGCACAACTGGCTTCAGACCTGCGTGATCCTCCTGTCTCCGCCTCCCAAGCGCGGGGGTTACAAGCGTGCACCACCACGCCTGGCCTGGTTTGATTTTTTTATATATACTTCTTACTTGATACTGTTATAAAAATGTAAGTCTAAATTTTATTTTGCTGAATAATAATTTCTGCACATTGAAAATATAATTCAGACAAAATGGCCAGTAGGAATATGAAATTATATCATTAGGTTGAAGTGAATAGACCTATAACATTATTATGTATTAAATTTGGCCAGTTAACAGTGTATACATTTGATCGCTTAATCACATTACATATTAAACATAACTAAGTAACTAAAAAAATTGTGAGCCAAATGTATTATAAAATTGTGATGACCCCACTTAATAACTATTCTGTGTGGAACTATGTTATATAACTCAATGACTAATTTTGCAAATATTTGTGAAAATTTAACCACTCAAATAGATTAAAAAAAATACTTTCGAGCCATGACTTTGTTTCTTTTCTTTTTTCTTTTTTGTTTCGTACCGGGGATAGAACCTAGGGGAATTCTAGCTCCAAGCTATACCCCCAGCCCTTTTTTTTTTATTCTTTAACTTTGAAATAAGGTCACACTGAGTTGCAAAGGGCCTCAAGAAGTAGTAGCTGAGGCTGTCCTCAAACTATGATCCTCCTCTCTCAGCCTCCCAGATGCTGAGATAACAAGCATGGGCTACCATGTCCGGCTTACTTTATTTCTTAGTACTGAGCCAGACTGAATATGTAGAAAAGAGATTTAATATGATATATGTATGCTGAAGGTAATTTGGCCAATATGCAGCATAATTAAACTTTCATAAAGCCCTATCATATACTATGATAGACCATAAATATATTTAATTAAAAATAAACTTTGGAAATCATTATACTTTTGAGTTAATACTATTCAAAAGTCTATTATTCTAATTATATAGTTTATGTGAATAATTCAAAACTATGTAAGTTTTTAAAAATTAAGATCTATTTTATTTCTCTTAATGAATGCCAAATTACTTCAAAATATATAAAATCACAATCCTGTCTACATACCTCTACTGAGAAATAAAGTAATAGGGTGTACATGATTATCCCTTACTTAACTTTTTATGTTAATATTCATTTACTTATTTTGTATTGGTTATTAAACATATGATTGCCAAGACATAAATTTCCCCAAATGATGTCAAACATTTTAGAACTAAAAGTACAATGCAGCTAAATAGGCCAATATAACTGAACTAATATCTTAAGACATTGTAAACAATACTGATTGTTGTAATATTTTTGTTAATAAAACTTCAAAAATAACCTGATTTTCAACAAAAGTTGAATATATTATTGAAACTCATCCAAAGTAATACTAGGCTGCTACTAAAATCATATCATCCTACATTTATAGAATTAAAAACATATTGGAGAAAATTGTCATTGAAGAAAGCAAATTGCAACATATGTTTGAAATTGCAAATTGAGATTTAAATAAATATATTTACCTGTATGAATTTCCTTAAGATATTTAAAATTAAAATACTTAAATAATTAAGAGAAACTGATATTGTATTTTTAATAAAATAAAAGTAGGAGAGTTAATATAAGAGGAAATGAACCCAGTTTTTAAATGTGTTTGTTATTAAAAACAATGCCATTTTATAGTAAATTAGTGAGTGCAATTTTTGATCAATTATGGCAATCATTAAATACTGTCCTACAATAAAATAACATAAAAATATTCTAGAAACATTACAGACTTAAATTATTTCAATAAAATGCCAATATTTTAAGTAGGCAAATTGGTGGCATTCATTTAGAAAATAATTCAAAATATTAAATGTCCACTTAAAATCACATATATTTGACTACATAAAATGCAAAATACCTATGTACCAAAAGGGGAAAAATCAAGAAAATATTTATAGTTATTACTCAGTATCCATAGAGTATTTTTTCGAGGACTTTTTACACATACCTAAATTTACAGACACTTAATTTTCTTATTTAATTTGATGAATATTTACATATAACCTATGAATATACTCCTATTTAAAATATACACCTGGCCGGGCGTGGTGGTGCACGCTTGTAATTCCTGCGCATGGGAGGCTGAGACAGGAGGATCGCACAGGTTCAAAGCAAGCCTCAGCTACTTAGTGAGGCTCTCAGCAACTTAGTGAGACCCTGTTTCCAAATAAAATTTTAAAAAAGTTTGGGAGTATAGCCTGGAGGTAGAAAGCCTCTAAGTTCCACCCCTAGTGCCACCAAATTTTTTTTAAAATATATACCTGTATATTTTAAATTATCTCTAGATAAATTATAATTGCTAATACAAAACAAAAACTCTAGAAATAGTTGTTATATTAGAAAATAATCAAAAATAGTCTGTACATCTTCAGTACAGAAGCAATTATTTTCTGAATATATTCTATCTGTGGTTGGTTAATTCTACAGATGAAGAAGCCATGTATACCAGGAGCCAATTTTCCATGGGTCTGTATATCTATCTACATCATTTCTACCTATCTCTGTTTATATTTCTTTATATCTATACTGATACTTAAACATACATACAAATATACAAATATAAAAACTATAATAAGATAGGAGCAACCAATTAAATAATGTTCTTGAAATATTAATCATAAAGTATCTCACTGTGCAATGTTTTCATAACTGTAAATAAATATGTTAATATAAAATAGCCTTAAAACAGTATTTAAAGGGGGATACAATATATCTAGTTAAGTTTTCTATTACTTAAAAATAGATATGATACAATGTTTAAATCATAGGGATGAGACAGCAAATCTTTCTACCAAAAAGTTATAAATAATCAGCAATGTCACCCCAAATTAACCACTTAGAAATCCTGTAATTAACCAGTGGTATAGCAAATTAAAAAGCACTTATTCAAGAAAAGTTGTAAAATCTTGATCAGATCTCTGGTTGTCTGTAGCATTTCTACGTGGTCTCTTCCCATCCTTCCCCCAGCTAAATGGCTGTAGCTGTGAAGACTAGCTTTTTCACTATCACAAGAGAGTTCTGACTTCTCTGAGTTAGAGTTCTAAGTAAAACCTTCATTCTTAGATTCATTGTTGAAAACAATAACAATATCAGTGGAAACTCAAGAAGGCCAATAACACAGCTGCCTAAGTTTGCAATTCAAGTTGGAGAAAGCAACGATTCGAATAAAAAACAAATAAGGAGATGCAGAGAAGAAAATTACCATAGGGTGTCATAGCAGGTATTGATAAATCTTTCATACCTAGAAATCCAAAAAGTATCTTGCATAAAAAAATGCCTGTGTACTATTTAGAAGAGTCTAGAACATACTCCATTTATACGTGCATGACTGTTAAACAATAAAACTTGAGCAAGAAGAAAATTAAAGCTGGGCTAATTTATACATTACCTAAACTATGAATACATACTCCAATATTAAGCTTTATTGGCTTAATGTTGTTAGTTCAATACCTGACTAATCACTGTCCAACCCATAATTTGAACCACTGTTCAGTAAAGGAAGGTAGTCTAAAAAAAAAAAAAGGGGAAAAAGACATCAATAACAATGCACTGTAGAAGAGAGACTCTAGAGTCAGGTCAGGCAAGTCACTAAATAGATAAATAAAAAAAAAAACACTAAGCAATAACTAACTTTTATAAAGTAAATGAGCACTCAGTGTGGTTATAAATAGTTTACCTAAAATGTATAGTAATCAACAACAAAATAAAAATAACAAAACCTGAAAAGAATCAAAGGAGTGTGACACATACAGGATTGAACTAAAACAAAAACAACACAGTGAATCACAAATCCCTGAGAAGAATCGGTTCTTAGACTTACTAAACAAAGTCAATTTCTCAAATGCGATCAAATATTTTCAAAGAACTGATGGTAGCAGTCTTAAAGAATTGGATTGGAACCAGGAGTGGTGGTGCAGGTTTGTAATCACTGCACTTGGGAGGCTAAGACAGAAGGATCTGGGTTTGTGGCCAGCCTTAGCTACTTAGTGAGGTCCTCCACAATTTAGTGAGATCCTGTTTCCAAATAAAAATTAAAAAAAAAAAATCAGGCTGGGGGTGTAGCTCAAAGATAGAATGCTCCTGGTTTCAATCCCCAGCTCCAAAAAAGAAAGAAAGAAGAGAATTGTATTGATATTTAACAATGTCTCATCAGATAGAGAATATCTCTAAAAAAAGCAGACTCAAGATGGATCAAGTTTCTGAAATTTAGACCAGAGACTTTGTAATTACCAGAACAGAACACAGAACAAATGCTCCAACATATAGGCATTGATAGAAACTTCAGAGCCTACAGAATGGGAGAAGGTCCTTGTCAGCTACTCCTCTGATAGAGGACTGATATTTAGAATATATGAAAAATTTAAAAATTTAACTCAAAAAACAAGTAACCCACTAGGAAATGGGCAATTGAACTAAATGGATACTTCACAAAAAAAAAAAAATGCAAATGGCCAATAAATATTTAAAACTGCTCAGCATCATTAACAATCAGGGAGCTGTAAATTCAAAGTATACTGATATTTCATCTAACCTCAAACAACAATAAAGGCTGGTGAGGTTGTAGGAAAATAGGAACTCTTCTACACTGTTGGTGAGAGTGGGAATTAGTGTAACCACTATGACGATCAGTGCAAAGGTTACTCAGAAAACTGGAAAGGGTACCACGGTACAATATAGCTATACCTCTCTTGAGTATTTTTCCAAAGGAATAAAAATCAGAGTATTATAGTAATATATACATATCCATATTTATAGCAGCACAATTCACAATAGCCACATCATGGAATCAGTCTAGTTATCCATCAATAAATGAATAAATCACAAAATTGTGTAATAAGAATACAATGGAATTGTAGTCAGCAATAAGGAACACAATAATGATATTTACAGTAAAATAGAAATAGGGAATATTATGTTGAGTGAGTTTATTATGTTCAGCCAGTTACAAAAAGTGAAGGATCAGATGTTATCTCTCATATGTGAAAGCTAGAGAGAAATTGAGATAAAAGAGGGACTTCAGATAAAGGAGGAGAAATCCCAGTAGAGAAATGGAAGGGGGTCCAGAGGAGAGTGGTGGTAGGAAGGAATAATTAATAAAGAAAAAAACTGTCATGATTCCCTGACACTATGTATATTCCTAGTTCATTTGATGCACTGCTTGTTATATATATTTTTTCATTTCATTGTGGCTATTTTTCTACTATACTTTTGATACGAATAATCAAATTCTAGATTTTTAGAATTGTTTCTTTATAAAAATCAGCCTGAAAAGTAATTAATTACTTCAGGTTTTGTCACACACACACACACACACACACACACACACTTATCTATCATATATAAATATATATATTTCTCCTTTCACTGGCTGCTCTTCTTAGCTAAATGTCACAGTACCATGCTCAGATTTTTCATCCTTCTCAATGACTATCCACCCACATAACTTTCCTAACTGCTCTGGCTTATTGTTTGCTTTAACAATTATAAAGAATGAGCTGAAAATAACACAGCAGAAAGAGGCCCAAAACATAAGGGAGCTAACAAGAAACATGTATATTACTTCTGAATATCAGGTTTAAAATGATATATTATTCATTGGCATAGGTGTAAGATAACATTTCCTTTTATTTTCAAAGTCCTGAAAAACTAAGGTAGCAATCTGTATTAGGTAATAAGTCATATTGGACAACCATTGCCTTATACACTTCAGACAGGACATATTTACTTATTTGTATATTTCACTTTCCAGTTATACAGTTTTCCTATAGTTTTTTTCATATTTTTCTATTATACATCAAACTATTGATCAGACTGCTTTAAGTAGATATATTCCTCATACTAGGCAAATTTTTTAAATAAAATACTAAAATTAATTATTTTGAAATTAGGCATAATGACAAATGAGTTTCATTAACCACTTAGGTATTTATCTTTTGTATGCTGGAGAGATTGTGACAGGATTTACTCATAAGATACATCAATTCCAGGTACTTCTACTAACATCAAACAACAAACAAAAATAAAACATTAAATATGGCTTTTTAAAAGCTTTAGGGTATAATTAACTCAAATATGTTATACTGTATATTGTATAACATATAAAATATGAGTAGAAATTATAGTTTCTTCTGCTTTTCAATAAAAGTTTAAACAACTTAATCATTTTTCATAATAAATAGTATTTTTTCTGGTCTATAAGTAAAACATTAAAAAAATTTAAAGTAGCATGCTAGTCACTATGTTAAAATATTATTTTAAGGGAATACAATTAAAATCAAAGAAAACTTGTTTTTTTTTTTTTTTTTTTTGGTGGTACTGGGGTTCCTGGAAGCCCTTCTACCTCCGGGCTACACTCCCAGACCTATTTTTACATTTTTTGGAAACAGGGTCTCCTAAGCCAGCACGCGCGGCTGGCTTCGAACCTGCGCGATCCTCCTGTCTCTGCCTCCCAAGCGCGGGGATTACAAGCGTGCGCCACCACGCCCGGCGTAAGTATAATTTTTATAAAAACCTGCATTTATTTATTTTTTATAGGTGTATTACAGTCATATTTCTTAATGGGGTTCAAGATGGTAGAGGCATATATGCACACATCACTCATTTAACCCTTTCACCATTATAACCACATTTCTACTCCCCTTCCTCTTTCTCATGTTAGGTTTAGTGATTGACTTTGATATGTTTGTGAATGTACATCATGTACATTCGGGAATTTTTCTCTTCTTCCCTTCCCTTCCATACCCTGAAGGTAGGATGCCTCACTTGCACATCTATGGTTTCTCCATCTTTGTCTATTGACAGTTGAATTAATAATATGTGAGTGCCGATAACCCCAAACAAATGATTTTTCTTTTCAAGGGAAGCATCATTTAAAGAGGTCCTCCCCATTCTTTTTTTTTTTTTTTTTTTGGTGGTACTGGGGTTCCTGGAAGCCCTTCTACCTCCGGACTACACTCCCAGAACTATTTTATTTTTGGAAACAGGGTCTCCTAAGCCAGCGCTCGCGGCTGGCTTCGAACCTGCGTGATCCTCCTGTCTCTGCCTCCCAAGCGCGGGGATTACAAGCGTGCGCCACCACGCCTGGCCGAAAACTTGTTTTAAGTTACTCTGCTAGATAGGAAATGTGTTAGATCTGAAAATATTTATGATAACCTTTATTTCTACCTAAATATTTAAATCTCTGATTTAACTTAAGTCATAGGCTAAATCGAAGTTTGGAACATCATACATTAAACAGTACATCAACTTTTCAATTGTTTTCAAAACATATCCCACTTCTATGATTACAAAGAAGTGATGTCAGCCAATATTTTTACATTTATTTTTATGGTACTGCGGATGGAACTCAGGGGCCTTCTACTTCCGACCTACACTTCCAGACCTATTTTACATTTTATTTGGAAAGAGGGTCTCTTAAGGCAGCTGAGGCTGGCTTCGAATCTGCGTGATCCTCTTGTCTCAGCCTCCCAAGTGCGAGTATTACAAGCTTCTGCTGAAAGGCTCCATTTAGAAAAAAAAAAAATCATAAGCCCCTAGCAGCTAGCTAATAGTTAAAACAGCCAGCTAATAGTTAAAAAGAAAAAGTATATTGTACTGCAGCTTACAGCTTAGGAATGTAAGATATGCGATAAGCCCACCCCATCTTATCTATACTGTCTGGGCCATAGCGCCTTGACTCGGGAGCTTACTGACTGCACCTGGTATTTTATCTAACACTTGACTACAGAATGTACTTTTCAAATGATTCTGTAATTTTCTGTAAACGCATGCAATTTAGCCCAAAACCCCCTAACGGTCTTTTCCCTATAAATACCCTCAGTTTCAGTGGCTCGGGGCCGAACTCCTATACGAGTCGGCCCCAGTGCACTGGCTCCTTAATAACCTTTTACCTTTTGCTTTTGCCTCAAGGAGAATAAAGTTTCTCGTGTGTTCTTGCTGTCGTCGCTTATCCCGAGGCTGATTGAGGGTCTCCCCTCGGCGGGAGTCTTACACTGCCACCATGCTCAGCTATTTTTTATCTTTTTAGATTCATGTATAAGAGAAAAGTTGTATTCAATTTGAATGAACAAACTATTTTCTTCTGCAGAAAGTCTACACATATTATCATGTGAGAAACATAATTGCAGAACTGCTTCTCAGAGATAAACTGAATTCTACTGCATCTTCACTACAGAGATATTTTAGGAATTTGTCCACAGATATCTGCAGAATGCAGTATTAACCACAAAATAGGACAGGTCTCAAATATGGGTTAAGTGAGAACAGGCTTAAGTTTTATTTTTCTTTCACGCAGAAAATACATGCTCAATACATTATGGAACAATTTTGTAGACATTTACTCCTCTCAAATTGTGTGGGACATCCATATATTGGATATATGGATATTCAATCCATATGATTGGATTGAAAATTTTCCCAGCTCTAGCTAGATAGATAATCTATTTGGTGGCTAAATATTCAGCTTCCATCAGTAATGCTTAATCAGATATTTTAAAAAATAGTTTCAATTTTATAAAAGTTTCAATATACTGTTAGTGTTCTGATATTAAAGGTGGGGTGGGTTATAAATGTGTCTAAGTTTAAGCTGTGTCTAATTGTAAACATCTCTATGTACCTGCTACATTGGTGGAGACTTCTTTGCAGACATTCACTGGTTTGGAGGTTTGAGGCTTTTCCTGAGAAAACTTGGAAGGGAAGAAAGCCCCAAACAAACTGAAGATTGCCAGAGAGAAGAGAAAATATGTTTCAACACATCAGTCACTTTTACTTCCACCTTCTAAATCCAAGGAGTAAAAGAGGACCACCAGTAAAACCAGAAACATATTTCAAGGAAATGCTACGTTTCAAGACGTGAACATAGTTTGTCAGATTTTTATTTGTTTGTTCTGTTTTGTTTTACATGTTCCTAAAATAAAGAAATAGTTAGACACCCTATTTTATTCTACCTCAATGCTCATGGATATTTATAACTTGTTCCTGGCTTAGGCTGGAAGATAGTGAATTAAAGAGTGTCCTGTGGAGTCAGCATGACCAGAAAGCCCAATGCACCTAGAGGGCTTCTTGCTGCGTCCTGGAGACTTCTTCCCATCACCACTTCCTCAGGTGAAGAGAGTAACAGCTCCCAGGGGGAGTGGCAGTTGTAGCCAGAGAAGGCCATTTTCTGCCTGTGCCACATGTGAGACAAACAGAGAAATCCAAAATACTTAGGAGGAAAGAACAGACACCTGAAGAAGATGGATGTTCTCTATAAGCCAGGAAGAAAGAGGGCCAGGGAAATGTAGGTTAGCTCTGTTTACTGTGCCCCATAGACCGGTGAGGTCTGCTCAGAGTAGTGCTATTTTTAATCTGTTTTGACATAAATGTGAATTACACACAGATACCTTCATATCTTTTGACATTTACACATCCCATATGGATACACAGTATCCGTACCTAATTTGATTTTTTTTGTCATACATCTGCATTTTATCAGTTTACACATTCTAAGCAAAGCTCAAGTCATGTTCCTGTTAAATCTCTACCTTCACATTTCCTTGTTATGTTTCTGTCAACAGTGCAGCCTTTCTCTACCTGAAGAATTGTAACCTCCAGTTGGCATATGATACCTCTTGTATTTATTTTTTCCAGACTAAAATCACCTTCAGGTTAGTTCTATTTATATATTTTTATAGATACAACCATATCGACACAGATGATAAGTATAATAGATCTAAGGGTTAGGTCCAATTATAACTGAATATTCAAAAGCAACTTAATTTATGTGTTCAGAAATTTCCTGAAATAAGTTCCATTGAACATGAGCAAAAATCATTTAAAAGTATTATTTTTTGCATGCTGTTATTACTATGAACCAAACACTCTTTTTGAGTATTTTAGCTAGATTTAGTGAAAATACATTGAAGACCTGCGAGCATGGGAGGGAGAAAGAGGAAATTACTTTAATGTACATGATGAACACTGACAAACATATCAATGTCAATCATTAAGCCAAACCTGAGAAGAGGGAGAAGGGAACAGAGTGGAAATTGGGTAAGGGCTAACTGGGTGATGTGTGCATGTATGCCTATACCATCTTGTACTCCATTAAGATGTATGGCTCCAATGCACCAACAAAAATGTTTTAAATATATATTTGAAGACCAACATAAAAATAGGTTAAGAACTTTCAGATAATTCATATGCTATATTAAAACATGCTCCTTTTGTATACATTTAACACATTCAATATCAAAGTAAGTTTGATATTATAGTCAAGAACTTTATTTTGCATAATAAATTTCAATTCATATATGTTAATATTGCTGGGAACAGAAATGATAGACAGTAAAATGGACCCTGAAAATGTTTATTTCCCAGTCTTTTTGAAATCTACTTATGTTTCCTTCAATAGCAAAAGAAACTTTTTAGATATTGGGTATTATTATAGGTAAAGGTCTTTAGATGGGTGTCATGATCCTAGTGAGACCAATGTAACTGTAAGTATTGTTTCATATATATATATATATATATATATATATATATATATATATATATATGAAACAAGAGAGTTGTAACTACATTAAATAAAAAACTGAGAAAGACAAAACTCTTAGCTTTGAAAAAGGAAGGGAACCAAATAATCTGGAGGCTTTTTGAAACTGGAAAAGTTAGACAATTTTTTTTTTTCAAGAGCCTCTGGAAAGAAATGCAACACAGCCTGACACCTTTATTTCAGTCCAGTGAGACTTTGTTCAACTTCTAACCTACAAAACTAGTCTAAAAGTATAGATTTTTTTTAAGCCACTCAATTTGTGGTAACTCCTTCTACAATTTACAGAAATAATATACAAGAGACAAACTTTCCATGGGGAAAATAATATTATACTAAATACCCTGACTCCTTCCCAATGAAAGAATGCCTCTACTTCTAAATATGAGGAATCGCTTCCATTGACATTTTCTTCATGTGTGAGAATACCAATACCAATCTCCATATCATGGATGGGAAAGGGTGGGGTTGGGAAGAGCCAGGGAAATTTCACCAAGTGCTGTGTGTATGTATGCCATTGGCACGGTGAACTCTCTTATGAGGTGAGACTATAATGAAGCTTAAAAAAATAACTTTTTTTGTGGAACTGGGGTTTCTGGAAGCCCTCTACCTCTGGGCTACACTCCCAGACCATTTTTTATACTCTTTTTATTTGGAAACAGGGTCTCTTAAGCCAGTGCAGCTGGCTTCAAACCTGCGCGATCCTCCTGTCTTTGCCTCCCAAGCGCGGGAATTACAATCGTGCGCCACCACGCCCAGCTAAAAAAATAAATTTAATGAGGCATAGACTTTTAAAAATAGTTACAAGTGGTCTGAACTTGAATCTTATCTTTCAAATTAATTATGTAGATATTTAGTTTTTGCCCATTCCTGCTGATCTCAAGAAAAATACACTGAATTTTTTTTTTCATTCATACAGAATAGTATTTCAAGATATTCTCTGGGTTGTGACCTATTAAAAATTTGTGCCACCTTATTTATTTTTTGTGTTTTTAATAAATTCACCATCAAATTAATTATTCTTTCTGCCAGCAAATTACTTTGTGAAGTATGAGACATACTTGTTTTTATAGAAAATGTTCATATAGTATGCTACTTCATTATATTTAAGATATTTTATTTACATGTTCAACTTATACTGGCTATAGGTGACCCATATTAGGCTTCCAATACATTCTTTTTTAATTTTAAAGATTAAGTTTATTTTTTATTTATAAGTGGAACATTCTGAAAATGGTGCACATTTAGATTATGCTTTGTGCCCTCCCCCCCCATTTCCCTTCCCTCCTCCCAATAAATAGTGTCCAGGTTTACCATATTATATTTATACTATTACACATATTCGTATGTAGCTCCTCCATTGAACAACCTCAGCTTTCTTCCTCTCTTATCCTTCCATTCAAGTTTTGCTGAGATTTCCCCTCCATCATCTGGAGTCCCTCTGGTATTACCACTACTCCCTAGCTTGGGCATATTAGAGAAAACATGACCCTTCTCTTTCTGTGCTTGACTAATCTCACTTAACATAATGTTCTCCAGTTCCTTCCAATACATTCTTATACCAACCTTTTTTTCACCAGAGGATTGAAAAAAAATTCTATTTTTCCGATATGCTTTCAATTAAGCTTCTGAACACAAGTAAGGTCCACCATTTAAATGACAGGTGGCAAAATTTGAAAAGAAAGAGTTGGACAGAAACTGTCTCCCTGTGATTTTTGCTGTTTCTACTGGTAAGTGAAGCTGGAAGTAGTAGGGTTCCTTACAGACGTGTTACAGGGTCCAGACCCCAGCTTCTTGCAGGTTGGTACCGGGAAAAAGTGTAGCACCTAGATTTCCTGGCTCAACTCTGCATTGCAGCATCAGGAGCACATTTCCTGCCTCCTGAGCATCAGATTGTTGGGGAAAGGGAGAAATTCTTGTTCCTGACCTCAGAGAAGGTGCTTCCTAAGTGGGTCAATCTGGCAGAGGTCTGAGAACTCCAGGAGACTCAGTTAGAAACTGTTCCATTAGCCCTGACAATACTTTGGTAAGCACAAAGTTTCCCATAAGGAATTTTTTCACATATATTTAAAAATTTTTCCTAAAGAAATTGCATATGTAATTCTTTACAAAACAATAGCTTAGTGGATGACAAAAACATAACTAGATAAACTTGATACTTTCAACATACAAAATCAGTTCTATGCTGATGAAGAAAGAAGAGAGAATTGATGTTCAAAGTTCACTATTAAATATTTGTAAAAATGCTAAGTATATCATTATTTTAATATAGAAAAGTGTTCACAGTTTTATTATTGAAACCCAAGAGACCTAAAATTCAAATACATTAAGTCAGATACTAAAGGTTATTTGAGATTATATCAGGAATTGCAAGAGACAATTCACTTTGGAAAAACATCTTGGTAATAACACATCTAATTTCTAGTAATTATATTAGAAATTAGTAGTTATTTCTAATATCAACAAAAGAAAAACACTTCCTGTCTTTACCAAATATTGTTTGTGGATCTGTTCACTTTTAATGATTTCTATTAGCCAACTTGTTTTCATGTATTTGAATGCTGAGCCCAAAAGTATTTCATCTCTCAGCTACATGCCCAGCCCTATTATTTATTCTTTATTTTGAAACAGGGTCTCACTAAGTTCTGGAAGGCCTCAGTAAGTAGCTGAGGCTGGTCTTGAACCTGCAATCTTCCTGTCTCACCCTCCAAAATACTGGGGTTACAAGCATGTGCCTCCATGTCCAGCTAGAATGCTTGACTTTTAAAATAATGTTTATTATGAAATTCCAAAAAGTTAACAAGATTTATGAGAAAATATTTAATATATTATGATATATAAAAATCTACCTCCTATAAGTTATTGGACTCCAGAAATTAAAATGAAATTAATACCTTCACTTAAAAAATGTTTAGAGTGATTTCTGTTTCCTGAACTACACTTTGACTGATTGAAGAAGTCCATTCAGGAAAACTGAAGATTCATTGTTTATAAAAATTACTATTCTGTTTGTCATAAAATGTCTAAATCTTTTTTATTACTAAATGGAGAGCTAACTGTAAGGCAATTAAAGCTCTTTAATTATCAGATATCTGTATCTATAAATTCATGTACTTACTTTTATTCTAGATAAAATTCAAATATTTTTATTCATTAAAAGGGAAGGGTATACATATGCCTGTCATTCTAAAAATATATTAAATGGAAAATGATAGTTGTTTGATAACAAGTTTTAGTAAATTAACATTCTGTATAAATAGAAAAAAATCACAAAATAATACATATACCTCTATATACAGATAGGTACATACTACACATTATATAGCAATATAAATATATATGCATATTGACATATATTAGTATACATGTCTTTATGTATGTATCTGCATGTGTGAATAAAGAGTGAGAGAGAAAAAGAGGAAAGAAACAGTTAAGAGATACATGATATGAAAACACAACTAAGTTTGTTGTTTGCTCTTTGCTTTTTTCCCTTCAATTGTAGATAAATAATGTCATAAATATCATCCTAAAATATTAAATGAACAATAATTATAAAACCTATATGAACATTCTATTTTTTTTCGCAGTACAGTGGATGGAACCCAGGAGCATTTTACCTCTGAGCTATACCTTTAGCCACTTTTCTTAATTTTTATTTTGAAACAGGTTTTCACTGAGTTCCTTGAATCGCAATCTTCCTGTCTCGCCTCCTAAATGCTGGGATTACAAGTGTGCGCCACCACGCCCAGCTTGAACGTTCTTATTCAATACATTTTTAGTCAATTCTACCAGTACTTCTCAACTTTAATGCCCCTTTCTACCAGGAGGTAACTTTTATTGTGGAGATTTATAAAACCTCTTCCACAAAGTTGTTAAATCTGTGACCACCTGTCACTGAAGCCCTATCATTTAGTTTTCCTGTATTATTAAATGGAAAAGGCTCTGTATATGATGATTATATTCTTAATAATGGAACCTACTTAGCACACATTTTATTTTCATTTACTGTCACTCATTTGGAATTTTAACATAAAAAACTATGCAACTAAGTGTGTACAATACTTTAAAGAATGAAAAACTATGCAACTAAGTGTGTGCAATACTTTAAAGAATGAAGTATCCTGATAATATTTATAAATCTGAAAAAATGATATGGTTAAGTAAAATGAATTTTATACTTCCTTTTCAATATATGTACTTTAGTACCATAGCTTTCAAATAAAGAAACAACACATTAACTTCTGGACAGTGATATCTTTACTCTCCAATCTATTTTTAATTATTAAAATTGTAAAAGTAGTATTGATTTTGTATTGCTTATTAATGTTTTATTTTTTGAATTATTAGAAGAAATATTCAATAAATTGTATTAGAAATTTTTGAACATTGGAAGATTCTAGTCATGAATAAGCAAAATTTCTTTATGGAATAGATAAGAGGCCCAAGAAAGGTAATTTGTCCTTTGTTTGTATTGTACTGTGTTTTCTAAAACAAGTGAGTAAAAGTTGTAAAAGAAAATAACAGTTTCGGCCATCTTTGAGCCGGTGGGGGCCTGCTGGGAACAGGACTTCTAAAAGGCAAATATGTCTGGAAGATTGTGGTGCAAGGCCACTTTTGCTGGCTATAAGCGTGGTCTCCGGAACCAAAGGGAGCACACAGCTCTTCTTAAAATTGAAGGTGTTTATGCTCGAGATGAAACTGAGTTCTACTTGGGCAAGAGGTGTGCTTATGTGTACAAAGCAAAAAAAACACAGTGACTCCAGGTGGCAAGCCAAACAAAACCAGAATAATCTGGGGAAAGGTAACTTGCCCACGGAAACAGCGGCATGATTCGGGCCAAATTCCGAAGCAACCTTCCTGCTAAGGCCATTGGACACAGAATTCGTGTGATGCTGTACCCCTCAAGGATTTAATGGAAAATTAATAAAAGTGGATTTGTGCTCTTGTAAAAAAAAAAAAAAAAAAGAACAATTGGTTCATTTATTTTCTTTAACGTAAGTTTTAAATGCAATAATTCTCAAAATTTTGAGAGTTCAAATGAATGTTTTCAGGTAATATTTTTTTCAAATGATTCATTGAAAATAAAATGTTGCTGTCATTTTATTTTTGTACATTTATTGGTACATTATTGTATCACATCAGAGTATAGTTCATAGTTATAGAGACATATATGCACACAGCACTTGGTGAGTTTTCCTCCAGCTCCTTTCCTTCCCCATACATGATAATATTAAGATTGACATTACTATTCTCACATATGTACATAAGGTCAGTGGAAGTATTTTGGAAGTATTTTCTTCATAAATTCTCCTTTTTAGTCATGCTGGCCACTCATTATTGTACAAAAGGTCTTCTGCTGTGATTCAACATAAACTTCAACAAAGACAATTCTCACGCCAATATTTGAAGTCAGAATTTGAGGACTATAAAACTATGAAAGCATTAAATCTACTAAACTTGGCTGCTACCAGTTATAATAGACAACTTTGCGTCTAAATACAGTAAACTCATTTTAAAATATATGGTATTCATTTCAGCAGATCTAAATACCCATGGAATATAAATGGCCAACAAATTCTTGAATAAATTTTCAACATCTTTAGCAATCAGAAAATGCAAATCAAAATTACATGCTTGAAACAATTCAATTGATTTCATGCACATATATAAAATTATCAATGTCAATCTCAATATCATGTATGGTGAAGGAAAGAGAGTAGGGTTGAATTCAAGGGGAATCTCACCAAGTGTTGTATGCATGTACGTCCCTCTAGCTCTGAATTTCATTATAATCTGTAATTGTGATTGTGATGCACCAATAAAAGTATATTTTTAAAAAGTACATTAAGATTTTATTTTACCCAAGTTAGATTTGCAATCAGCAGTGATACAAATAATAAATGCTGGTGAGAATTCAGAGAAATAGGAACATTTAACATGTTTTTGGTAGGATTGAAAATTGGTAAAACCACTATGGATTGTATAGATATTTCTCAAAGACTATGAGTGGATACAGTGTATGACTCGGACACACTATTCATCAGTATTTATCCAAAAGAATTAAAGTCAGAATATTATGGCATGTACACATGCCCCTTTTTCATAGCAGCAGGATTAACAGTAACAAAGTTATGGAAACAGCTTAGGTGTCTGCCAAAAGATGAATGACTAAAGAAAATATTATATATATGAGGATTTTTACTCAGCCATGAATGAAATTATGCCATTTGTAGGAAAATTAATGAAACTGGAGAGCATTATGCTGAGTGAAATAAGCCAGATTCAGAAAGTAAAGGGTCATATGTTTTATATCATATGTGGAATATAAAATACAGAAATTAAAAAGTAATCTCATAAAATAT
This sequence comes from Muscardinus avellanarius, assembly GCF_963383645.1. Taxonomy (NCBI): domain Eukaryota; kingdom Metazoa; phylum Chordata; class Mammalia; order Rodentia; family Gliridae; genus Muscardinus; species Muscardinus avellanarius. Next base: position 90,416,037 of record NC_137791.1, read on the forward strand.
GGAAGGTCAGTAAGTAAAAGGAAGTGGATGGGAATTGGAGAAAGACTAAATAGAGAGGTACTGGGAAATTAAATTGACCATGTTATGTTATATGCATGTATGAATATACCACAATGAAACCCACATCTATGTATAAGTATAATACATCAATAAGTAATAAAAATAAACAATTAGAAAAAATATTCAGATTTTTCAGTCTTTTGTTGCAGTGTATCTTTTTACAAGTAGTATAGTATGTTTTTCTTCTTTTATTCAATTGTAAGAATATGCCTACATTGCTCAATTCAATACCAGGAATACTCTAAAATTAAATAGCTCTATGTCAAAAATTAAAAATAAGTAAAATGATAGTCAACAGTTTATATATTTTATTAAGACATGCAAAATTATAATGGTTTAAATAATATGGGTCCTATTTGGTATAGGGATCAGTAAAAGATAATAATGTGAAAATTATCTGAAAGGTAAACACTCATATCACATAAACTGCATTTGTGTTCTATTATTGAAAATATAATTTATATTTTGCTACAGCCTAACATAATATGCCTTTAGAAGTAAGAAGATTATGCTACACATACTATTTCATTTTATTTATGTAATCCTTAAATTGCCAAATGACATTCTTCATAAATCATTTAATTCTATACCACTATTATAACACATTCTTTAGGAAAACTTCACAGACAGGAAAATATAGACTCATATTTAGATCTATAGCTATTGACTTATTTTATTGGTATTTCAATTTGCAACACTTCCCTTAGGTGGTGTGTCAGCATGGGACTAGTGTAGCTCAGCTCCCATTAGGCTTTTGACAGAGTCTGAGTCCTTTAAACTTTGTGTCTACACAGCTCAGGTTTAGCTATTTATCAGCAAATGATGACAGAAAGTAGAAAAACGATCAATTTGATGTTGTTATCTAAGAGAAAATACAAATGGACAATGAAATTATTTGGTATTATATAAAATAGTAAGCTAAATGTCCAAAGAAGAAAACACAGGCATTCTTATTCTTGTAAATTTAAAAATCATGCTGACATGGTGGGAAGAAATGACTTCATCTTTAATATGCTTCTTCTAATGACAGTTCTCTAATATGTATTACACTAAACAATCTGCATATAAGCATTTTTTAAGAATACAAAATGGTTCAGATTTAAAGCAATGCATTACATTCTTGATTGTCCACTTAGAACATTATACTAAAATTGCTATTAATTTCCATAAATTAAATGTCAATTGATTGAAAGTAAAAATTACATATAAAGGATAAAAATACTCCTTTTAACTTTCATCATCTAGAACAGAAGATGGAGACTATAAGTAAAATGAGAAGACCACCTTTGAGTGTTACAATCTTTCTAAGCTTTAGCAAACTCAATTGCTGTCAGCCAAACAAGTCAAATGGGTAAAGTAATTGTAGACTTTGTTGACACTGACAACTACCACTCAGGAGCTACAACTAAATCACGGTTTGTATTTTAAATACTTAAGACACATTACTCTTGACAGGAAAAAATTTGTTTATTATATTTCAAGTTAAGCATCATTTGAGATCTGAATTTGCCTGTTTATCTAAAAATATTCATGGACATTGTGGACAGTGGTGAAGGGCTTTATTTCCAGTACTTGGGAATTCTGAGAAGGATTGCAGGTTCAAGGCCAGCATGCAGTAACTTAGGCCCTGTTTAAAAAAAAAGTACAAAAAGGGATTGTGAATTCCTAGTGCTGAAAAAATAAAAGAGAACAATTACAGACATTATAAAAGTGGTAAGAACATGTTTGATTAAAGTATTACATGTGAAATTTAGTTATTTGGCTTTAAGACAAGATATTTAATGTCGTTTTACCTCGGTTAAAGGTAAAGCTGTGAATCACATATAATTAAAGGATAAGCTGTGAATCACATATAGTGGATAATTTTTGCAGAGGCCAAATGATGTGTTGGAATTAAAATAACTCATTGTAATGATAATAAAAGTAACACATATAAAATATCCCCAAATTTTCTATTTACTGTAACACATGCTTATAATTTTAAACCTTTGTGTTGTTATATAAATTTTGTAATAGTGAAGTATGTCATTTTTTGTTTTCATATTTAATATTTATTTTACTACTCAAGTTCAATGATTTTAACTACTATTTATTTATTATTCTTACATCAATTTATTGTTAAATATACTTATTTCTTATTACTCAGTGTATCCCAGTAACTAGGCTATCAATGGAATATATTTCAAAGAACTGAAAATACTTTAGAATATATAAAAATCTATCAAAAGTTCAATCAAGGCCCATTTACAACCTCTATCACCAATTAAAATGTACTAGCACTGTTCTACACTTCATTTACAAATACTCATAGAGTCATGTAAACACATACACATACAAATGCACACCTGCCTGAGTAACTTTGAAAGTTATATAACATAACAACTCCTGGGAAAATTAAAAATAATACCATAATATTTACTAATATCAAGTCTGTATTCAAAAATTTCTCATATGTTCCCTAATTGCTTTCATATATTGCACTTTTAAAATGAGGATTAAAATTAGTTGACCAACTTTTTTCCTGCTAAAAATATTATACCTAGAACTTAACCTCAATAACCAAAATGCAGTTTTTGTAAGGAGATTTGGGTATAACAGAATATTTTCCAATTATAAAATTATTTAGTATTTTTATTATTCTCATTTGTATTTGCAAATTATTTTACTACTTTGCCTTATATCAATAGACAAGCACTGACTCTAAATAGAATAAATTATTTCTTCTACTTATTAGAGTCTATGAAATTTTCATAGCCTTTTCAACTATCTGAATTAGCTTATCATTCTGTAGGCTTTCTCTTTAGGTTCTTGGTGTTTTCCTTTGATGAGAAGAAATTTTTAGTTTGATGCAATCCCACTTCTTCAATTTACTGCGCTTTAGAGGTCTTGTTGAGAAAGATACTGCCTGTGCCTGTATGTTGGAGTGTTGAGCCTATGCCCTCCTCTAATAACATTACAGTTTCTGGTCTAATTTCTAAGTCTTTGATTCATCTTGAGTTCATTTTCTTCTCATCAAAGAAAACCACCAAGAACCTAAAGTATTTCTACAGTTATTTTCCTGATTTGATCTTCTAGAAATCTCTGATTTTCTGTTTTATCGGGTTCTGATGTTGTGGGGTTGTGGGCATTCATTGCTCCAGTATTATTCCTCTTTCCCATGATTTTGGAAGTTTGTGCCTTCTCTGGGTTCTTTCCTAGGTCACTACGACTTCACTTAAGGTGCTGTGGATCTTGAGTCTGTGGTATCTCAGTCCCCACTACTCCTTTACTGGGTGGTATCACAGAGTCTCAGACCCAGGGAGTCAATCGAGGCTGCTTTAGACCATGGGGGGTGCCAGGTTGGGCGTTCTCCTATGGTGTAATATCTCTGCCACCACCACTCCCCCACTGGGTCAAGTCCCTGGGAGTGCAGTACTGGGATTTCTCCTCTAGGGGCCGCAATTTGACTCACTGTTGAGTGCGCAGATGGAGCTGTTGTGGACTCGGTGAATTCGCTGCTGCTGCTGCTGGTAGCAATATGGCACCGCTGCCACGCCCTCGGGCGTGAGGCTGGCGTATTTCTTCTCTGTTTTTGAACTCCACTCTGAGTCCCTGCAGGGTGCGCTGAGCCCAGCCCCTGGGAGCTTTAGCTGTTCCCTGCGCCGAGAAATCTGCCGAATCACGCCCGGCTGTTCCACAGCGGCTCACCTTGGCTCGCTGTCCGCCGCTCCTCTCTGGAGCTTGGTGGGCTGTTGAGTGCATTGGTCTGGTGCCGTCCGGTGAACTCGCCGCTGCCGCCAGCAGTAAGGCGCTGCTGCCGCGTTCTCAGGCGTGAGGCCGGCGTATCTCCTCTCTGGTTTCTAGCCTCCGTTATGAGTTCCCTTCCTCTCTGGAGCCTGGTGCTGCAAGGCAAAATGGCGCCCTCCGATTCACGCTGTGGCTCCGCCTGCAGCACTGCGGTCTGGCTTCTGGTGTCTCGTTTTTCCAGCCCTCTTTTCTCTGTCCCTTAAAATTCCATCTTTTGTTTCTCTGCTGATGGTGTTCTCTGGCTATGAAAGGCGCCGATTCTGTGGTAATAGAGATTGGTTGTTAGCGGGGCTCGTAAGCCCCGTTTTGCTCCATCGCCATCTTCCCGGAAGTCCCTGGAAATATTCTTAACAGGTCCCCCGGACAGTCTACCTGCCAGATAGTTATGCCTCTGGATCCATAAAAAATGGTCCTCAAACTTTGGTAGCCAGACCTGCAGCATCAGTGTCACCTGGGAATATGTTAGAAATGTGAATTTTCAGATCACCTGAGAACTGCTGAATCAGAAACTCTGGGGGCAGGGCCCACAATCTGTTTTTTTTAACCTTTTAGCTCATTCTGGGGCTTGCTCAATTAATTTTTTGTGTTATTTTAAACATGATTCTAAATATATATGTATGTATTTACAAAATAAATTTGTTTTCCAGATAAAAATCTTTAAAAGTTTCTTGATGATAGTGAGGATGTTAGAATAAATAGGCAATTTTATTGTGGTGGTGGTACTAGGGTTCCTGGAAACCCTTCTACCTCCAGGCTACACTCCCAGACCTATTTTATATTTTTTATTTGGAAACAGGGTCTCTTAAGCTAGCAAAACTGGCTTTCTCCCAAACGCGGGGATTACAAGCGTGCGCCACCATGCCCGGCATAAATAGGTAATTTTAAAAATTATTTTATGTCACTGATTTAAGTCATTGCCAAGATTTGAAGAATTGAGTATGAACTCTTTAGAGATTCCTTTTTGTACACAAAAGCCTAACAACAGTAAACAAAATAATAGTTATTACTTACTGGGGGCCTAGCCTCTGTTGCACTCAAGAAAAGGAAGAGGAAAAAAAATATGGAAAAGTATGTGAAATACTCTCAAAAATTAGACAATCTTACAATTTGTCTAGTTAAATCTCCTAAATAACAGATCATGGTGCTGCTATGTGTTAGGGTGAAAACAGAGTTAGGGGGTTTAGGAGGGAGGTAAAAACTCCAACCACGTTATCAGAGACTTCTGTTTTATTCGGACTTTGCCCCCGCCCCTCCAGAGAGTCAGCCAGCTGTGGGGGTAGGGACTAATGGGCCAAGCTCTGGAGAGTTGTGCATAGTCCTGATCAGCCGGCTGAGTCACATGCCGATTCTCAAGACATCTGTAGCATCACGATATTTGGAGTCTCGAGGCACCTACGGTTTTGGGATATCTCTGCTTCTGGCTTTCACTTTCTGTTTCGCTGTGAGATCACGTGGAGGAGGGACCCAACTTATGACTATGGTTTATGCATTATGATTTCACATCTAGGTCACTTCTGCATTACCTGTGTCATTTTCATAGGATATATTGTGATTCTTCTCTCATGCCTTGAAAAAAGAAGGTATAAGTGAACTAGTTTAGAAAAAAGATATTTGTACATGTAATTCGACTAAAAAACTGTGGATGCAGTTATAATGGTTTTAGTCGAGATGCAGTTATAATCGTTTTAGGGTAGGATCTAAGTCCAGTGATAGTTGACCTTATAAAAGAAAGGCATAAGAACAAAGAGAAAACAAAGCCATGCAAATAAAAGCAGGGAATGGAGGTATACTGCCGGAAGTCAAGGAACACCTGGAGCCACACCATGAGCTGCAAGAGGCCAGGAGGAATCAGACCCAGACCCTTCAGGGAGCATGGTCCTGCTAATTGCCTGGGTTTGGGACTCCTCAGTTTTACAACTGTAAGTGATTAAGGGCTGCTGTTTCAAGCCACCAAGCCTTTGCCAACTTGTTTAGGCAACCAGTATCTACTTTAGAAATAAGGTATGTGAACCTCACTGATAAAAAGTGATCCTAAAGCTCTAAGACGCTATGGTACCTAGCTTAAGTCTACTGATTCATACACTTTTTCTGAACTTGAATATAGAAGTTTATTTACAATCATAAATGTTTTTGTTTTTCTCTTTTTATTCTTACATTCTCTGTGATAGATTGCTTTATTTAGGATATAGAATTTATAAAGTGATTTTATATATGAAAAATGAACTAAAATAACTATTGATAACCTAAAGAGTGCTTAAGAAAAATATCTCACAAAGGTAAATGACCTAATTTTCTGGTCTTTATTTCTCTTAATCTAGATACAAATAAAGGCATATTTAAAAATGCATGCTATTTTTTTTTTTTGGTGGTAGCCTAATGTTGCTATATAAGAAGAGAGAGCATTTTTCTTAGTATTCACAATAGCCAACAAATATTTGGTTAATATAATATAAATATGGAGTGGTCTATTGGAAAAAAGTCAGCATATGTTATGCCTGAATGAGCTTAAAACAAACTGTCCAAATGCTTAGACATCAATTATATATCCACAGTAGTTCTTCTTTGTCAAACATAGAATATAATTATCTAAGAAAGAATATATTTTAATTCCATGTATACTCATTAGTAGTACTATTTCTGGTAAGATTCAGACAAAACAAAAGAATTCTTAGAAAGATATAAACTATTCAGATACATTTTATTCAAAATCAATATAAAAATATTTCATACACTGTATGTCTGAAAACTATCTTATAAAAACTTCACTATTTGTTTATTCTTCTAACTTATCCAAAGTGCATCTTCTACCTTTCCAATATGTTCTATGAATAAATTGGTTTCTGATGAAGTCATTCATCAAAGTTGGGTCAGATAATTGAAAACAAGTACAAAGCTAGTTCTTCTGTGATATACATAGCCATAACCTTGAACAAAATATTTGAGGCCCTTGTTTGCAGACTATGGACACTATTCAGGGCAAGATGATGATCCCTGAGAAAACGATAGCCATGAAGCAAATCTCAACACTGCCACCACCCTCTGTGACTTTTTTTAATACATTGATGAAATAATATTTTAATAGTGTAGGACATAAGATTTGAAAGATATATTGGAATATATAAAAATAAAAAGTTATTTTGAGTTATTAAAATTTTAATTCAAAATTGACGTGCATAAGTAAATAGAGAAATCAATATTAAAGTATGCTAAAATCTAGAATTATTTTAAAATAAAAGGTTTACTTTAAAAGGTTATTAGATAAGTTATATTATGCTGAAGTTATGGCTAAGACAATGTAGTAAGACTGTTGATAATGGCAGAAGTGTATGGCAATGAGGAAGAACAAATAGTCTATGAGTATGTAAGATGAGAGATGGATGCCTTATTTTTATATTAGGAAAGGAGGTTAAGTCACAAAGATCAACCTTTTTTATTGAGCTAACTATAAATGGAGATGTGAGCACATGATCTGTGTTGTGGGAAGAGGTGATAATTTGGTGTTAGAGGAGAGATGCTAGAGTACCTGGGTAAAGCACCGCACTAGTGAGTGGTAGGATGTTATCTCCAGAGGGGAAGAGTGCAAGAGATGTGAATGTGTGATGTGCATAAGTAGTAAATGTCAAACAAGGAGAAGCAAGTGTGTCTGATGCCTTTTCTTGAGTTCTACATGTACAGGAAGTGACTACACAGAATTGTTTCCAAGGATGGTTCATTGACCTGGGCATACAGGAATGCTCATTTCACTCCTCTGTCTTCAATTCATTCTAACCCACAAATTTCATCAGTTCATCTCAATGAACTCTGCAACAACTGAGTTACACATATTTTTTATCAATACTAGGAAAATTAAGACTTTACTTTTAGTAATTGTTTTGATTTTCTTGGTTAAATGAAGAATATTGTTCTAGAATTCATTGCATAATAGCTCATTACTTAAATACTGACTATATTAAGTGTTAATTAAATGAGCAAAGATGCTAGAAACCTGTAATAGAAAAGAATTATTAGTACTGGGCTCACCTTGAACTTTATAAACATATCCTAATGATTACATTTTTTATGTATCCTAAAAGCTCTGCTTCTAAATTGAAAATAATATTTCCTTGAGATTTTACAACAACTGTTATTAATATTAATTGTTAACAATTATTGCTTTTTTAAAAAAATTGGTGCGTTGTATTCATACATCTTAAAGGGATGCAAGATGGTGAGGACATTATTAATATAATTTAATTATTAACATTAATATCTGAAAAAGACTGGCCAATCACATTTTGTTCTTACATTTTATTACTCAGTTTTCAATGAGAAACAGAGTAATATTATGGGAACCTCATTTATGTCATAGAAATAAAGGAAGGTGCTATTTTGAATCATTGTCATTTTGCTTTAAATTTTCCAGCTTAGGTTACTTTGACCCTATTTCTACACTCGCCCATACTAATTGTAGCTTCTCTTGACCTTTTATAGAGTTTATGTTTTTACTTGTCTCTCTTCATTTAATAATATTTTGGACTACTGAAAGGAAGCAAGAGTCTTGAGTGCTTTTGAGCTAACGCTAAAGATTGTAGGATGCCAAAATGTTGACAAGGATAAAATGAACGAATCTCTACTAGGACAAAGAAAAAAAAAATAAAGAAAAGCATCTGGAAAAAGTTTTACCCAGACCCTCCTGATAATATTTCTCTCATTCTGCCACCCATTACATTTAATAGATGTTATGTCAGGAGGGATTGAATTTGAAAGATTGTTTAATATTCTGAAGGGGGAGAGGTCTTGTGAACCATCTTCATGTTGAGCAAAATAATATAAATACCAGAACAAGTTTAGGGCCCTGGATTGCCTGTTTTCCATAAAGTTTTATTTCTGTTTAAGAATGGTAAGATCATCCAAGTTAACCCTTGCCAGTTTGAGTATAATTAAAAAATATTTCTACATTTTGAGTGACCATAATTTTAAAAAGATAAGTGGTAATGTTTATATTATTGGCAACCATAAATACTGGCAGAGGGAAAAGATAAATGTCACACATATATGAAGAAAGTTACATTATCTTGCAATTAAATAATATGAAGAATATCTTAAGTTCAAAACTTGTTATGTTGACTCAGCATAAAAACATTTTAAATTTGTATTTATGATTTTAGGTATATTTGATGTAAAAATTTTAAAAACTATGGTGAAGATGATGCTCTTAATTCACACTATGATTCCAATGATATCCAGAGGTATGAGAAATTTGATTATATAAATTCATATAACTAGTAAATCAACAACATATTATGTATATAGAGATTTTGCAGTTTAATATATCAACTAAATCGCTATAAATATTAATTTTACCAATAAATATAACTTATTACCTCATATTTAATAGGATTTTAAACAATCTGATCAATGAAAATGCCACTGTAGAAAATCTCTTTTCATAAGTATGCTTTTTATTATATATTCTACAAAACGGTAATGCAGTAGTCCAGAGAGCTTAGCAAAAATCTTGAAATATCTAAATTACTAAATACTAAAGACATCTTCTACATCACTTTAAATTCTATATACAATTTATTTACATTGCCACATTAGCAGTTTAGAGTACCCAAGAATTTAGGAAATGATTAACATTTTAAATTTGCTAAGAAATGAATATTTTACCTAAAAGATAGTATATTAACTTCATATTTGTAGGCTAGTTTAATCACTTACTTTTAATTAGAAAAAATTAAAAGTTTAGATATATGAGTACATTAGAGTATTTAAAAATTTCCTTTTTACTCAGCCTCAGAATGCCAATTACTATATGTGATTGCTTTACATATTGTGTATATTTTAAGCTACATAAAGTTAAAAGTAAAAGAAAGACTAGCTACTGTGTTTTAAGAGCAAGTAAGGGTTTATTATACAGTTGAATATTTTAACTGAAATACGGCATTTAAATAATACTGTGCCAGACACTACAAAATTCCCTGACAACAACATCACAAACATTGTACCCTATTACTTATGTAAATGCAGATCTTAATATTTGTAAGAGCTACCTTAATAAGAAAGAGGGCCACCACCATAGGTCAAGATTTCACCACAGCTGGTTTGTTATTCTATTGTTTTCTGTTATTCTTGTGTAGAAATTGTTCTTGTGAGGTAAAACTTATTGTGTCCCCTTGCAACACAAATGCCTCCATGTTTTCCATCATATGACTTCTTAAATTCATGATGTATGTCTATTTTTAAGATATTAAATACCATGTTTTCCTGCTGAAAGCAGTAATCACTAAAAGAGTTCATTCAAGCCATAAATTGCTTATTTGTAAGCAAATAGAGCAAATTCATGGTTTCAGTTACTGCTTTGGAATACAAACTAAATTGAACTCATAAAATTTTCTGCTTCCTGTAAAATAGAGCAGTATAACATTATTGAAAAACAAGAAAAAAAAATCAACTATCAAGGACCCACAGTGCAAAATGAATTTTATATGCGTATGCACATCTGCCTCAAGGTAAAATGGGTAGTTAGAGAAGAGAAAGATACAATAGTGCCATATATCTGAGAAGAAATTTGAAGGTCAAGCTATAAGGCATGTAGTGACTAGATGCAAAGACAGTATGAGACAATTAAGGAAGCTTTTTGAAAAGAATTAGGAGTTACCAGAAGAATGTGAGGAATGAAGGGACTGAATGAGAATAAGCCAGTGATTTAAAAAGGGAATCACATCTGGAAAATATCAAATGACTTAAATTAAATAGCTATGATTCCTCGTAGGACATATCAAAATGTGGGCTGTGTTATAATTGCTATGCATCAGATTTGAAGCATGATTCTTCGAATCTAATCTGTTTCCCACTTCTAAAAAAGTGTGGGAGGAAATGCACCAACAGCTGCATTAATGTATTTTATATTGTGTTCAAACACACTATGATGTATAATTACAATGTACTAATAAAATAATTAATTTAAAAAGTTGAGGACGGACTAACTGAGTGATATATGCATGTATGCCTTGCACACAATTAAAATGTATGATTAAACTGCACCAATAAAAAAATAACTGAAAATTTTAAAAAAAGTGAAGGAGAAAGATTCAAGGGTGAACTGAATTTTTGGTAGTTTTTTTTTTTTTCCCTGTTTTCAGTTTCATTGTGTTATTCCCGTGAAGAAATTCTATGATCTACATATATACTATTGTTATTCAATAATCTGATAATAGTAAATTTTTCTGCTTGACATACATATATATATATATATATATATATATATATATATATATATATATATAGTCAGTTATACAGAAAGGATATCTTTTCTCTGCTCTTGCTACCTCTCTCTATATGCACAGTGTTCAATAATGTAACTCTATCCTTTTCCTCTGACAACATCCAAAGAGGCAGGAAAACATGTCTAATGAATAACTTTTTGAGAACAAGTTAAGGATGACTGGTTAAAGTTGTGTCAGGTAACTACACATTAAAATTGATGATCCATTAAATGTCTTGAAATATAGCTTACCTGTTATAACCAATTGATCAAAATAACTTAGTAAATTAAAATTTTGATTTTTAAATTAAACTATTATCTCTTCTTGAGCCAATTTATTTTCATTTTAAATACATTTTTGTGCAGTCTACATATATTTATGCTTTGTATTTTAAAGGTTGTAATATACATATATATATACATATATACATATATAATATATATATACATATATATATATATTTGAATATATACATATATATTAATGGGTCAGATTAATTTCTTTTCATGCTTCAAAACAGAGGCATGAATATAGGAAGAATCCTTTTACCAGAATCCTTTTCACCTATGAGCTTTTTTTTTGAAAGATGTATTTTTCAAAAAGCTCAAATTTATTTTTATAATCAAGGGTAAATAAAAGGCACACATTTTCCACTCATATTTTATTAAGTTACCATTTTAGTACTATACATTTCAAAAATATTTCATCTCTATTATCTCTAATCACACTATTGAGGAAGCTTTGTTAGATGTATTTTTATCTATTTTATTCTTAAATTGACAGTATATATATATATATATATATATATATATATATACGCAGACAATAGAGAATATCATGCTGATAATAGAAATTTTCCGTTGCCTCAGGAAAGTTGATAGATTTTATGGACACATTACCTTGTCAGACATTCTTGTGTACTCTATTTTTTTTACTACCTTGGCTGATAACCATCCTGTCCCAGTTATTTATAACACAAACATTAAACAGGTTATTTGCTGACATCTTCTTTAGAGACACCTGGTAAATCTAAATAATTATGTCCAATAAAAACAGTCCTTGGAATTGATAATTTACCATCAGCCATGGTAATAAAGATTAATGTCAGGAATTCATTTAATCTTAAGGCAAAATTTTCATTTTATTTAATTGACTTTGTTCTCCATACAATATATACTGAAAATGTGGTTAGAATTTTTGTCCTAAGTTTATAATATTTTGAAATACAATTTTAATATTAATTGAAAATTTTTTCTCAAAACATGTTTAAATTGTATTAAAATAACCATTATATTAAAAAAAAACAAAATAAAGATTGCAAACATTTGACTTTTCAGAATATATGTGGAAAAGTTCACTTCTTTTCCAAAGGAACACCTGGCTAATGGAGATCTTAAACACTGCAGTTTCTCTAATGAATAAACATGAATGTATCTTAACAATTGAAAGAAAAATGCATTATGGTTTTTATTTTATAGATAGGGAATTTTGAGCAAAATAATTCTAGCTGGCGTGTATAGGATTATTTAATTAAAACACACATATGTCCAAGAAGGTGTGAATGTATTCACAAACACAAACAAATGCAAAACAAAAGCTTGATTTTATTAGTTTTAGTATGAAAGTAATAGCAGCATACGATCATTCATTTCAAAGACTAAATCATGTTTTTCAACCTCTTTCCCTTGGCACTTAGTTTAATGATATATTTTAATGGGTATTCAATAAATATACTAATTTTATTTGTATATGAATTTCCAAATAACAGCAAACCTTTGTAATGTAATTTTATGGATTTTATTTAATTGACTATGCAAATTAGATAAAACATATTTTACAAAGTAGAAAGACATATCAAGAATGTACACATTTTTAATAAATATATTTGTCTCCAATTTGAATCATTTATGTTCTTATATTTATGATTGTTTCTTTCTGATAGAAACCAATATTTAAAAAAAATAAAATGGTAATCAAATTTTAAAGATACAAAAATTAAATAAAAAAGTTTTTATATTTTTTCTAAATTTTATACTATTTTTCCACCTTATTTTATTCCTCTTAGTAAGAGACATTTAAAGTAAAACTAACAGTTTACATCTTTCCTCTTTAAATAATCTTTTATTTTAAATATTTTCAGAGATGAAACATTTTTCCACTTGTTATTGCCTAATCTAGATGCAATTTATTGTAACTCTAGTCTTTTGAATTATGTAGTTGTATCACTTGAAATCTATGCAATGTCAAAATAATTTTCATGTAGAAAAACTTACTGGGAAAAAACAAATTCCTAGGTAAAGTGATATATTGCATTCAACATCATTCAGCTGAAAAACCAGTTGCTTGATTTAATCATAGTCATAACCAATTTGGGCATGGTGGTTATGTAACTCATTATATCTTTTTTTTTTATTTTTATTGGTCCACTGTAGTCATACATCTTAATGGAGTAGAGAATGGTGGAGGCATACATGCATACATCACCTAATTAGCCCTTCCCTAATTCCCACCCCATTTCATCCTTTCCTCTCCTCATATTTGGTTTAGTGATTGGCTTTGATATGTTTGTTAATGTACATCATGTCTTTTTAACAAGTGCTTCTTTCATACTTTCACGATATAAATAGAGTAAAAATCAGGCATTAAAAAAAGTTACATTTTATTTTTTTCTGTCTCTAATCTATAATTACTATTTTAAACATATAAAATGTATTTTTATAGAAGAAACAACATTAAAACTTACATATAACAAGAAAGTTCCATATAAAGAGTTAAAAATATACTAGACACTTTTCAGTTTCCCAATCTATGAAACCTAAAATTTTCACAAGTACCTTATGGGCATTATTCTCACCAGGCAGATGTATAAGTTGAGGAATAAAGAAGATGAATAACTTAAATTTATTTCACACAATCGGGGAGTTACCACAAAGATTTAGACTTTGTGTCTACAATTAGTCCTTCTGAACATTATACTATTATAAAAAAGGGGTAAAGTTCAAAGAATATTTTATAATATTAACTTCATTCAGCCTGAATACTACCATGGTTTAACTGAGATACGTCTGGACATTTTTGTGTTTATATGTATATAAATATGTATATATGTATATATGTATATATATATATATATATATATATGTGTGTGTGTGTGTGTGTGTGTGTGTATGTTTTGTAAGTATCTGTGTAAAAATCTATTCTAAATATATTTATAAGTGTGTGTAGATATATTTAGATGCATATGCTGTACTTAATATTTAACATAACTTAAATAACAAAAGTTGTAGGGTTATATAAACTATTTAGTCAGAGAATCTGTTCATCTCATGATTTGTTAAGTATCTTACTGTGTTCTGATATTTAGATTTTACAATATATGGCCAGGTGTGTTGGTGCATGCTTGTAATCCCAGCATTCGGGAGGCTGAGCCCAAAGGTTCATGGTTTGCGGACAGCCTCAGCTACTTAGTGAGGCCCTCTGCAACTTAGTGAAACCCTGTTTCAAAATAAAGAATAAAAAATAGGCGGAGGTGTAGTCGGAGGTCAAATGTCCCTGGGTTCCATCCCCAAACCTGCTTAAAAAAAAATATCTATCTATCTATCTATCTATCTATCTATCTATATATTTATGTGTGTGTGTATGTACATACATATATATGTGTGTGTATAGATACATACTTAATATAAATGTAATCTCAATGAGCATCTGTGATCACTTGGTAATATTTTAGTGTATTATACATATATATCTTAATGGGGTACAAAATGGTAAAGGCTTACATGCACACCACTCATTTAATCTTTCCCAGATTTCTACCCCATTCAATCCCTTTATCCCTCTTATGTTTGACTTAATAATTGACTTTGATATGTTTGTGAATATACATCATGCATATGAGAAAATGTTTCTGTTTTCTCCTCTCATCACTCTTAGGATACTTTATTTGCTAATGTATGGTCTCTTTCTCTTCAATTAGAGTTTCTTCTATAACCCATTTTCTCCATACTTCCAGATATCAGAAAGAGCATCTGATTTTTTTTGCTTTTTGGCTAGCCTAATGTTATCCAGTTCCATCTATTTTTCTGCAAATAATTTCGTTTTCCTTTATGGCTAAGTGTAAAATCCATTGTATACATATCTCATAGCTGTATAATCTCTTTATCTGTTGACATTTTTACATTTTGACAAAATATCCATCATTTTGGCTGGTTCCATAGTTTGGCAATTGTAAATTGGGCAGCTATGAACATAGATATATGTGCATTAGTGTGGTAGTTTGGTTTCCATTTAAGGGTAGATACCTAGAAACGACATTGCTGAATCTTATGGTAGATTCATTCTCATTCTTCTGATGGTTCCTCTATATTGTTTTCCAAAGTGGTTGCACTAATTTGCAGTCCCACTAACAAGGTGCTAAAGTTCCCACTTTTTCACACCTTCAGCAGTACTTGTTGGTTTTTGTGTATTTAGTGATTGCCATTCTAATTGGGGGTAGGTGAAATCTCAGGGTACTTTTGATTTGCATTTCTCTGATCACTAATGATGTCCAACATGTTTTTATACATTTATTGTCCATTTAAATTTTTTCTTTTGTAAAATGCCTAATTAGTTCAATTGCCCATTTATGATTGGATTTTTTTTATTAGTGGAGAGATTCTTGAGTTATCTGTATATTCTAGATATTAATCCTCATTTGGAGAAATAGTTGGCAAATGTTTTCTCCCATTCTGTTGGCTTTTTTTTTTTTTTTTGAGGTTCTTGATAGTTTCCTTTGCTGTACAGAAGCTCTTCAATTTAATGCAATACTACTTACTGATCCTTTTAATTTCTGGTGTCTTTGGGGTCTTGGTGATAATGTTTTTATCTGAATATGTGTTGAAGTGTTTGGTGGATCTTCTGAATATAATATGTCATCTGCAAATCAGGATAGGTTTAGTTCTTTCCTTATTTGTTCTCCTTTGATTTTCTTCCCTTTTTTTTTATTGCTCTCGCTAAAATCTCAAGTATTATATTGAAAAGAAGTGGTGATAATAGACATCCTTGCCTTGTTCCTGATTTAGGGAGAACTTTTGCAGTTTCTCTCCATTTAATATCACACTTGCAGCTGGGCATGGTGGTGCACCCTTGTAACAAAATTCATAAGATGGAGACTGGAGGATTACGGTTCGTCGACAGTCTCAGCTACTTAGCAAGGCCCTTCACAACTCAGTGAGCTGCTGTTTCAAAAAATAAAAAGACTAAGAAAAAAAAATAATGCTGGGAGTTTAGTTCGGAGGTACAAAGCCCCTGGGTTGTTCCATTTCCAGTACCTAAAAAAAAAAGAAAAAGAAAAGAACACACACACACACACACACACACACACACACACACACACACACACGCATATACACACATACACAATCATATCAGCATGGGCCTATTAGATACTGCCTTTATGATGTTGAGGTATGATTCTTATTTTCTGATTCTTGGTGTTGCTTTGGAATAAATAGGTGAGGGATTTTTTTCAAATGTTTTTTTTCAGTGTCTATTGAAATGATCATGTAATTTTTTTTCTTTGGTTCTGTTTATGTCATGAATTACAGGAATAATTTTTCATATGTTGAACCAGCCTTAAGTCCTTGGGATGAACTGTACTTGGTCATGGTGTATTATTTTCTTAAGGTGGTTTTGAATTGGTGTTGCTAATATTTTGTTTAGCAGTTTTGAGTCTAATTTATTCAATAATGTAATCCTATAACTTTCTTTTCTTGACCTGTCTTTATTTAGTTTTAGTATTAAAGTGATGTTGGCTTCATAGACTATACTTGGAGGAGTCCTTTTCTTTCTATTTTATGAAATAAATTGAAAGGTACTGGAATTAGCTCTTCCGTAAAGGTTTTATAAAATTCACATGGAAAAACATCTGGTTTGGGCTTTTTGGCTCATAGATTCTTTATTGCTGCTTCAGTTTCTTTGATTGTTATTTGTTGGTTTAAATTTCCTATATCTTCTTGACTCAGTTTAGGATGGTTGTATGTAACTAAAATTTTGTCAATTTCTTTTAGATTTTTCACTTTTTGGAGTATAGTTTTTCAAAGTAGTTTCTAATAATCCTCCAGATTTCCAAGCTGTTAGTAGTAAAAGCTCCTTTTTCATTTTTTATTTTGGTTGTCTAGATTGATTGTCTCTTTCTTTTGGTTAGGTTGGTTAATGGTTTACCTATCTTCTCAATTTTTTTGAAACTAGCTTTTGGTTTCATTGATTTTCTGTATGTTTTATTATCTAATTTATTGATTTCTGTTTTCATTTAATAATTTTTAATCTTCTGCTGGCTGAGATTGCTCTTGTTTCTTGAGTACTTTGAGGTGTATCATTAGGTTATTTATTTGATTTTTTTTTGTTCTTCTTAAGTGGGCACTCAGTGCTATCTTTTCCTCTTAATACTGCCTTCAAAATGTCTTAAGGGTTTTGATATTTTGTATCTCTATTTTTCTTTGTTTTTAGAAATTTCTTTGGGTTTTTTTTGCGGGTTTGGGGATGGAACCCAGGGGCATTTGACCTCCAATCTACACCCCCGCCCCATTTTTTGTTTTTGTTTTTTTTGAAACCAGGTCTCACTAAGTTACAGAGGGCCTCACTAAGTAGCTGAGCCTGTCTGTGAACTGCTATCCTCCAGTCTCAGCCTCCCAAATGCTGGGATTACAAGCGTGCGCCACCATGCCTGGCTTAGGAATTTCTTAATATCACCCCTTACTTTTTTTATAACCCAAACCTCATTCCGTAGTGTAGTGTTCAATCTCCCTGTATTTATGTGGTTACTCTGGATCATCTTATAGTGATTTCTAGTTTTATTCCTTTGTAGTCTTTAAAGATACAGGGGAGTATATCACATTTTTTGAATTTGCTAGTGCTTAATTTGTGGTCTATTTTGGAGGTTTCATGAGCAGCTGAGAAAATGTAAACTCTTCTGAGTTAAGTAAAATATTCTGTACATGTTTAAAAGGTCCATTGGGTTTGTGGTATTCTTTAGGTCTGAGGAATTTTTACTGACCTTTAGTCAGATCAGCCTAGTGGTGTGAGAGGAGTTTCAAAGTCTCCCAGTATCATTGTACAGAGATCCATGTATGGCATAAAGTCACAAAAAATTTGTTTTATGCTAGTGGCTACACCTATGTTTGGGATATAAGTGCTTACTATCATTATTTCATTTTAGTATATTTTTTCTTTTACCAGTAAAAAAAATTACCTCCTTTGTCTCTTCTGATAAGCTTAGGGTGAGAGTCTAATATTTCTGATATCATAGTTGAAACTCCTGTTGTTTTTGAGTTTTGTAAGCATGAATTACCTTGTGTTGGCTTTTCACCTTTAGTTTGTGAGAATATTTACTTGTAAGGAGTGTTTTTTGCAGGTATAAACATAGATTTTGGTTATTAATCCACTTTTCTACCTCATATCTTTTTAATGGGAATTGAAGCCATTTATATTCAGCACGGTTATTGAAAGATGATTCTTAATTCTTAACACTGTGAGTTTTAACTTCTCTTTTAGGTGCTCATCTTTGATTAGTTGTTTGATGAAAATTATTGTTTCTCTTGTTCTGACATTTATTACTTATTTCTATTTAATAATTAATCTCTAGAGTATTTTCTCTAGTGCTGTTTTGAAAGATGTAAATGCTTTCAGATTCTGTTTGTCCTGAAATATTTTTGTTTTCTTGTCTGACTTGAGAGATATTTTTGCTGGGTAGAAATTTTTGTCTGTAAGTTGTTTACTTTCAGAGTTTGAAATATGCTGCTTCAGGCCTTCCTGGATATCATCATTTTGTTTGGGAAGTCTGGAGTGATTTTAATTGGTTTGTTTCTCAATATCATTTGGTATTTTTCTTTTGTTGACTTTAAGATTCTCTCCTTGGCCTCTGTTAGTCAGTTTAACTATTATATGGCATGGTGAACCTCTATCTTGTTTGAAGGGGGCTCTATGTTTCCTGTACCTGTGCATCAAGCTATTTATCTATGTTTGGAAATATTTCTGATATTACTTCTTTGAAATGATTGCTGATCCCTTTGGTTTTAGTTGCTATTTATTTTTCTATGCCTATTATTCTTAGGTTAACTCTTTTAAAATTGGAACATATCTCTTTAATGTCCAAGTCATTTTGTCATTTTTTTTTACAAATTTTATACTATATGTTCATTTTTTGAGAAAAAGTTTTGAGTATGCACTAGAGGTCAGAGTAGCTGATACCATATAACAGTTTCTTCTTTTACTTACTAAAATACTTATTCACCAATTTTATTATTTATTCAGAATTGCATATATTATGCTCAAGAGTGGATATTAATCAAACATAAAGAATCATTGCTATAACACAGTAAGTGTACTTGAAAAGCATGGGCTTATACATTTGGTGTTCAATTAACTGAACTGGGTGAGCCTTTGCAAATTGCTTCCTGGGAGTTGTGTGTGGGAAGAATAGATGAGCAATCTAAATATATGGTAGTCCTATTTGTGTTTCTGAAATGCCTGGTGGTATTTACACAGCCCAGTTTTAATATCAGTGGAGAAGATTCTAGTCCTGTAGTCACAAATGCAGAAAAAAAAGTTATCAATTATCTTGCACTAATTTTATTAATGATTCAAAGATAATCGTGTAAATACTAGTGAGTAAAGATCCACACTTAATTTTTTATTTCCTGATAAAAGGCTTCCTCCAATACTCCAAACTATTATTTCTTTCAAATGCTCATTGTACCACTTCTTTTCTTCTCCCACTCCTATCTTCTCCGATTTCAATAGCTGGAAGAAGTTCAACTATTTGTTCTTTGGAACAGGAACATGAGTAGATGGTGGCAAGTAATCAACCATTGATTCTGCTATCCTTAAATATATCTCTGACTATTCTTTTTTGAACCTTACACAATCACAAAAGGTTCCTCCTCTCCTTGCTTGCTCTCTCCTGCTTCCAGCTAGTGTTATGTGAGTAGCACAGCCCATGTTCTCTCCTTTGTCCTCCAATTTGCTAAAAGACCACAGTCACAGAAACAGAAATAAATCTTTGATTTTTCCTAGGAAGGTTGAATAGATAATATCAAAACTTAATATTAAAATGATATTAATGAGAGCCAGTTGTATAATTCTTATACATAAGAATTATAGATGGTTTAACAGTTAAAGTTTATCATAGAAAAGAGCTAGTATAAACAACATAGAGTAAGAGATTTATACATCAGAAATTAGAAATTGTATAAGATAGTTAAAGCCTCTATGACAGACTATTGCTTATGTGTTTGATATGAAGTGTGAAGTCATAAAGTTAACATTTGGAAAGTAATTATAGATACAAGGTGAGGGGGACCAAGGAAGTTTTGAAACCCCTGGGTCCATGTTAGAATTCATGAGTTTAAACTAGAAACCATATCTGTCTTTCAGAAATTCAAATCTCAATAATGTAAGTGAACAGCAATAGAAACTAGTATCTTTTACATAAATACCTGACCTGATTTGCAGAAATTAAATGAAATGATCCAGTGTAACCTGGAGGAATTTCATGTCTAGCTGCTTCTCCAGGGCATTAAGATGATCCAGATGTTAATCAACAATAAATATAAACTTCAAGAACACCTGGCTCTTCTCCCACCAGCAGGGTTGAATTGCAGTATGTCTAGATGCTGCTAGGAAAGAATAGAAACTCATGATCTTTTATGAATTTAGAATCTTCTCCCATTTTATATTTCTTATAGTGCTGATGAACGAAGAAAGCATCCCCTGTTCTTTCTCAGTGAAAGTATTAAGTATTTAGATTGTAGTTGCATTATTTGTGAACAGATTTTATGTCATAAATCCATTCTAGTATTACATTTTTTTTGTGTGTATTTGGCACTGGAGATTTAACCCAGGGGTTTTCTACCTATAAGCTACATGTCCAAACCTATTTATTTTTAGTTTTAGTTTTAAACGGGGTCTTGTTAAGTTTTGAGAGCCTCACCAAGTCTCTGAGGCTAGCTCTGAATCTGAGATCATCTTGTCTTAGTTTCCTAAGTACCAGAATTATAAACATGTGCCACAATGCTCTCGTATTTCATATATCCTCAGCTTTTAGATACTGTCCTATCTCATACTAAGAAAAGTTATTGCATTTCAGATCGATTGGTGTAGGCTATCTTTATCTTTTAAGTGTATGCATAAATCACTAAGCACAGCATTAGATACATTCTCATGAAAATATGTTAATCCAGAATTTCTGCTTAATAAAATTGGATGAAAAAATGTAGCCCAGTCCAATATGATCTTCATTATTTTTTGTTCCAATATTATTAAAAATTATTCTTAGATATGTTTTCCACATCTCTGCTGATGGGAAATGACACTACATCTTACATTATTTCTTACTGCATACCTCTACCCAAAATACTTTGGGATTTACTCATTCTGGCCTCCTAAAACTTGAATCTAATGTTAAGATTAGAAGCAATGAGTGGTAATGTAATATATATTAAGAAGTATCTAAGTTATCTACAAATCAAATACCTTTGAGAAGTTATTGCAGCTTATTCAAGCAAAAAGAGACAAATCTCATGAAAAAGAAAATTTATTTTTAATGTCAAAAACATCTTGGGATAATTTATGGGTTCAAAATCCCCAGCTGAAAAAAAAGACATGCTCATGAGAAACCATACTGTTTTGAGAATCTCTGTTCTTCCAGATCAATGATCTAACTTTAACAAAAGATACTCATATTAGAAATGTAAATTGTGTTATTTACTAACTTGTGGGATAAGCTTTAGATTAAATTTTTTAGAAATCTGACTTCTACAGACAAAAGAAAAGGCAGTTTAATTTCAGAAAGTAGTAGAATATTTTGAGCTTCTCACTTGGACCCAGAATTGAGTTGAGATTCTGCAGTACTGAGCTCATCAGTTTCTTCCCTCAAGTCTTGAGCATATTTATTTATTTATTTAAATATAATTTTATTTGTGAATTGTAAACATTTTTCACAGTGAAGGTCAGAGTGATAGAGACACTTGTGCACAGCATATGGTGAGTTTTCTACCAGATCCCTCCTAATTTCCACCTTTTCCCCATTCAAGATTAAGACCAGCATTACTAATTTTGCATATATACATTGGGACAATTAAGCTATTTCTTTCTTCACATCTCTCTCCCCTAAATTCCATCCATCACTCCACTGGGGTTTCTCCTCATTTACCTTTAGCGTATTTAGCAGTAACAAAAGAACCCTTTGTATCCCACATTTTTACTACTATGTTCTATGGATAAATCCGTAACACCATCCAAAGACTTGCCTTCTATAACATTTGATTACTGATAGCTACAAAAATTAAGTAATACACTGCCAATAAATGCCATGTCCTGTCACTAACTCAATTACTGCTAGAAACAGAGCCATTAATGTACTTAAAACTAATTAGACCAGGAAAGCAGTTTTATACAAAGCAGAACCAATTCAGATAACTGCTTTTTAAAGTATGAAACACTTGTGATGCCAAAATAGATATGACTTAGGTCTTTGATGAAAGAATGCAGTCACAACAAGTGATATGGAATAAGATATGTGTTAAAGGGATTAAACTAACGCTTTTGTCAGAGCTGGTTAGGAAGTTTACATAAGGTTGTTGCTTCTACATCAGATGTGGTCTTGAGGTCAAACAAGGATACTGGAAAAATATCGGCTGTAAACTAGGAAATATTAAAAAAGAACTGGAATCTCTATTGATATATGGCAAGCTATGACATAAATAAGAACAAAAAAGGACAAATAAAACCCACAAGAACATGATAGATTGCACACCTGTTGCTCAGTGACTACAGTCTCTATGATATAAGCGACATATGTTATATTCAGGGTGCAGTTTATCCAAGAACTTTCCATGTGTAGGGCCATAATGTGTAGAAGATGATGCTAAAAGTACCAAAGCAATGGTTTCCCCATACCAACAAGATGAGGTAGCAAACAGATAAACATCTGCATGAGGTGAAAAATTCTAGGCTCTACTGTGACCTTCAGATTGTTAAAAAATAATCCACTGGTTACTTCAGCCTTCTGCATATCACACAACATTCTCTATGTCTCAACTTCACCCCTGGCCTTAGGACAAATGGGAATCTAAGAAATTGACACAATAGAAAGTCACCACATTGGGAGTGACTATGAACAAATCAGGAAGAATGAAGATCAAGTGAGTGCACAATTATTTCTTTTATAACCAAGATCTCCAGAAAGGCACTTACTTTAATTTTCTCTCAGTTACAGCAAAGTTTTTAGAAAAACTCATGAGGCATCAAATTATCCACAGGAAATCATTTGATAGGGCTTACATAATAAAAATGTCAAGGAGTTTTATAGACCAATATTCTTACCTTCAAAGACTTTAGAATACACATGATTGCACCATTTTCAGAATTATTCTTGTGCTCTAGTATTTACTCAAAATGATATTTTGGTGGAATTTTACCAAAATTATAAAAAATATGTTAATTATTATTATTTTTAACCAGTTTCCTCCTTTTTGAACAAAATAGCGTTTAATATGTTTCTAGTTATTTCTTCCACATATTTTATCTTATTATATTAAATTTTTAAAATATGAATAATATACAAATTATACAAGATAAACATCATGCTAAGCATTTCACTTTTTAAAAATTTTTTTGTGGTACTGGGTATGGAATCCAGGGGCATTCTACCTCGAGGTACACCCCAGCCCTGATTTTTATTCCCTATTTTGAAACAGAAACTCATTGAGTTGCAAAGGGTCTCACTAAGTAGCTGAGGCTGTGCTTGAACCACAATCTTCCTGTCTCAGCCTCCCAAAATGCTGGGATTACAAACGTGTCCCACCATGTCCAGCCATGCTAAGTATTTTAAATAGAATTGAAACACAAAATATTATTTATTTTATAAATACATGAAGAATCAGTATGCATGATTTTGTTGTTTGTCCAATTGGTATACATTTTTATATGCTAATTATTTTGACAATACAAGATAAAATTTTGCTAGAAAGGTATCATGAAAAAGATTATAAACTGGACAATATCAAACTAAAAAAGGCATATGAAAGTTTGACAATTGAATAGTCTTCTAAATTTATAATTCTGAGAAAATTTAGATCCTCATAAATATTTATTAGATGTGAGTCTAGATTTACCTTGTGGCAGAAGACAATCATTGAATGTATATGCTTTATAAATCTTGAACAATCAATTTCTAAATGTACTCATCCTGCATAGAGTATAAAATTGGTTGAAAGCAATGTCTATGTACCACAAACTCAGCCATATTTGTCAAGTTTCAGTGAAAAAATGTCATATGTCATTTACTAGCTGAATATTTAATTCAATATGCCAGGCAAACAAATCCAAAATCAACAAGCAAAACATCTTTTTTAATTATTTAAAACACAAAATAGTTCTACTCATGAGTGGGAATAGTAATAACCCAAGGAAAACAACTATATACCATGAAAAGACATTGTAGTTTTCAGTCCAGTTATTTTGCTTAAAAAACTCATTATACTATGATTCTGTAAATCAGTTTTGTAAGATTGAATTCAGCTTGCAATTTTGACAAATATGCTTAAATACAATCAGCAAAAGACCGAGATACTTACTACTGTAAAACATAATTGCAGGTCACTATATCTAAGACATTTTAAAGACAATTTTGTTTTACATTTAAAGAAGTACCGAAACATAAGTGGAAGCAGATTATTTCCTTTGGCTATGATGAAATATCTCATAGTAGTCAATTGCTTCCTCCAAGATAACTAGAAAAGCCACAGAATTAATTTAGAAAAGAGGTTTAGTTCAAAGACAACATAAAGGTGATGATGCAATCAACACTTTAAGAGCAAGATACTTGCATAAAGTCAGACTCAAGGACAAAAGAAACAGACAACTCCTGAGAGAGAAAAGGATAATCAATGATAAAGTGAGCAAAAAACACAGAAGTTTGAGAGAGAATTATGATTCTGAATAGACAAAGGTGGGAGACTAGGAGGGCAAGAAAGAAGAATGCTGAAAATTCTGTTTTTATTTTTAATGCATGAAGAAAATAGGGCAAAAACAGAGATATACTGAGCCTGCTACAAGCTGCAGATCTACCTTGTGTCAGGCAGTAGCTAGTGGAACACAAGTGATTCACTCGTCAGATAAAGGACAGAGGAGAGGGTGCTTCTCCAGAGATAACAACACCAAGAAGGACCTTCACAACTGTTTCTAAAATCAATTTAAAATTACCAGCCATGTAAAGAAAGAGTACCATAAGTTAAAAATAGACAATAGAAATAGAACTACAGATAATATGGATATTATTTATGCTGGCTATTATATATGCACCTTCATACTAAGTAGGTGAAAAAGTTCAGGAAAAAATGGCAAAATGTAGCTTCAGAAATATGATATACACATATGTTCTATCTATTTAAAAATTCAATGGAGCCAGGTGTAGTGCCGCACGTTTGTAATCCCCGCACTTTGGAAGCAGAATATATTTAATGTCTGGGAGTGTAGCCCGGAGGTAGAGTGAAGCCCTGGGTTTCCAGGAAACCCAGATACCACCAAAAACAAAACAAAACAAAAAACAATGGAACCTGAACACAGTGGTACATACCCATAATCTCAGTACTCCAGTACTCAGGAAGATGAAATAGGAAGACTCAGCTTTGAGGCCAGTACCTTTTAATAGTGAGACAGTGTTTCAAAATAAAAAGAACTGGAGTTGTAGATTAGAGATAAAATGCTAACGGATTCAATTCCTAGTAACACACACACACACACACACACACACACACACACACACAACTTCAATAGATACATAATAGTGAAATTCACAGCTGAATATGTGAGTTTTTGAAGGTTTTAGGAATAAACCATAGTTAGTGATAAAAAAAAAATATGCTTTAAGATGAAAGTTCTAAAAAACAGTGAGGGTTGAGAAATCTTGCTTTTTTGTTGAGAAAAGTCTAATTAAAAGTAACCACCCTGTTTGTCCATATCAAATATATCTTTTCCAACTTTGCTCATGAACTTAGATAGGACCCACTTCTGTTTGTCTTTATGGCTACTCTAAAACTTATGATGACTCTCCTTTTCACCTGTTTCTGGAAACCCAAATGTCCTCCTTTAGGTTGAAATGTCCTTTATTGAATATTCTTCCTATCACATAGGTTGAATAAAATAATCTTATTATTTGACTGTGTTCTTTCTGTTTTACAGATAAAATTGATTAATTAAAAATAGATTGGAAAGAGCCAGGCTTTATGGCGCACACTTGTAATCCCAGCATTTGGGAGGCTGAGACCAGAGGGTTGCGGTTCGTTGACAGCCTCTGCTACTTATTGAGGCCCTCAGCAACTCAGTGAGACCCTGTTTCAAAATAAAAAATAAAAAATAGGGCTGGGGGTGTAGCTTGGAGGTATAATGCCCCTGGTTTCCTTCCCCAGTACCACACACAAAAAAACCTAGATTGGAAAAATATCAGAACTTTATCAAAAAATTAAAAAAAAATGAAATCAAAAGAAATATAAAGGGCTACATAGCATTTAAAAATTAAGTATACTATGTCTTTAGGACCTAAGAATGGGAGGAGTAATTGAAAAATAAGGAAGAAATAACATTTAATAATATTATGGCTGGAAAATATTTCAAATTACCCAAAAAACATGAATATATGGTTTTAAAACCAACTAGAATTGAAGCAATAAAATTCAACAACAAAGTACCTAGAAATGTATAATGCATCATACAAAATGCAGTACAAAGAAAAACATGAATTTAGTAATAAAACAAATTATAATAAAATATACAATAATAATACAGATAACAATGGACATTACAGATTGAATTGAAAAAGTCCCCTGAAGTCTCAAGTGTTGATGGCTTGGTGCTTAATGCAGCTGTGTTCATAGGCGTAGATTTGGGGAAGTGATGGGATGCTGGGGGCTCTAACTTCATCAGTGATTATTCCATAGTTGGGTTCAGAGTTGACTGGGCTATTTGAAGATGATGGCAACTGTAGGAGGTGGGACCTATTTGGAAGGAGTAGGTCACTAGGAGTGTGTTCTAGAAGGGTATATTTTGTCCCCAGTTTCTTTTTTTCTCGCTGCCTGGCCACCTTGATGCCACACCCTCTCCACCATGATGCTTTGCTCCACTTCAGGCCTAAATCAGTGGAGTCTGGGGACCATGGACAAAAATGTCTTAAAACCATGAATCAAATTCATCTTTTCTTTTTTTTAGGTGTTTATGTCAGCTACTTTGTTACTGACAAAATGCTGGCTAGAAAAATATGTAAATGTATGTATTTTAAAATACTGAAAGAAAAGATTGATAATTTTATTCTCTGAAAATATCTTTCACATATGAAGCTGAAATAAAGTCATTTATGGAGACATAAAAACAAAAAAACCCTCTGTATCCTAACAAACATAATATAAAAAAATAATCTTAGTTGTACAAATTATAATGCCCAGTGTAATTACTAAAAGAATAATAAATAATTAAAATGAATATGCTACAAATGCAGGTATAATAAAATTACTTGATTAAAATGAATACCTGGAATTAGTCAGACTTTTTAAGAACACAGTGCTTCATCCAGCCAAACCTCTAGGAACTTTTAATACCAACTGCAAGTTAGGGATCCTCAAAACCATTCTGCCATTGATAACTTGCTAGAATAAATCATGGAATTGGAAGGACTTGTTAGAATGACTCATTGAACTCATCCAACTTATGGTGATTCAACTTTACAGTGTGCTAAGGCCATATCCATTCAGTAGAAACAATACATAGAATATTTTTTAAATCGGTATATTGTAATCATATACTGTAGTGAGATTAAAAAGAACATACAAATAGCATCATTTGGCATGATTCTGTTTCTACCCCGCTTTTCTTTTTTTTTTTTTTTTTTTTTGGTGGTACTGGGGGTGGAACCCAGAGGCTTTCTACCTCCGGGCTATTCTCCCAGACCTATTTTCTATTTTATTTGGAAACAGGGTCTCACTAAGTTGCTGTTGCTGAGAGCCTCACTCAGTAGCTGAGGCTGGCTTCGAACCTGTGTGATCCTCCTGTCTCAGCCTCCCAAGCGCAGGGATTACAAGTGTGAGTCACCACTCCCGGCCTCTACCCTGCTTTTCTGCTCCCTCTCCATACATGATAGTGAATTAGCGGTGATATGTTCATATGTTCACATAACAATATTTGTTTTCTGATTTAAGTTTACACTGTCTCCCAGTCCCTTTTCACTACCCTACTGGTCTCTCTCCTCATTTTTATGAGGTTTCTTTTCTTCTTTATTTCCTCTCTTTCATATTTTTTAAAAAAATAATGTGGCCTTTCTTTTAATGAGTATGGCTGATCTTACTTAGCATAATATTTCCTAGTTCCATCTATTTTCTTACAAATGACATCATTTTTTTTCTTTTTTATAGCTATGTAAAACTTCATTGTGGGTATATATCACATTTTATTTTTTCATTTATCTGGTGATGGATAAAAAACACTAGGTTTTTTCTAACTTGGCTATTGTGAATTGTGCTGCTATAAATATGTATATACATATATCACTGTGGTATTCTCACTTTTATTCTTTTTCAAAGATAATTTCCAATTTTAATTGTTTCTGGACTAGTGATATGTGGTACAATATTCTCTAGCAATGCTAGGCAGTGGCATGAGTCACAGCTTCTTTTAGCCAGGAGATGACAAGGATTTAGTACTGGTTCTCTTCAGAGTGCTATGTGACTAAGCTCTAAGATTCCTTAGTTTAAATTTACTGAGTGAAATTTTGACTAATGATCTTTTCAAATTATAGTGATTTTTATTGGGTCATAACCCCATTGTAATTTGAAGAATATCTGTACTTGTATCTTTTATTTGAGCCTAACTTTCATAGAGACAGACGATGTTACTTAATAAACATGTTATAACATTGACTAATCTCTTATTATCTATCTATACAAGCAAACCTGTTATCATTTATTCCTTTACTTGTTTTCAACCAATTTAGTGTAATTTATTTTCCCTATTTCAATAGTTTTAACTCCTGATATTCTTAAACAATCTTTCTTGACAATTCAACTTGACAGTGTGCATTTTTTCTTTAACAGTAGCAAAACATATCTCTTGTGTTATAAGAAATAAAAGTTTCAGACTCATCATTTATAGACATAGAAACAAAAATCCTAAAGGAAAATTGTGAAACTAGATATCATGGTTTGTTAAGTAAATAATAACTAAGGCCAGCTTCCATGTCTTTTAGATGCAAGTTTACCTGGTTATTTGAAAATTAATTAATGTTATTCACCATATTTGTAGATAAAAGA
This sequence comes from Muscardinus avellanarius, assembly GCF_963383645.1. Taxonomy (NCBI): domain Eukaryota; kingdom Metazoa; phylum Chordata; class Mammalia; order Rodentia; family Gliridae; genus Muscardinus; species Muscardinus avellanarius. Next base: position 90,445,465 of record NC_137791.1, read on the forward strand.
GAAGTGCATTTGCTTTAATTTAGTATCCATTCATAAAAACAAATTTAATGTATAAATAAGAATAAATTATTTAACCTAATAAAGAACTGAAGAAGAAGGTAACATTTATTTTCATTGTTAAGAAAAACACAAAGGCAAGGAACCACATGAGAAACCAGTGGAAAAGTGATAGAAAAGAGAACATCAGTAGAAGGTAGAATTTTAGATATTGTTATACTTTGAATTTAAAATGTCCCCCTAGACCTCACAGAGACAAGGCAGCCATGTTGGAGGTGAGGCTTGGTTGTTGAGGAGGATTCCCTGAGAGTATGGTCTTGGAAATTATATATGATCCCTATTTCCATTGCTCTCTCTGGCTTCCTTGGTTTTTGGATGTTAGAGCAGAGCCCTTGCGTTCTGTCTCTCTCCTTCTGACCACCATGCCCTCAGATCTGCAGATTTCTTCTAGTCCTAACATGGACTGCACCCATAAAATTTCCAGAAATGTGAGTAAATAAATCTTCCTTCCTCTGAGTTGTTGTCATCAGGTGTTTCGATTACAGCTGTTTGAATGATGACTGAAAGAGATGGCTACCACAATAGCTATTTGGAGCTTAACCCATAAAGTCAAAAGTTTTCAATTCTGAAAAGATTTCAATGCAATTGACACAGGTTCATTATAATAGGTTGGGAATTATAATCTATAACATATATATATATATATATATGTTAAATTTTTATGTTTGTACATATATTTCAAACACTAATTATTTGCATATTACCTTTCTTAAAGGAATATAACTCTAAAAACATAATGTTTATTTACAAAGTTACCTGAAGTTGTATATTTAGTATTCACTTTTTTGTTCATGTCCCATATTTGCCAAGATATGGAACTTAATGGGTTAATGCAATGGGAAAACTGGAAGACTTTTCAAAACACAGCCTTAAGGTAAAAGAGGATTTAAATATCATGTGATTCAGAGAGCAGTTAACAGATCCTCCTTGAGGTGTTAATTTGTTGGGATTTCCAAGGCTGCCAAGAGGAATCCTTTAAAAAATTATATACTTTTTAAAATAATATGCGAACATAATAATATTAAAAATATAATTCTAATATTAAAAATTGTCATGTCATGCCAGGCGTGCTGACGCATGCTTGTAATCCCCACGTTTGGGAGGCAGAGACACGAGGATCTCACTGGTTTGAAGCCAGCCTCCCTGGCTTAAGAGACCCTGTTTCCAAATAAAATATAAAATAGGTTTTGGAGTGTAGCCCATAGATAGAAGGGTTTCCAGGAATCCCAGTACCACCAAAAATAAATAAATAAATAAATAAATAAATAAATAAATAAATAAATAAATTGTCATGTCTAGATATACATAGTAAATATTTTTGCTCATATCATTTGAAAGATACAAAATTGTCAATACCAAGATTATATATTTTCAAAACGGCAAATGAAATAGACTACGCTTCAAATGAAAGCTAATATTGATGAAAAAAACCTCTCAGGAAATTCTTTGTCTCTTTTATTAAATTGGTCTTAAGACATTCCCATAACTTTGTAATCCCTCTTAATTTTATACAACTGAACATTTTAGATTCAAGTAACTAAATATGTGCTCTAGAATATTTAAAATTGTATTATTCATATTCCTCTTTATATGGGTAAAACTGAAAAAAATATACAATAAAATAAATAAAATGTCTTATTCTTTATCAAACTGCCATGCACAAAAGAGAAAACATATTGCTAGCTTTAATGGTCTTTATAAACTTACAGGACAATGTTAGGCAGTAAAATCTAGACATAAAATAGACTATTACATAGATTTTTATTCATTTATAATTAAAAATATACAAATGAATCCATGTGATAAAAGTCATGAGAGGTTAAACCTTCATGTGGAATAGTTATAAAGAAAGGACACAGGACACAGGACACAGGAGGGTCATTTTGATGACTGTCAGTGTTTTAGTATTTTATCAAAGTGGTCATGTTATTGGTGTATTTACTTTGGAAATATTCACTGATATAATTTTTGCTTACAATTAAACCAAAGTAAAATATCATTGAATTTTACTTAGAAGCAAAAGCCAACCTGAAAACATAAAACAGTAGAATCACATAAAACATGAATGGCCCAGCACTGAAAAATAAATGCAACAATACTGTAAATAAATGTTTTTCCAAGAAAATAATATTTTGGGTCATATTATATAAATATGGTGACTTTTTACATTTTATCATTTTGCCACTTCTTTTTATCATGATGCCTGTTCTATCTATTGTACTTAGTAAGTTCAATAAATTTTTATTTTGTAAGAAAAAAGCCTAACAGAAATGGGATACTTGCTTTGGAATTTATGTTAAATTTTAGATTGATTAAGATGTATGATAGAATGAAAACTCAGTGAAAAACATAGTACAAATAGTTCAAAGATCCCTCAAATATTGACTAAAATATATTGTGAGGCTAATATTTATGAAATATTTATAACAGCAAAAAAAGTTAAGAGGGTCCAGTAAAAGGCAATTATTTATTTTCTGAGGCTCATGTACCTGAAGGAAGTAAAGTTTTTATAGCTCAAATTTTCTTTCAAAGTTTCCCATCAGGCTGGATAAAACTCAAATTGCATCCAGAATTGAGCTTGAAATGGTATTAAAATACAGTCTATGATCATGGATAGCATTACTTCATGGGACAGATGATGTGTTACAAAATAGTTTTTCCCCTTTAGGTTGAAGAAGATCTACTTAAACCTTAACAATTCAAATGAAGATTATTTATTTATTTATTTATTTATTTATTTATTTAGTGATACTGGGGTTCCAGGAAACCCTTCTACCTCCAGGCTACACTCCCAAACCTACTTTTATATTTTCATTTGGAAACAGGGTCTCTGCCTGAGTGATCCTCCTTGTCTTCACCTCCCAAGTGTGGGGATTACAAGTGTGTGCCACCACACCTGGCTTTCAATTGAAGATTTTAAATAAATATATCTATGCTCTTATTATCACTATTCATTAAATCATTACATTGTTTTTGTTTGTTTGTTTATTGTGGTACTGAGGAATGATCCTAGGAGCATTCTACCTCTGAGCTTCCCTATTTTATTTTTCATTTTGAAATAAGTTCTCACTAAGTTGATCAGACTGGTGTCAATATTGTAATCTTCCTTTTTCAGCCTCCTAAGTACTGTGTTTAGAGATGTGTGACACTGTGCTCAAAAGGCAATAAAGTTCTTTTTTATTATGCTGCCTTATTAGAATATATAAATCAATTAACACTGAAAAAAAACTTAAATTCTTCTAAATTGTCACATGCACTGATTTTTGTAGAGAAATACAGAGAATGCAATAAAAATGGATATTTTAACTATCTAGGGAAAAGGAGACAAAGTACAAGAGAATTTTTATATATGTGAATGCATGGAACTCGGGATTAAAGCCAGAAACATTCTTCCTCTGAGCTACCTCAGTAGCCCTATTTCATTCTTATTTTGAGAGAGGTATCACTAAATTGCTGAGGGCCTTAATAAATTGTTGAAGCTGGCCTTGAACCTGCAGTCCTTCTGTCTCAGCCTCAGAAATACTGAGATTCCAGTTGGGCACCACCATGCTTGGTTATAGGAAAACTGTGAAAAAGGTGAAGATTTGGTTTTGTAAACATTTGAGAAGTGACTAAACAAAGTTAAACAGGGGATTAACATGGTCAAATTTGCATTATAAATATCTTATTGTGCCAACTGTAAGGAAGATAAATATAGGATAAGAAAGCTCTTTGAAACCACTTTGAATGCAACTGAAATGGAAGATGTAAAAAATTATGTCTGAACTCAAGAAGTCATAGAGATGTTGTGCCTAAGTGAATAAGTTCATAAAATATTTCTTTATGTTGTTATTTTGGTCAGGTGAATCCCAAATAAGCTTGCTCTTCAGCCTATTTTCCATTACAACAAGGCAGCAAGGATCAGATAATGTATTCAAACTCTCTTCAAACACTAGCTAAGAGTTTGATTTTGCAATGAGTGCTTTAGATAATTATGATTTTTCCCAAGGAGAAAGAAAACCAACTTCTTTCATTTTATGTTTCTGCTACCACAGAAAAACTAAATTTCTCTAAGTGTGAAAATGTAGATTAGTGTCTGTTATAGGATTCTGAAAATAGCTGAGTTGATGTGTTCATTCTGCCTCTGGGCTACACTTCCAGACCTATTTTTTATATGTTTATTTGGAAACAGGGTCTCTTAAGCAGCGGCTGGTTTCCAAGCTGTGTGAGATCCTCCTGTCTCTGCCACCCAAGCACGGTGATTACAAGCGTACGCCACCACGCCCACCGCTGAGTTGATTTTTTTTTTTTTTGTGGTAGTGGGGGTTCCTGGAAGCCCTTCTACCTCTGGGCTACACTCCCAGACCTATTTTATATTTTTGAAACAGGGTCTCTTACGCCAGTGCGGCTGGCTTCGAACCTGCGATCCTCCTGTCTCCGCCTCCCAAGCGCGCGTCCCGGCCAATGAGTCAATGTTTTTAAAAATGTCTTTAAGCCGGGCATGATGACCCACGCTTGTAATCCCCACACTTGGGAGACTGAGACAGGAGGATCAGGCAAGTTTGAAGCCAGCCGCGCTGGCGTAAGAGATCCTGTTTCAAAAATATAAAATAGGTCTGGGAGTGTAGCCCGGAGGTAGAAAGGCTTCCAGGAACACCACTACCACCCCCCCCCCCAAAAAAAAAAAAAAAAGTCTTTATAAATCACAAATAAGCTCAAGTTTATCTTAAAATTTGGGCCAAATTTAGCCATTACTTACTTAGTATGAAACTGCTTTTACATTTAATACTTCAAATAAATCAAAATAAAATGAATATCATAAATGCTATCTAAATACTTTTTATGTCTTTATTAGTCTTTAATATTTCTTAAATTTTATTTTTTACATTCAAATTTTTCTGTATATTAATTAGAGTTCACTTTGATCAAATGGGCTCTCCATATGTCAGAAAACTACATGATTACTTTTTAGTTAAGCAAAACAATTTATATTTTTTGTATCTAATTTTATATTGCTAGACTTTCTAATATATTTATCAAACATATGTGCATTCTTTATATCATGTTGTATATGTCTACTAGCCTAGAATTCTTAATATTTTAGAAAATATTAAATGTTTTGATAATCCTTATTTTTCCTTGTTCTTCATGGTAGTAGAAGAACATCTTATACATCCAGGTTCTTTCATTCATATGTGTTTGTTTGGCTTTCTAGATAAACATCACACTTAAAAAAAATCCCTTATACCAATAAGCCCCCAGATTTGTAAGAATTGAAGTATATAATTTATAAACCAAGAATACTTTTAAAGAAAGTGTTTGTGGTGAAAATAAGAGAAACTTATAGCATTAATTTGTTCAACATGTAGCATATTTCTGTTCCATCAAAAATGTCCCCTCTTTTGGTATAGTGGTATGTGCTTGTAATCCCAGTATTTGGAGGTTGAGACAAGATCATTGGTTGGTACCCAACCTCAGCAATCTGTAGAGGCCCTCTGCAACTTAGTGAGACCCTGTTTCAAAATATAAATAAATAAATAAATAAATAAATAAATAAATAAAACTGGTAATGTAACTCAAAGTTAGAATGTCCCTGGGTTAAAACTTTAGTAACAAAAATGGAAAAAAGTGCCCTAATCTAGTAAATGATTAAGTTTCTTTTACCTAAGCACAGTCAGGACATATCATAGGTAGGACTGATGGCTTTGAAGGATTTAAGAAACTCTAAGAATATCTTGAATTGAAACTTTCCTACCTCAAACATCTTTTTCATATTATATTAATTAAAACAATGAGTTCTCTCCAAGCTCATTTTCTAGTAAATTGAAGTAAGCTAGCTCCCCAAAATGTTAACAGAATGCTCTATTATTTATATGAAAAGAAATAATTTTTCTGATTATTTAATAAGTGATGACAATTACATTTGTCACTGACTTTGAATGTTTATGGCTATAACAAGATTAACCTCCAATAATTACTGGAAAGTGTACATCAATTTCTTTTGCTCTTATGGTTTACTTTAAAGTATAAGAGTGAGAATAGATAGTTACATATAATTGTGTCTTCAAAAAATTACAGACTGTTTAACCAAAAATTTTCTAATAAGTAAAGTGTTGAGCTATTTAAAAATATATTCAAACTAGGCATGGTGGTGCATGTTTGTAATCCCAGCATTTGGGAGGCTGAGACAGAAGGATCAAGGTTTGTAGACAGCTTCAAATACTTAGTGAGACACTTTGCAACTCAGTGAGACCTTGTTTCAAAAAATAAATAAATTAAATATAGGGCTGGGGTATAGATCAGAGGTACATTGCTCCTGCAGTCCATTCCCAGTACCAAAAAAAGCAAAAAAAAAAAAAATCTCATTTTATAGGTTTATCTATAATTGTCTAATGATATCTTCATATAAAACATTTATAAACATGCAAACTAAACAACAGAACTTTTATATTTTAATTAGTGCATTGTAATTATACATCATGATGAGATATAGAGTTATAAGAATGTCCCTGCACACAGCACTTTGTGTGTTTCCTTCTGGATCCCTCTCCAGTCTCTCCCCTTCTCATTACATGCCATTGAGTTGAAGATTAACAATTTCATATATGTACAAAACATTACTTAACATGTTACTTCATTATTTATTTATTTATTTATTTATTTGGTGGTACTGGGGTTCCTGGAAGCCCTTCCACCTCCAGGGTATACTCCCAGACTTATTTTATATATTTTTTTTATTTAGAAACAGGGTCTCTTAAGCCAGCGCAACTGGCTTCTAACCTGCGAGATCCTCCTGTCCCCGCCTCCGAAGTGCGGGCATTACAAGCGTGCACCACCAAGCCTGGCTATTCATTTTAAACATTTAAAAAATTATGGTTCTCCCATCCAAGGACTAACCAGGCCCGACCCTGCTTAGCTTCTGAGATCAGACGAGATCAGGCGCATTCAAGGAATTCAAATAGGAAGAGAGGAGCTAAAACTATCCTTATTTGCAGATGATATGAGTCTTTATCTAGAAGATCCAATGAACTCAACCAAAAACTTCTGGAGCTGATTAACCGATTCAGCAAAGTTGCAGGATACAAAATCACTTAAAGAAATCAGTTGCTTTTCTTTATGCCCACAATGAATCCACAACGAAAGACATAAAGAAAACTATTCCATTTGCTATTACCTCTAAACCAATAAAATACTTAGGAATAAACCTAACCAAAGATGTAAAAGACCTCTACAGAGAAAACTACAAAACATTAAAGAAGGAAATTGAAGAAGACCTTGGAAGATGAAAAGATCTCGCTTGCTCATGGATAGGCAGAATTAATATCATCAAAATGGCCATTCTGACAAAAGTGATCTGTAGATTCAATGCAATACCAATTAAAATACCAACAATATTTCTCATAGACCTAGAAAAATTAGTTATGAATTTTGTATGGAGAAAGAAAAGATCCAGAATAGACAAAGCAATTCTCAGCAACAAGAACCAGGCAGGAGGCATCACAATCCCAGACATCAAATTATACTATAGAGCAATAGTAGTAAGAACAGCATGGTATTGGCACAATAATAGGCAGACTGACCAGTGGAACAGAATAGAAGATACAAAAACAAATCCGCACATATATAGTCAATTGATCTTTGACAAAGGGGCAAAACTCATACGCTGGAGAAAAGATAGCCTTTTCAACAAAGGGTGCTGGGAGAATTGGCTATCCATTTGTAGAAAGTTATATCTGAATCCTTACTTCTCACCATGCACAGGAATCAACTCAAGACGGATCAAAGACTTAGAAATTAGACCAGAGACTGTGAAGTTATTAGAGAAAGGCATAGGATCTACACTCCAACATATAGACACAGGCAGTAACTTTCTCAGTAAGACTTCCAAAGCGTAGGAAATTAAAGTAATAATTAATAAGTGGAGTCTCTTCAAACTAAAAAGTTTCTTCTCATCAAAGAAAACCATCAAGAACCTAAAGAGGAAACCTACAGAATGGGAGAGAATCTTTACCAGCCACCACTCTGATAGGGGGCTAATATTCAGAATATACAAAGACCTCAAAAGACTCTTGGCTAGCAAAACATTCAACCCAATCAAGAAATGGGCAACTGAAATGAATAGAGATTTCACAAAAGAAGAGATACAAATGGCCAATAGATGCATGAAAAGATGTTCAACATCACTAGCCATCAGGGATATGCAAATCAAAACTATGCTGAGATTCCATCTAACCCCAAACAGAGGAATCAAACAACAACAATTTCTGGAGAGGATGTGGGGAAAGAGGAACTCTTTTACACTGTTGGTGGGAGTGCAGAGTAGTTCAGCCACTATGGAGATCCTTAGGTATGGAGATTCCTTAGGAAACTGGGAATAGATCCACCATTTGAACCAGCTATACCACTCCTGGGTATCTTTCCAAAGGGGTTGAAATCAGAGAACTACATTAACATATATATCCCCATGCTCATAACAGCACAATTTGTAATAGCCAAAATATGGAACCAACCTAGATTTCCAACAACAGATGAATGGATTGCAAACTTATGGGGTATACACGCAATGGGATTCTATTCTGCTATAAAGAAGAATAAAATAATACCATTTGCAAGAAGATGGAAGGAACTGGAACACATTATGTTAAGTGAGAGTAGTCAAGCACAGAAAGAGAAGGGACATATGTTTCTCTAATATGCCCAAGCTAGGAAGTAGTGGTAATACCAGAGGGACTCCAGATGATGGAGGGGAAATCTCAGCAAAACTTGAATGGAAAGATAGGAGAAGAAGGAAGCTGAGGTTGTTCAATGGAGGAGCTATATCTGAATATGTGTAATAGTGTAAATATAATATGGTAAACCTGGACACTCTTTATTGGGAGAGGGGAAGGGAGATGCAGGGCGAAGGGCAAGAAGCACAATTTAAATGTAAACCACTTTCAATATATTCCACTTATAAAAAAATTAAAAATAAAAATAAATAAAAAAATAAAAATTATAATAGAACAAAGAAGACAAAAAAATGTTAAAAAACTATGGTTCCCAGAATGCATATTTATAGCCAATCTCAGCAACTCTCAGCAGCTTACTGAGACCCTATTTAAAAATAAAAAATACAAAAATGGGCTTAAAAATCAGAGGTAGGATGTCTTTATGTTCAATACCCAGTGAAAGAAATGAAGAATAAGTGAAAGAAAGAACAAAAAAAGGAAGAAAGAAAGAAAGAAAGAAAGAAGGAATATTTTAAGAGATATTTAGTAAATATTAAAGTGACACAGAGAAAGAATACAGCATTTATTGTCATTAATATTCTAAATATGTTAAAGTTATATCTAAATATCAGATAAAATTTTTCTATAAAAAGAGATTATTTTCACAGTAAGCTCAAAGTCAACACACAGGTTTAAAAGAAAAACTAAGGATTTGAAACCAGTGCATTTTTCACTCCATTTTTGTATTATTTAATTTTTCACAATTTTGCTACTTTATAAATATTTGAAGCCCTGCTTCCATGATTTCTCAGTGCACACCCCTGATATTCTGACAGGGCCCTCATGGCTGAGAAGAGCTGTCGTTCTGTCAGACTCTGGTTTTAATTGATGTCATAGTAGGAACCACTGTTTTATAGTAGTCTTTCAAAACATATGTGAACTGTTGACTTAAATCTGATACTTCATGCTTCTTCTCAGTAGTTTTATACTTGCTGCCCCCAATACTCTCATTCTATCTTATTTAATTTTCTTAATTATTATCAGGTCTTAACAAGCTTGGGCCAATATACTGAATTACAGGTTATGTATATATTGTTTAAAACAAAAAAATCCTCAAGATTATCAATCACAGTGTATCTATTTATTTTAATATATTTTTAGGTGGAAGGGTGCTATTAATTATCATTAGAGATATACTTAAGCACTCCTATGAGGAAAACACATGTATTCTTTAGTGAAAATTCAAAAAACATTACCTTTAGTTTAATAATCACAACTTACAGAAAAGTAGTCTGTGCCCATCAACTATATTTGCTCATAGTAATATTTCATAAGAATATATTAGATACCAGAAAATATATTGTTTTTAACCTGTTTGAAGGTGCTATTAACATTTTCAAACACTCAAACCCCTCCCTGTCTCATTTTTGCAGCTCTCATCTTAGGACTCAGTGACTGAAGCTTTGGGAACAGTTGAATTTCTTCACTTCTACATACTTTTGTAACTAAGTTCTTTTTTTTTGTTTTTGCCATTGTGGCACTACCTTACATATGGTCTGCACTGGGGTAAGTATATTTGATTAGTTCAACATTATTTTGCTTGTATTTTAATATTTGGATACAGAATTGAAACTTGTATTGACTAATACTAAAAAATTGTCAGATTATGATTATGATTACAGTGGACCCATGAATATTTCTCTTCTATATTTTAACAGCAAATATGAGCAAATATATTTCTCTTCTATATCTTAACAGCAAATATGAGCAAAATTATAAATTTGACTTTATTTATTCCCATCGGGTCATTCATCTTCATAGCCACCTAAATGGCCAGCAATTTCCATGGGAACTGATGAATTGTCACCTTTTATTCTTTGTATTTAGTATCAACAATAGATTTTGATATTTAATTTAGCACATGTAAATATTTGAATCACTTTTTTATTGAAGGCTAACGGTGAAGTAATGTTTGATCATGATTTATGCAAATTATGCATAAATAAAAAATACTAGGATAAACAAAAATTTAATATTTATGTATTTCTAATTGCAAGTAAAAGACAAAATGTTCATATTTGATAATTTAAAGAAATACATGAACTGGGAGTGGTTATCCATTATTTGGGAAGCCAACACAGAGGGATTGTAGGTGCTATGGCAGCTTCAGCAACATAGTGAGACTGTTTAAAACAAGAACAAAACAAACTAATTAATTAATTAATTAATTAAAGGAATGGATGTTTAGTTTGGAGGTAGAATGCCTTGGGTTCAATCTCCAGTACCAGAAAAACAAGAAAGAAAAATACATAAGCAACCCAAGTAGGAAGTGGAATATTATAATCAAACAAATAAGCAATTAGAACCTTTAGGGTCATAATATATTCTTTTTAACGTTAAAGTTTTTGAAGCCGGGTGTTGTGGCACACACTTGTAATTCCCGCACTCGGGAGGCAGAGACAGGAGAATTGCAAAGGTTCGAAGCCAGTCTCGCTGGCTTGAGACCCTGTTTCCAAATAAAAAATATAAAAATAGGTCTGGAAGTATAGTCCAGAGGTAGAAGGGCTTCCAGGAACCCCAGTATCACTAATAATAATAATAATAATAATAATAATAAAGTTAAAGTATTTGAATTTTATATATAATATTTCCAAAGTAACAAAATATCTCTTTTTTAATTGGTCCATTGTAATCATACATCTTAATGTGGTAAAGAAGGTAGAGGTATACATACACATGTAATTCACTTAGCCCTTCCCAATTCCCACCCCATTTTCTCTCCCCTCCCTCCTTCTCATTTTTGTCTTAGTGATTGGCTTTGGTATGTTTGTAAAAGTACATCATGTGTCTTAGAATTTTTCTCTTTTAATTCCTTCTCATCACTCTGTTATTATCTTATTTGCTAGTCATAAAAATGGCCATTATTCCAAAAGTGATATACAGATTCAAGGCAATATTCATTAAATTACCAAGGTCATTCTTCACAGATATTGAAAAATTAGTCTTTAAATTCATTTGGAATAAAAAAATACAGAATTGCCAAAGTAGTTTTCAACAATAAAAATCATGGTGGAGGCATCACAATACGTGACTTAAAACTATATTACAAAGCCATAGTCATAAAACAGCATGGTATTGGCACAAAAACAGACACATAAGCCAATAGAGTGGAATAGAAATTCTCAGAAAAAAATTCCACACACTTACAGCTAATTGATTTTTGATAACGGGACTAAAAATATAAACTGGGGAAAAAAAAGCCCATTCAACAAAGAGTGTTGGCAAAACTGGTTAACCATATGCAGAAAAGTAGAAGTAAACCTCACTTTTTCATCCTCTACAATAGTCAAGTCAAGATGGATCAAAGACCTGGAAGTCAGACCAGAGACCTTGTATCTACTTGAAGATGGCTTAGGTACAATATTTTAATACATATACACAGGTAACAACTTTCTCAACAAGACCCCAAAGACACAAAAAATTAAAAGGAAGATCAATACATGGGATTGCATTAAATTGAAGAGCTGATACTTAGCAAATAAAATTATCAAGAACTTCATCAAAGAGCTAATAGAATGGGAAAAATTTTTGCTAACTATTCTTCCAATAGAGAAATAATATGCAGAATATACAGAGAATTCATATAACAACATATGTTTATAAACTCACCGGAGAAAAATATTCAAAGACTTTGGGAAGTCCCTTAGGAAGCTATTTATAGGCCTTTTTTAAAGTTTGTACACATTAGGGTCCTGGGTATATAATGTCCAAAATAAAGTCTAAGAGATAGCAAAAGTTGGAATTGTAAGTTAATATATGCAACATCTGGTAATAAGTAGGACATGTAAAATTGTGCATGTGTTAGAAGAGTGATACACTTAGGTTTGACATTATTAGGTTAGAATGTAGTAAAGTTCAAATTCTGAGCTTCTTGCAGTGAAGCTATCCATTAACTTGTTTTATCCTTTAAAGGGGCTTCAAACATGTTTTAAATCTCCAAACTTATAAGAACTTCACTAATACAATATTATCTGTGAATATCTAAAATAGTTATCTATAACATTCTCCCACACCTGTTTCATAGCAAGGATTCAAGTATAACGGTCAATTTTTACTTTCCACACTGATTCATACATCAGTGAGATACTCTGAATTTTCTATACAGTCCAAGTCCCTTTCAATTTTTTACAACATTTTTGTAGAATAAAACTAAATTCATTCTATTGTCTATCAAGTATCAGTGTGAATTTTTTTTCTTTTCCTCTATCCTGCTGGGAAAGGAAAAGATTGGAATTGCCAGATTAATTTCAACACATCATGTGTCCAATACAAGGTTAATCTCTTGAAAAGATACCACCTCCCATAAAGTAATTGCAAGTAGGGCTAAGGCTTGTTTAAATTTTAAGCAGTTCATGTCAAATGTCATCATTTATTGAGTTTCTAGGTGCTAGATCGGTGAAAAAATATGACAAGGTTCACCATTATTGGGTTCTTAAATATTTGAGAATGACCCTAGTATTTTCCATTTCCCCCTACTTGTGATAATGTTTTTGATTTGCCATCTGGATTAGTGGGGTAACAATGATGATGAGGGTTATATCAAGTACTGAGAATGTTCATTATTGCTTTAAATGCAGTGATTGAGGAAATAATAAATCATGTCTGTAGAAACAGAGAAATTACTGTGACCTAGCTTAGCCCCCAAACTATTAAATATCAAGCACTGGTATTTATGTAAAACAGAAGTCTAATTATAAGTCTACACATTTTAGAGCATTATAAATGCATTGCAATTATATATCAGAGTGAGCTTCCAAGTGATATACACAAACATGCACATACCTCTTGGTATATTTCTCTCCACATACCACCCCATTACCCCTTCCTTCCTTCTATATATGGTGGTTAAGAGAGTAGTAATACACTTACATTCTTTTTTATTTCCTATCAGCAAGAGAGAAGGCCTTCACCAGAAATTCAGTCAGCTGATACCTGGATCTTGGACTTCTCAGGCTCCATAAAGTAAGAAATAAATATCTGTTATTTAAGCACACTTCCAATGTTTTCTTTTCTTTTTTTTTTTTTTTTTTTGGTTTTGTTTTGTTTTTTTCTGATGGTACTGGGGTTCCTGGAAACCCTTCTACCTCTGGGCTACACTCCCAGACCTATTTTGTACATTTTGGAAACAGGGTCTCTTAAGCCAATGCGGCTGTCTTTGAACCTGCGTGATCCTCCTGTCTCCGCCTCCCAAGTACTGGGATTACAAGCATGTGCCATCATGCCTGGCTACATTCATTTTTTTATACTGTGCATTATAATCATATATCTAAATAGAGTACAAGATGGAGGAGGCATATATACACGCATCACTCATTTAGCCCTTCCCCATTCCTATTCCATTTCCTCCCCCTTCCCTTCTTCTCATGATTGGCTTAGTGATTGACTTTGATGTTTGTGAATGTACATCATGAATATTAGGGGATTTCTCTCTTCTTCCCTCCCATCCTCCCGAATTAGGTCACCTTATTTGCTCATCTATGGTTTCTCTTCTTTATCTAGAGTTTCTTATATAATCCTTTTCCTCCTAGCTTCCACATATTAGGAAGGGCATCAAATTTTTTATTTTTGCTACTGAATAATCTCACTTAGTATAATGTTCTCCAGTATTGTAATAGCAGTATCTGAACTATTTATTTCTTCAGCCCTGTTTTTCCTTTCCACTTCCCTTTTCAATACACTTTCACTATATTATTGGTTTATCTTCACATTTATCTAGAATTCCTATTTCATTTATCTATATATATCTATATCTATCTATCTATCTATCTATCTATCTATCTATCTATGCATTGTAGTTATACATCACAATGAAATACAAGACTTGTGAGAATATACAAGCAAACAGCATCCAATTAGCCCTTATCCAATCCCCATCCCATTCCTTCCCGCTCCCTCGATCCCATGCTTGATTGGTAATTAACTTTGATACATTTTTTTACATACATCATGAGTTTTAAAGAGATTCCATCCTCCCCATCCCATCCCCTCTGATTGGTCACCTTAATTGCTCCTCTATAGGGCCCTTTCTTCAACTAGATCTCCTCCTATTACCTATTTCTTCCTAGTTTTTGCATATTAGGGAAAGCATCTGTTTTTTTTTTTATTTTCTGTGATATTTCTTTGTGTATGTCATATTGCAAGTTCCAATCCCACTGTCTATGGCCTCGGCACTGGCCTGGCCAAATGGCAGACTTTGATCCCGGCCTCACTGGCTCCAGCACCAGCCATGCCTCATGGCAGGCCCTGATCCCGGCCTCACTGGCTCCAGCACCAGCAATGCCTCATGGCAGGCCCTGATCCCGGCCTCCTGGCACCTTCACAAGCCTCACCCCTCATCGGTCTCCTATCCTGGCCTCAGAGGCCCCAGCACCCACCTTGTCTCATGGCAGGCTCCAATCCCAGCCTCTCTGGCCCCAGCAACAGCCTAACCCCTTGGCAGGCTCCAATCCCGGCCTTGCTGGCCCTGACACCAGCCTAAGCCCTTGGCAGGCTCCAATCCAGGCCTCAAAAGTCCCAGCACCGGCCTTGCCTCACGGCAGGCTCCGATCCTGGCCTCACTGGCCCTGGCACAGGCCTCACACCTCAGCAGGCTCTGATCCCAGCCTCGAAGGCCCCCACACTGGCCTTGCCTCATGGAAGTCTCCAATCCTCACTTCGCTGGCCCCAGCACCAGCCTAACCCCTTGGCAGGCTCTGATCCTGGCCATTAGAGGCCCCAGCACCGACCTTGCCTCATGGCAGGCTCTGATCCTGGCCTTGCTGGTTCAAGCACCGGCTTAAACCCTCAGCAGGCTCCAATCCTAGCCTTAGAGATCCCAGCACCGGCCTTGCCACCTGGCAGGCTCTGATCCTGGCTTCACTGGCTCCGGCACCGGCCTAACCCCTCCACAGCTTCTGATTCAGGCCTAAGAAGCCCCAGTACTGGCCTTGCCTCATGACAGGCTCCAATCCCGGCCTTGCTGGTTCCAGCACCAGCCACAAGCTCTGATCCCAGCCTCATTTATCTTTCACTTTGTCATTTACCATCCCTTCAAACATGTACTTTGATTTCTTTATGAATTTTCTCAAATTTCTGTGATTTCATTTAATAGAGAAGAGATAAAGCTTAATTTTATGTTAAGGTTCAGCAGATTACATGGTTCTATTCATTACTTATTTGTCCACAGAAACATTTATTAGCATGTTCTAAGTAGTGTGTTATTTATATATTTTTTAAAATAATAAGTTAATTTTAGAGAAAAAAAAGATTAAGTTGGTCCTACCTAAATTTACAAATCAGTAAAACTCAGAACTTTTTCCTGTGTAAACATATTTAAATCCCTACACCATATTTTATTTTCTTAGGAATTATAAGTGATTAAATTTATTTGTTTCAAGTTATAATACTATTTTGATTCATCACCATAAGTTTTTAGTGTTTCAGTTAGTCCACTGATTAACCTACTCAAGAAGCAGCTGTATTTTCCCAGTTATAGAAATAAAAGTTTATTCTGGAGATGTCAATAAATTTGTTTTGCTTTGCCTGAATTCTTAATAGGGACTATATAATTGAAGAATATTTATATTTGTATTATTATTTAAATATTCACATTTCAGCAACAAATTTGCATACAAATATTTTAATGCTGTACATTATTTATTGAGTTCTCACAAATGTCATAGATATTCATTAGATTAAAGGCTAATTAATTTTAGTATTTCATTTCTTATTTTCCTCTTTTATTTGTTCCCTTTTAACCTCTTTTAGCTATGTATAACTGATAGGAAACAGATAATATCTCTTGATAGTTTTTCTTCTTCTCTCTTTTTGCTCAATTTTGTCCTCTGATTTATTATTAAAGCTTGTAAATTCAATACAGCATTTATATAAACTATTGTTTTTTGCCTGTACTATATCTAGTTAAAAATTTCTGTCATGGAAAGTGAAGAATCATTTATTTCTTTTTATATATGGAAGCTAGGGAGAATAGGAATACCAGAGGGACTTCAGACAGTGGAGACAGTGGAGACGACATTTCAGTGGAGCCTAGGAGGTGTTCTAGGAAAGGTGAGATGAGGTAGAATCAATAAAGAAATCACTTCCATTGGCCTTAGTTCATATGTGAGAATATCAATTCCAATCACAGTATCCTGTATTGGAAAGAAAGAAGTGGGGAGGGAGCTGGGTGAAAGTCCACCAAGTGCTGTGTGCATGTATATCACTAGCACCATAAATTACATTATGATGTGAGACTATAATACAACAATAAAAGTATAAACATTTATATCATATTTTAATGTTCTCTAATGGTTCTCTACCACTTATAGAAATATTCTCAGACAGTCAGAAATGATGTGAACTATGTTCTAAATGATCCTACTTCTATTTATCTTTATAGTATTAGGCATTTCTCACCAGTAACCATATAGAAGCAGACCAGATCAGATGCTACTTAGACAGATGTTTTGCTTCCTTCAGCCCATCAGAACACTATGAGTTTCCTATTACTGTTTCACACATGTGTGTGTGGGGTGGGGTGGATATATAAGTGTTTTACTGGGTATTGAACCCAGAAGCATTCTACCTCTAGATCACCACCTGCCCTATTTTATTTTATATCTTGAAACAGAATCTCACTAGGTTACTGAGGGCCTCACTAAGTTGTTGAAGCTGGCCATGAACCTGTGATCCTCACATCTCAACCTCCCAAGTACTGGGAATGCCGGTGTACACTACCATATTCAGCTTTGTTTCATATTTGGGTAGCTAACACCTATCTCCATATTTGCTCTTTGAGGCATTTCATCATCTAATGGTCTTATACCCCATCCCATGCCATCTGAATGTCTGTAAAAGTATAAAACAAGCCAGGTGTGGTGGTGCACACTTGTAATCCCAGTACTTGGGAGACTAGAACAGGAGGATCTGGGTTCACAGCTAGCCTCAGCTACTTAGTGAGGCCCTCCCCCACTTAGTGAGACCCTGTTTCAAAATAAAGAATAAGATAGGACTGGGGGTGAACGCTCTTGGGTTTAATCCCCAGTACTACAAAATAAGTATAGAACAGATATACTACTGAACTACAATATTTGATGCATTTGTCTGCTTTCCTCGTTATTCTTGAAATTTTTATTTTAATTTTTTATCTTTTCTTGCTTGTGTCTAGCATGCTATTTAATAATTGATAGGTGTGTTCAATAATATTTTGAATACACATATAAAGGAAGAAAAAAGTACTTGAAAGTATACCTATAATTTACTAAATGTGTACTTTAGATCTATCCATGCATCTGCTTAGTCATTCTATTATATATTTTGTATGGCTAACAAGACTAAATAAGAAATAACATTTAAAAGCTATAATTATTAATAATAATAGCTACTGTGTGTCAATATTGAATTTTCCTCTCTTGTACCTTCAAAGTGTTCTTATTTATATTTACAGATTAATAAAATAAATTTCAGTGATATTAGGTGCTTGGCATAATGTCAATCATGTGTCACATACTGAGAGAATGTAAACTACTTCCTCACAGTTATATGCTTTGTTTCAGTAGAATAGGCTGTTTTTACATTTGAAGTTATAGCCTAATGCAAATTTTGGACGATGAACTGAACAAATTTTGTTTGAAAGGAAAATAGAGATAAAATTCAAAGCACACTTCTAAGATAGCCACATTAACATTAATAAATTGTCAGTTAGTTTGGATAAGAAGGTTATATACTTACTAAAAAAAGGTGTGTGTGTGTGTGTGTGCGTTGTTGTTGTTGTTACTGGGGGTTAAATCCAGTGATGTTCTACTTCTGAGATACAACTCAGCTCTATTTAATTTTTTTTTATTTTGAAGCACTGCCTCATTAAAGCTGAGCTTGACTTGTGAACCTATGATCTGCCTACAGCTTCCCATACTGAAATTACAAGCATGCACACCACACAGTCAGCATCAAAACATTTTCTTCTAAACTTATATATACATGACCCATCTCTGACATTTACTCATGAAGCAATAAAATATTCTGAATTCATCATCAAGAGAGAAATAATACACATAACACTATTTCTATTTCTGAAAGATATGTTCTTATAACTATAAAATATTTGGACTAGTACTCATAGTATAATAAATGTACATGCATACACATGTGCAGGCATACACATTCATGAATATACAAACTGTTGTCAATCATCCAGAGATTTAGAACATTGTAGTTTCTTTATTTATTTTATTTTATTTTTTGGTGGTACTGAGGTTCCTGGAAGCCCTTCTTCCTCCGGGCTACACTCCCAGACCTATTTTTTTTTATATTTTTGAAACAGGGTCTCTTATGCCAGCACGGCTGGCTTCGAACCTGCGCGATCCTCCTGTCTCCGCCTCCCAAGCGCGGAGATTACAAGCGCCGGCTAGAACATTGTAGTTTCATCTAGACAGGCTAACTTGGATCAAACACAAATTCCTCTTTTTCAAAAAAACCTAAACTCTTGAGTTATACTAATTCACTGGTCCAAAAAACGTAGCAAAATAAATGTACTAATTATTCTGCTGACCTCTAGGTAGAAAATAAACTTGAATTTTGGGGTAAAATTTTCTTTCCATGATGTATTAAATATATAATTTAACTTTCTTTTAAACTGATAGAAAACAATGGAAAAAGATTATTGACTAGTAGGAGTTAAAAACAAATTATGAAGGTTAATATGGGGAAATTACATTCAAGAATTATATTAAATAAAAACATTTTTGAATAATTATTTTTCTTGCATTGCATTGCACTGTCATTCTATTTATTAAACATGAATTAAACAGCACCCTTCTTTGAAATGTATATCAATGGTAATTATTATTTTTTTATTACTACCATTTATACTAGTTGTCATTGGCTGATTCTAAGCCCCCAATTTTTTTTTTTTTCAGTTCTGGGGAAGGAACCCAGGGCATTTGACATCTGAGCTACACCCCCTGCCCTATTTATTATTTTGAAACAAGAGTCTCACTAAGTTGTAATAAAAAGTTTCAATTAAAAAACAGTATAAAAATAGGTCTGGGAGTGTAGCCCCAAGGTAGAAGGTCTTCCAGGAACCCCAGTACCACCAAATACAAGAAATCTTAAAATAGAAAAGATGTAAATGAATGATAATGTTTGTATTATCTCCTCAAGGTAATTATATAAGTTTTTTTTCCTGTTTTTTAACACCAACAATCAATGGATAATGTTTTTAAGGATCTCAGATGCAAATTAATCACAAAAACAATACATAAAGCAAGAGGAGCACATTATATATTATTTTGGTCACTAACTGACATTCACATAAAAGTGTCAAATCATAACTGAACTTTTGAGAGTTACTGCAAATTGAATACAAGCATGAAACCAGTTTTAGATAAAAAGTTACAAAGATGCCTAAAGACAAATATAATACAGAATATTTCCAGCATACAAAATGGTCTCCTAAAGCCATGTCCTAGTCTTATCCTTCTAACAAAATAAATCACCCCTTGAAAATATGACAAAAGATGTTTTGCTTGCTAATATTTAAATGAATTGAATTACAGTCTTAAGTTTTCTTTCATCCATTCTCATTTTGTTTTCGAGATGTATCTGTATTGTTATATATTGCATTGATTTTCATTGCCATTGGTGTATAGCATTCAAGTGTGTGATTATATCATAATGTCAAATTTGGAAGTTTATGAATGTTGAGTTTCTAAACATTTTTGTGCCTATCTTTTGGTGACTTTTTATAAGGTATATATCTAGTAATAAAATTTCTACACTATAGAATTTGCACAAAGATTTTTTTTTAAATCATTGCTGACCCCACCATAAAAATTTGATTATTATCCACTTACTTATCAGTATAAGTGAATGCTATTTACTCTAAATAAAATTAGCTGAAATCT
Organism: Muscardinus avellanarius; assembly: GCF_963383645.1. NCBI lineage: Eukaryota > Metazoa > Chordata > Mammalia > Rodentia > Gliridae > Muscardinus > Muscardinus avellanarius. Next base: position 90,466,148 of record NC_137791.1, read on the forward strand.
TAAATCCAACTTTTTTTTTTAAACTTAACAGTGTTTAATTGAGCAAAGGACAATTTGCAAGTCAGGCAGCCCCTAGAACCACACTAGGCTTAGAAAGACTCTGTGACACCCATGTGGCTGGAGAACATTTACAGAACAAAAAGTGAAAGTAACATACAGGAAAAGCATTTGAAGCACCAAGATAGCACAATTTGTTCAATTTTGGATTTGTCTTATTGAATCTGATTTGAACACTGTCTGTCTGCAATTGATTGAAGCCCAGCTGCTGTAATAGGTGAGACTTAGCTATACACACACACACACACACACACACACACACACATACACACACACGTGTATGTATGTATATATATATATATATATATATATATATATATATATATATATATTGTAAGGACTGGAGTATGGAACGACAGAGGCTTTCTTTGTCAAAATTTGGTTGGATATGACAAAAGATGCCAAGATAATTCAATAAAAAATAAAATAGTCTGTTTAATAAGTGTTGGGACAATTAGTATATACCTGAAAAAGAATAAATGGGCTATTTCTTTACAGATAAATAGAAAATAATTAAAAATGAATTATAGATTTAAATATAAGGTCAAAAATTTTAAATTTCTTTGCCGGGCGTGGTGGCACACGCTTGTAATCCCAGCATTCGGGAGGCTGAGACCTGGAGGATCGTGATTCGTGGACAGCCTCAGCTACTTAGTGAGGCCCTCTGCAACTCAGTGAGACCCGGTTTCAAAATAAAGAATTAAAAAATAGGGCAGGGAGTGTAGCTCGGAGGTCAAATGCCCCTGGGTTCCATCCCCAGGCCCGAAAAAAAAAAAAATTTAATTTCTTAAGAGTAGTCACAATAGTAAATTTCTGTGCCTGAGGATTTGGAAAAACATTCTTAAATATGATAGAGGCATTGGAGCCTGCTGTGAGGCAAGGCCGGTGCTGGGGCCTCCGAGGCCGGGATCTGAGCCAGCTGAGGGGTTAGGCTGGTGTCGGGGCCAGGGAGACCAGAATCAGGGCCTCCCATGAGGCAAGGCCGCTGCTTGAGCCAGCGAGGTCTGAATCAGTCCACCGGGTAGCCAGGCCACAACTGGGGCCATCAAGAGTGGGATCGGTACTTGCAACGCGGCATGCACAGAGAAATATCGCAGAAAATAAAAATCAGATGCTTCCCCTAATCAGCAATAACTAGGAGGAAATGGGCAACAGGAAGAGATCAAGCTATAGAAAGGGCCCTATAGTGAAGAAACTAAGGTGACCAATCAGAGGGTATGGAATAGGAGAGGATGGAGCCTCTTTAAAAAAGCAGGAGGTACATAAACATATGTATCAAAGTTAATCACCAAACAAGCATGGGATTGAGGGAGGGGGAGGGAACGGGATGGGGACTGGATGAGGGCTAATTGGATGATGTGTGTTTGCGTATCCTCTCAAGTCTTGTACTCCAATGTGATATATTACTACAATGCACCAATTAAAAAATGATATAAAAATCAAAACCAAAAAAAATGAATTGCACTTCATCAAAATTAAATCCAACTTTTTAGTAGAATGTTTGTGAAAAGTAATCTTAGTTTTTTTTTTTCCTTAGCATATCTGTTCATTAAAATGTATATGCAAGCATTTTGACGTTTTTTCTATTGGGTGCTTGCTTTGTATTTAGCTGAGTCTATAGACAGTCTTTACATATTGAGAATTGAGTCCTTTTTCAGATAAATTGACCTTAAACTTTATCTTCTAGTCTATCACTTGCCTTTTCATTTTCTTAAAGGTGTCTTTTGACAGTTCAATTTATAAGTTTTTAAATCTTCTGGGTAGTATTTTTGAATTTTCTAAAATGTCTTTGTCTGTTTATTGCTTTTTTAAAATGATATCATTTCTTTTTTACCATCAGATCTGAACTCTACCTCAAGTCACTTTCAGTTTACATTATGACTTAAAAATGTTTTTTTGTATGAAAAAAAGATGTTGTTTTGTGTGGGATAAGTGATTTATTCCACTTATCAAAAATCAATCTATTTCACTCTCTAATATATGCCACTTTTGTCACAAAATTTGTTGTCAAATTTTAACTCAATATATATATATATATATATATATATATTGGATATTTGATGTGACCAATACACCACTGCACATGTTTGAGAAGAAAGTTTTGTTTAGTATTTAGAGCTTACAATAGGTTCATTGTAATGTTACTCATTGTACATTGAGGAAAAGCTAGGAATTTAATGGAAAGCATATTGATAAATTCTGTCTCAGATTCATTACAAAAATTCTAAAGACAGCTGGGCGTGGTGGTGCACACTTGTAATCCCTGCACTCGGGAGGTTGAGACAGGATCGCACAGGTTCCTAGCCAGCCTCAGCCACTTAGTGAGGCTCTCAGCAAGTTAGTGAAACCCTGTTTCCAAATAAAATAGAAAATAGGTCTGGGAGTGTAGCCCAAAGGTAAAAAGCCTCTGGGTTCCATTTGCAGCACCACCATAAAACAAAAAAACCCAAAAAAAATAATATGGATATATACATATATAATAGAGATTATCTGTCTTCATCTGCTGATACATAAAACTAACATTTAGTTTTAGCTATTTTAAAAATTTCAAGTACTAAAAATGCTAAGAAAAAATACATAAAGATAGCAAAAAACTCTGAGATATTATAAAAATATAATATTTTTTAAAATGCCTGAGTAAAGGAAATTCTTATTGGAGTGACTAATATTCCCCATGACCTATCTATGATGCTTCACAATAGGAATTAACTGGATTGTCTAAAATAGATACTTGAAATGATTCTCAGAACTTCTTTGTTTGTTAATATATTATAGAATCATTTCTGATTTATACACAAAGGAATGGTCAAAACTTTAGAGTCTATGGATTAAAAATAATGTTGACATTTACTTGGATACATCCATATCCCTGAAAATACATGCCTTATTTTAAATTAACATGTTGTATTAATTTGTAACCTATGAATCAATAGTTTGAGAATTAAACTAAATTCAATAAGAGCAAGAGTTTATTTTGAAAAAAGCCTTCATGTAAAGTCATAATAATTTCTTAAGTTATCTAATGCAATAAATAAATCCAATAATTTATCTACTGAGTTGATTTCAATGTATGCATTCCAATATGATTATAGTATAGTGAAAAATTATTTGGAGAAAATTAAAATACTAATAAAAATTTTTATTAGTATTTTAAAACTCAGTTATGAATCTAAAAATGAATGATTGTCCATTTTATTTGATAATCACTTTTTGCCTGTGTAAACAAATTGATAACATTTTATTATATGCCAGCAAAATACTAGGCCATAGTATACAGTAAAAAGTGTGCCTTCTTCAAAAATTTTGATACGTCCTGGAGAGACAGTCAAGTAAAGAGGCATATATAGTAAGTCTGCATGCTGTGAGAGATTTAGACTATGCATAAGGAGCAACAGTAGTCCAACAAGGGCCTATCACCACTGACTGGGGAATATCGATGGCCGTGGAGTTAGAATGGCATCTCTTATCATCTTACTTTAGAGTGGTATAAGAGTAATATGCCTTCGCTAGAACCTATACTTTGAATTTTTAATCTCTTCCTGACCTACATGGTACAAAACTATCATGATAGTGGAGAAGAAGAGCAAGCCACAGTTTCCAGTGAGCCACAGGATCAATATGGTACACAAATGACACTTGATAGTGTACCGTGTTACCAGAATTTTCAGATAAAAGTATCCAGCAAAGTATTTGTGATATTCAGTGCTTTCATTAAAATAAAATAGGGTTGGTATTAGATATTTTTAATCCAATTATAGGCGAATGTGATTGTTCTGAGAATATGTAAGTCATGATAAGCTGCGCTATGACGTTCAATATATGAGGTATATTAAGTGCATTTTGCACCTCTGATTGCTTCAATTTGTGCTAGTTTTATCAAAACATAATGCTTTCAGCCAGGCGTGTGGCACACGCTTGTAATCACCACACTTGGAAGGCAGAGACAGGAGGATCGCGCAGGTTTGAAGCCAGCCTAGCTGGCTTAAGAGACCCTGTTTCCAAATAAAAATATAAAAAATAGGTCTGTCTGGGAGTGTAGCCCAGAGGTAGAAGGGTTTCCAGGAACCCCAGTACCATCAATATATATATATATATATTTTTTTTTTTTAATAAGTCAGGGAGCCTCCAGGGAGAGATGGCAAAATGTTTCTCTGTAAAAAACAAAAAAGGAGTGGTGAGTAGCCTGCTCCAGCTAGACTTACCATTATGAACAAAATCAGAATGTTTAGAAAGCATCCCATATTAATGCAATAAGAAGCAATTATTTCTGCTGGATCAAAAAATAACAATGGAGTGAAAGGAACTGAGCCAGAAGTATTATTCAAGTCCAGCACATCACAGACCTTTCTTGCCCCTTTAAAATAGTGGCCATACTGCTTTTTTTTTTTTATAAAAACAAGGACATATCTTGAGAGTTAGCAGGGGTATAATTATAATGAATGCTGGATTAATGAGCTTATACCAGACCTGTACTTAGCAAACTAGAATAATGGACTATTAAAAAATTTTAGCCTTTATCATAATGTGAAAACTTCTAAAGGTTCTAATTTGTAATCAAATTTCACAGAGGATACTGTATCTACTTTTGAGCAATAATAATGCTGGTAATATGCTGCTGGTATTTGGGCCTTTTGCAAAGTTTCAATAAACAGGAAAATATCTAGATCAATTTTACATAATCAAATTATTTAGCAAACTAAAGATTTATAAGCTATGTACCTTCAAACTGAATAAAGTTAGGGATATGGACAGGTTATGTCACCTTTCAGCAACCAGAGTACCAGTGGAGAAATTTTTCTGCTGGAGGAATTAATGCAGTCTTCAAACTTGCTTAAAAGGAATGTTTTGGGTTGTTAGGCATAGAGAAAATTCAGTTTTATATCACTATGAAAATCCTCAGACCCGAGAAATTGAAAATATAAGAGTGAAATTGTACAGCCCCTTGGTATGTACTTGAAATTTCCTATGCTCAGTATATATTTTATTCTCTTTGCCTGTTTAGCATTGAAAATTTAAAAAAGGCAAATCATAAAGTCAGTTCTTACATCTTTTCCAGTATCAATTGCAAGTGTTTTTATTTTTTAAAGAAGAGGATATGACTTACAGTTTTGCAATAGTAGCTTTGTAGTGCTCCACATAGCCAGCTTCATTTACACTGTTTAGTTCCAATTTTAACTTTAAGAAATCAAATAGCTTGTACATCTTTCATTTGTATTATATGAGAAGTTGGAGAATTCCCTGTTATTTTTCTTCTTATTCTATAGACTTATTCATTCTTTTATGTAGATATTGCTGATAAATTGGGTGAATTTCTTTCTAGACACCATCTTCATAAAGAAAGTTGACATATTTACTAGATGTGTGGTCAGAAAGCATTTGCAGATACACCATACTCTATTTCATTTATCAAAAATAGCAGAATAAAAATTTCTTCAAAGGCTCTATAAGGAGAGAAAGAAATAGCATTACAGAAATCTATTTTAATGCAGATATAAAACAAGTGTTCCTTCAGAATATATATATATATATATATATATATATATACACTTACAAATATATACATATAATTATATAATTCCATTCAGATATATATTTCCTTCAGATTATATATATAATAAAATTATATTCAGATATATATTTAAATTCCATTCATTAGATTACTCACTATATGTCTATAGGCCCATGTCTATTTTTTTTGGTAGTTCTTATTTAACATTTGGCAGTGTTTTTCACAGACTTTGTACTCCATAATTGTGTACTCAACACATAAATAAGTTTTTCAAATGATTACAGAGACATCACATAGATGATTATTGTATTCAATGATTTTTAAAAAAATTTTATTGGTGCACTGTAGTCATACATTTTAATGGAGTACAAGATCGTACAGGCATACATGCACACTTTACTCAATTAGCCCTTACCCAATTCCAGACTCATTCTCTCCCCGTGTCTCCTCATGTTTGGTTTTGTGATTGACTTGAAATGTTTGTTAATGTACATCATGTACATCAGGCAATTTTCTTGTCATATTCCTAATTTTAGGAAAAGTTCTTGCTGATTTTCCCATGCAATATAATCTTGGCTTTGGGTTTATTGTATATTGCATTAATGATGTTGAAATACATTATTTCTATTCCAATTTTCTGCAGTGTTTTTAACATGGTGTTAGATTTTGTCAAATGCTTTATCAGCATCTATTGATTTGAATAATAAGGTTTTTATTCTCTGTTCTATTCATGTGGTGAATAATATGTTTTGATTTGTGTATGTTGAACCAGTGTTGCATTTGTGGGATGAAACCAACTTGGTTGTGGTATACAAATCTCTTGATATGGTTTTGAATGCGTATAGCTAATATTTTGTTTAGAATTTTGCATCTATGTTCATCAAACATATTGGTCTGTAATTTTCTTTACTTGAGGTATCTTTATTTGGTTTTGGTATTAATGTAATATTGGCCTTGTAAAGGAAATTTGGAAGAATTCCATCTCTTTCAATTTTCTGGAACAAGTTGTGAAGATTGGGATTAGTTCTCCGCTGAAGGGTTTGTAGAATTCAGCTGGAAACCTGTCAGGGTCTGGGCTTTTCTTTGTTGGCAGAATTTTTACTGCTGTTTCTATTTCTCCACTTGCTATTGGTTGGTTTAGGCTTGCTGTGTGCTCTTGGTTCGATCTAGGTTGGTTATATGTGCTTAGAAATATATGAATTTTGTCTGTGGTTTCCACTTATTTGAAATATAAAATTTCAAATAGTTTCTGATAGTCCTTTAAATTTCTTCACTGTATGTGGTGGTGTCTCATTTATCATTCATGATTTTAATGATTTGAGTTCATTTTCTCTTTATTTTGGTTAGGTTGGCTAGGGGTCTTCAATCTTATTAATCTTTTGCAAAAACCAGCTTTTTTGTTTTGTTGATTCTTTGAAAATTTTTATTCTCTATTTCATTTATTTCTGCTATGATTTTAATAATTTTCTGTCTTCTCCCATCTTTGGGATTAAACTGTTGCAGTTTCTCCATCCACGTCCTTGAGATGTGTCTTTAGGTTGTTTACTTGGCTACTCTTTGTTCTTATGTGGGCACTCAATTGTATAATTTTTCCTCTTAACACCACTTTCAAAGTGTCCCATAGATTTTTTTTAAATTGTGTCTCTAATTTTGTTTAATTCCAGAAACATTTTTATTTCTTCCCTAATTCCCAAACTTACCCACTCATCATTCAGTAGTGTGTCATTCAATCTCCATGTATTTAAATAGTTTCTTTTGGTCTACCTGTTGTTGATTTCTACTTTCATTTCATTGTGGTCTGAAAAGAATTATATTACATTTTTGAATTTGCAGATCCTTTATTTGTGTCCCAGGGTGTGTTCTATGTTGGAGATGGTTCCATGGGCTCCTAAGAAGAATGTGTTTACTTATGTTCCTGTTTGAAATATTTTTATATGTCTATTAGGTCCAGTTGGTTTATAGTTTTCATTAATTCTGAAGAGTCTTTAGTCATCTTTTGCCTTGAAGGTCAATCTAGTGGTGTGAGAGACTGTTGAAGTCTCCCAATATTATTATATTTGTGTCTATTTGAGATCTGATGTCCTGGAAGTTTTGTTTTCCAAATATGGTTGCACTCACATTTCAGACATAAACATTTGCTTTCATATCTTCTTGATGAATTGTATCTTTTAATAAAAGGAAATGCTTTTATTTGTCTATACTGATGTGGTCTAGCTTAAGGTCTGTGTTTTTGAACATCAGCATTGCTACTCCTGCCTGATTTTGGTCTCCATTAGCATGATATATCATTTTTCCATCCTTTCACTTCACTATATGAATGCCTTTGGCTATAACATGATTTTCTTGCAAATAGCATATATTTAGATTATGTTTTTTAATCCACTTTGCCAGTATATGTCTTTTTATGGTTGAGTTAACTCCTTTGATGTTTAGGGTTATTATTGAAATATGATTTTTGGTTCTGTCCTTTTGTGTTCTATCTTCTGTTTGATTTAATGTTATTTCTTCTTTACTTAGTTGCCGCACTGATCAACTTCATCTTTTTTCTGGTTCTGAAATTTGCTTCTCACTCTAGCCTATTTACTGTCTTCTCTCAAAATTTTCTTTTTTCCCCTTCCTTCTTGTTTTATATTCAAACTATTTCATATCTCCATACATAAATACTGTACTAACTACAAGCATGCTAATATCTAACCTTCTCTTATTCTCAACCAGATACTGCCTTATTATACTTAAATTCTTACTCACCATAATCATAGTATCTACTTTACCTGACTCCTGTACTCATCACCCCAGTACCTCTCCCCTTACCCAACTCTCAACATTGAAAAAAATCACTGCTTACCTGCTTACACCTCTAAATTTCTACTACTAAGATTGAATCAGACAGAATATTCACAGAATCACACAGAACAGAAAAGATATCAAGACATCATAAAAACAAGCCTGAGAACCCTAAAAATATGAGAACTAAAAAGAGTGAGAAAATAAAGGAAATCATGAACACTGACCTACCAAAAATGCAAGAAGGAAAATTGTGAGTCTTGCTCTCCAATATGATGAAATACCTCACAGCAAGTTTATAGGGTATGGAAGAGGAAATGGTGACATTAAGAAAGAGTCAGAAAGAGGTCTGGAATGAAATAAGAGTCAATAAATGAAATGAAGACAGCAAGAGAAAGAACTTCTAGAAGATTAGATGAAATGGAAAATAGAATATCACTGTTAGAAGACAGTTCATTCAAAGCTGAAAGCAAAGTCAACAGCATACAGAAGTCATTACAGCAACAAAACCTAAATATCCAATGCCTATGGGACAACATGAAGAGTCCTAACTTATGGGATAAAAGGCATTGAAGGAGGGATAGAGGTACAGATCAAAGGTATTTCTAATCTTTTCAGAGAAATAATTTTAGAGAATTTTCCAAACATGGGAGAGACTAGAACATCCATGTACAAGAGACACACAGAGCATCATTAAAACAATATAAAAGAAGGACCTCCCCAAACTATGTAATAATCAAAATGACCAACATAGATGCCAAGGAAAGAATCTTAAAAGCAATAAGAACAAAATAATGAGTGACATACAGAGCAAAATTCTAAAAAAATTACCCCAGACTATACAACCCAAGTTATGAATATCAGGAGAGACTGGTATGATATAATCCAGGCTCTGGAAGAAAACAACTTCTGATGAAAAATGCTATAGTCACAAGGTTATTATTGAAAGTTGATTGAGAAACAAAAGTTTCAAGATAAGGAAAATCTCAAAAAATTCATGAATACAAAGCTAACACTAGAGAAAATGCTTAAAGAAATAAACCATGAAGAAGAATAAAGAAGCAAATCTCTCCTTATTTCTAATCTTACCAACTCCTCATTCAATAGTATATTATTATATCTCCATGTATTTAAATGGTTTCTTTTGGTATTTGTGTTGTTGATTTCTATTTTTATTGCACTGTTTTCTGAGGAGATGCAGGGAATTATATTATCTTCTGTATTTTCTGGCCCTTGCTTTGTAGCCCAGGATGTGATTTACTTTGGAGATGGTTCCATGGATTTCTGATAAGAATGTGTTTTCTTATGTTCCTGGATGAAATATTCTTTATATGTCTAATAGGTCCATTTGGTTTACAGTTTTCTTTAGTTCTGACAAGGTTTTACTCATCTTTTGTCTTGAAGATTGATATAATGGTGTGAGCGGTGTGTGGAAGTCTGCTAGTATTATTGTATTTGGATTTATTTGAGATCTGATGTCCTGAAGGGTTTGTTTTACAAATGTGGGTGCCCTAACATTTTGAGCATAAACATTTACTAACATTTTATTTTCTTGCTGATTTATTTTTTAATAAAAGGCAGTTGAGGCAGGTGTGGTAGTGCACACTTGCAATCCCAGCATTTGGGAGGCTGAGGCATGAGGATCGTGGTTTGTGTAGAGCCTAAGCTATTTAGTGAAGCCCTTTGCAAATCCGTGAGACCCTGTTTCAAAATAAAGAATTAAAAATCAGGCTGGGGGTGTACCTAGGAGGTAGAATTCTTTTGGTTTCAATCCACAGTAACACACACACACACACACACACACACACACACACAAACACAAAGAGGTATGTGCCTTGCTTTGTCTCTTCTGATGTGATTTAGCTTAAATTATGTGTTTTATTTGCTATCAGCTTTCCTATGCCTGCTTGTAAAAAGATTAAGTTTCTTGTAAGCAGCATATATTTGAATTATGTTTTTTAATCAAAATTGCCATTTTATGTCTTTTATTTGGTGAGTTAAGTCTATTGACATTAAGTGTTATTGAAATGTGATTTTTGTATTCTCTCATTTTGTAATCTACATTCTGTTTGATATGTTATTTTTTGTTTGCCTAGTTGCCCCACTGATCAAATTAATCTCTTTTCTGATTCTGGAATTTGTTTCATTTTTCTTCTTTATAATTTATTTCTTTAAGTATTTTTGATGGTGGTGGCTTAGTATTCACAAATATTTTTAGATTCTGCATATTTTGAAACACTTTTTTTTCTCCATAAGTTTTGAAAAAAAACTTTGATGGATATAACAGTTTTTTTTTTTTTTTTTTTGGAAGCTCTTTTCTTTTGAGGTCTGGATTATATGATACCTGTCTTTCCTGGCACTGATGACTTGAGTTGTAAAGTCTGGAGTGAATATCATTGTTTTTCCCCTGAATATCACCCAATCTTTTGTTCTCACTGAATTTTTTTTTTTTTTTTTTTTTTTTTGTACTGGTGTTCCTGGAAACCCTTCTACCTCCGGGCTACACTCCGGGCTACTACTCTATTTTATATTTTTATTTGGAAACAGGGTCTCTTAAGCCAGCAAGGCTGAAGGCTGGCTTCGAACCTGTTTGATCCTCCTGTCTCCACCTCCCAAGTGCGGGGGTTACAAGCATGTGCCACCAGGCCCGGCTTCTCACTGCTTTTAAGATTCTTTCCTTAGCCTCTATGTTGGTCACTTTTATTATTACATGGTGTGGGGAGGTCCTTCTTTGATCTTGTCTTAATGATTTTCTGTATGTCTCTTGTACACATGGATTTTCTAATCGCTTTCCATGTTTGGAAAATTCTCTGAAGTTATTTCTCTGAAGATTGTGGATACCCTTGTTCTGTGCTCCTACCCCTTCTTCAATGTTTTTTATCTGTTACTTAGAATATTTCATATTGTCCCAAAGTTATTGGATGTTTATTTTCTATTGTAATAACTTCTGTATACTGTTTACTGTGATTTTCATTTTGAATGAACTGGTTTTTTTTGTTGTTTGTTTGTTTTTTTTTTTCCATGGTACTGGGGTTTCTGGAAGCCCTTCTACCTCCGGGCTACATTCCCAGACCTATTTTTACATTTTTATTTGGAAACAGGATTTCCTAAACCAGCGCACACGGCTGGCTTCGAACCTGCGCGATCCTCCTGTCTCTGCCTCCCAAGTGCGGGGATTACAAGTGTGCGCCACCATGCCCGGCCATGAACTGTCTTTGAAAAGTGATATTATTTTACATTTCATCTAATCTTTCAGAATTTCTTTCCATTGCTGTCTTCATTTCATTTACTGCCTCTTTCATTTTATTCCAGGCCTCTTTCTCATTCTTTCTTAACATATAAAATTTCTCTTTTCTTTCCTGTACACTTACTGTGAGGCCTTTCATTATTATGAGGATCAGGATTCAGAATTCTCCTTCTTGCATTTCTTGTAGGTCTATATTCATGATTTTCCTTATTTTATCACTGTTTCTCATTCTCATAATTTCAGAATTCTCAGGTTTGTGCTTCTATTGTCTTGGCATCTTCTTTCTTTTATGTGTGAGTGTGTGGATAACCTTTCTGATCCAATCTTAGAAGTATGGATTTAGAGTTATCAGCAGGTTTATGCATGGATAAGTAGTTTTTTGTTTTTTTTAATGGTGAGGGTTAGTTGAGGGGAAAGGAGCTGGGTTGATTGGTACCGGAGTAGGGTAAAGTAGAGAATATGATTAAGTTGAGTAAGAATTGAATATAATAAGGTAATGTCTGGTTGAGAAAGGGGATAGTGATATAGTTATTCTTATAGTTAGTATAGAGTATTTATATATGGAGATATCAAATAGCTTGAGTATAAAACTTTTTGAGAGAAAAGTAGATAGGACAGAGGGATAAAGCTTGTAAAAGGAGTGGCGGAAGGAGCAAAAAACATGCATATAATAAAATAAGCAAAAAAACCCTAACAATTGTAAGAATGAATCAAAGGCCAAAAAAACAATTAAAAAAAACAGTACTTCTAATTAACATATGCAGGGCCCTTATAATATCTATTATCTCTAGTAGCTTCTATAGTATGTTCCAGTATCTCTTACTTGCTCAGAAACCTATTGTCTCTTTTGGGCCCACTTTATGAGTGTTTGCGACTCTTTCTTTGATGGGGTGTGTCCATACAGCGACTAACAAGGAAATGTAGCCTCCCTCAGCCTGAGCACCCTGCAGCCTAAGGCAAAGCTTTAGGTAAAGTTTAAGAATTTCCACAGTAAAATGATTCAGCAGAAAAGGGGCTAAGATGGCGCCTGGAGGAAGCTACTAAGGCATGGTTTCCCCATTCATTATGGGTGGGGAGATTGAGCAGTTTTTCCCTTTTTTTACCTTTAAAGGAGCTTCCACACACATGATTAGCTCATGTCTTGGCCTGGGATTGGCTATGTGCTAGTGATCTTTATCCCGATAGGCTAGGCTATTTCCCATGGGAATTCCCCTCGTGGTTTTGTGCTATATATATGATTGCTTGGAGAGGAATAAATGAGATCTTTCTTGACTTGACTCCTGGCTCACGTGTGTTTGTGTGTTTGAGCCGTTGGCACTCTACCTTCCTGCTCAGCCTCGCCACTGACGGGGGGCAGGGACCCCCATCATTTCTTATCTCTGACCACTTTGTGTTCAAGTGTCAGGGTGGTGGTTGTCACAATAAATTAGTTCCATGCTTTTCACATGGTTTTGCATTTTTTGGCCCTGGACTTTTCACTTTCTGGCCCTAGGCTCCACCCTCTCTGGCCCTGGGCTCCACACTTTATGGCCTTGGGTTCTGTGATCTTTGGCTCTGTCCTTTGAACTTTCAGGCCTCAGCTCTGCACATTCTAGGCACATTCTTCCTTGGACCCTGGGCTCTGCACCTTCCAGCTCTCTGCCATGTGTCAGTCTTTACCGACACATGGCAGAGAGTGTCCGGGGTAATCTCAGAGTGAACCCTGTGACTCCATGCCTGTACTGAGCCCTGGGCACTATGGGCCTTTCCTGTGTCTTTGTAGGGTTTAGCCTGACCATCTTAGAAGTTGAACACAATATCTTAGCCCACCAGGGACCCTGTGTCTGCTCTGGGTGGTTCTACACTGAGAAATGTGGCTAATATAATGTTCTGTGTGCCTGAGTTTCTGTTGGAGATAGTGCTCTGCTGTAGGTGCCAGCATGTAGTGAGCTCACAGGGTTTTGGTTCTTTTTGTCTGTCACTAAAGCATGTTGCTGGTCGCTTAAGATGTTGGAACTCTACCCTGACTTTCTGCACTTCAAGTCCTTGGTTTACTTGCCAGAATTTCCTGGGGCTGAGGACCCAGCAATGATGGTTTAGGCCAATGGCCCAAGATGGCACCAATCACCACACCAGGTTAAATGTGTGATTGGGCTCTTTGCTGTTGATCTTAAGCCCTGAGTTTTGGATATTCTTCTGCCGTGGTTCTCTTTTTTGTGTATTTGTTCATATGTATCTTCACTGCTTTGTTTTTCTTGTCAAGGAGCTGCTTTCTCAGCATCTGATTTTTGTTTGTTACAGCTACTGAGATGTGCTATGTCCCTCAGTTGCCATTTTCTTCCTGTCTTACTTTATGTTTAAATTAATCCTATTAGACTAAGTGTTTATAAGAAGGTAAAGCATATAAGGGAATAATCTTGAACTTCTCAGACCCTCTATTTCACCAGAAGACTGGACTTCAAGAAACATGTTTGTAGCTAAAATGTTGGCCCATGTTAATAACTGAGACATGACTTCCAATAGAGTTTGATCCTGCTAAAATTGTATTTTCAAGCAAGTATAAACTTTTTGGGTGACAGTAAAATTTTCCCTTCCTAAAATATCTGTATTTTATCTGAGGAAAAATTAAGTAGGGAAACAGGCTTTTGTACACTGCTCTCAGTATTCTCCAAAACTACAAAAGAAAAAGGATATGCTGAAGAAATACCTTAACTAATTTTACTGAAAATTTTAAAGAACTATTTTAGAAAAGATTGTGATAACGTATGTTATTCTATAGGCATTACTTATACCAAATCATAGAGAATTGTGAGGCTTTTTCTATTCACAAGTGCTCACATTTTCTTTATTTTTTGTTAGAACATATATTTTCTCTGAATAGCTATACAATTAAAGCTCCAAGTTGGGTTTGTGAATAGACATTAAGGAATATAATTATTACTGAGAAAATGATTATACTAAATTAACCAAAAATACACATAAATGTATAAAAAGGAATCTTTACATTGACATACTGGGGATATGTCTATGACTGAAATCTGCCCATAAAATATACTGGAGGTTATAAAGAAGAAGAAAAAATTGCTTTTCCATTTTGTATTTTCATTCTGAGCTAGAGCTGTTGATTAATTTGTATGCTGAAATTAATAAATGTCAAAAAATTACATAAAACAACCTCACTTTAATTCTGCCCCTCCCAATTTTTACTGTTTATTTAATTGGTAATTTTACTGTTTATTTCATCTTTATCACTCAAACAAGCTACTTATTTTGGTAAAAACTAGAAAAAAATACTTAACAATATTTTTTCACAAAATAAAATAACAAAACAAAGCTCAATCATTTCTAATGATTTTTCTGTTCCCCAATTGTCTCATTATAATTAGTAAGGGGAAAAACAAAGGTAATTCTAAATTATTTTGCATTATCTCATAAATATAAATGTTTATATAAATGAGGCTATTCAAAAGATGCTCATTAAACTCAAAAATTAATGAGGCATATAAAGTGAACAGCATCTGTATATAAAGTGATCTCATATACTAATTATCAAATTATACAACGTTTTAAGCCATCTGATATCATGCAGTTGTAATACAGGGTTCTAGAGTTACATATTTCCAGATGGTCAATCTAGTAATCATCTAAGAGAAAAAGACATGTTTATAGTTGGCTATAATATTAATATGATACAAGAGTGTGAAACAAATATCAAAATTTAAATATGCAATCAAATTGCATTAACAAAGTATAATGTGGAGATTATAGAAAATATAGTTCTCACATCAGGCATGGTGGTGCACGATTATAATCCCTGTGCTTGGGAGGCGGAGACAGGAGGATCGGGCAGGTTTGAAGCCAGCCGCGCTGGTTTAGGAGACCCTGTTTCCAAATAAAAATATAAAAATATAAAAATAGGTCTGGGAGTGTAGCCCATAGGTAGAAGGGTTACCAGGAACCCCAGTACCACCAAAAAAAAAAAAAGAAAGAAAAAAAAATATATAGTTCTCATAATTTTACTTACCGATTAGTATACATATAGAATACTATATTGTGCTCGCTTCGGCAGCACATATACTAAAATTGGAACGATACAGAGAAGATTAGCATGGCCCCTGCGCAAGGATGACACGCAAATTCGTGAAGCGTTCCATATTTTTTTTTATATATATATATTGGATAGTTTGCCTTATTTTTTTATTTCACACAGCTGCTAGCTCCTTTTATTTTATTCTTGTTCTTTTGTCCTCTTTCTTCCTCTTTCCTTCCTTTATTTTCATTCTCCTCCTTTGATTGGTCTTCCTCCCTATTTCTAGGATTACATAATAGTCTTGGTATCTTGTGTGGATTTTTTTTTTCTATTCTTTTTTTGTGTCTGTCTGCTCCTTCCATCACCCCTATTTACAAACCTTCCCACACTAACCCTACATACTTTTCCCCCCAAAAACTTTTCCACATAATATACCTCCTGGTCTAATACTCTAAGTATCTCTTACATTCATAATTACTCCACGAACGACAAGAGTCCTAGTAGTTAACTCTCTCTCATTCCTAGCAAGATTTCACCTTACGATACTCAAAGTCTTTCTCAACCTAAACATATCCTCTACCTAATCTGAATCCTTTACTAATCACCCCAGCTCCTCCCACATCACCCACCCTCAACACTGGAAAGGCTCTGCTGACTAGCCGATACCCCAACTCCTAATATTAAGATTTGACTAAGCATAATACTCAAGAACGATGGGTAGAAACCAGAAAAACAGGACAGAGAACGCTACAAATATGAGAACCAGGAATTACGAAGAGACAGCAGAAATCACGAATACTGACCTACTAGAAATGCAAGAAGGGGAGTTCAGAATCTTGTTGTTCAATATGATGAAAGGATTCAAAACAAGTATAGAGGAGGTTAAAGGTGAATTAGAAACACTAAAAAAGAATCAGAAAGAGGTCTGGAATGAAATGAAAGAGGCAATAAGTGAAATGAAGACAGCAATTGAAAGAAACTCTGGAAGATTAGATGAAATGGAAAACAGAATATCAATATTAGAAGACAGTACATCCCAAACCGAAAACACAGTCAGCGATATACAGAAATCTTTACAGCAACAAAACCTAAACATCCAGCAATTATGGGATAATATGAAGCGCCCTAATCTACGGATAATAGGCATTGAGGAAGGGATAGAGGTACAGACCAAGGGCATCTGTAATATCTTCAAGGAAATAATCTCAGAGAATTTTCCAAATTTGGAAAGAGACTTCGATCTTCAAGTCCAGGAGGCATACAGAACTCCACTGAGACAGGACCAAAGAAAGACCACTCCACGCCACATAATAACCAAAATGACCAATATAGAGGCCAAGGAAGGAATCTTAAAAGCAGCGAGGACAAAAGGACGGGTGACATATAGAGGCAAAACAATAAGAATCACCCCAGACTATACAACCCAGGTCTTGAATGCTAGGAGAGACTGGTATGACGTGATTCATACCCTGGAAGAAAACAACTTCCAACCAAGGCTCATCTACCCAGCAAAACTACTATTCAAGATCAATGGTGAATCCAAAGTCTTTCACGATAAACAGAATCTCAAAAAATTCATGAATTCAAAGCCAACACTAGAGAAAATTCTTAAAGAAATAAACCATAAGGAAGAAAAAAGAAGCAGACTTCAGAATCAGAGAAGAGAGGAAGTTAATAAGTGGGCCACTTAAGTAAAGAAGAAAGATCACACCACCCAAGAGTAGACAGAACACAAAATGGCAGAAAACAAAAATCATATATCAATAATATCTCTTAATGTCAAAGGACTTAACTCACCAATCAAAAGACATAGATTGGCAATGTGGATTAGGAAACATAATCCAAATATATGCTGTCTGCAAGAAACACACCTCACAGCCAAAGACATTCACAGGCTGAAGGTGAAAGGATGGAAAAAGATATACCATGCCACCAGTGACCAAAAAAGAGCAGGGGTAGCAACCCTAATATCCAACAAAACAGACTTTAAACTAAAACACATCAAAAGAGACAAATCAGGGCACCTCCTTTTACTAAAAGGAACACTATACCAAGAAGATATAATGATAGTAAATATTTATGCCCCAAATATGGGTGCAACCACATTTGTAAAACAAACCCTTCTGGACATAAGATCCCAAGTAGACCCAAATACAATAATTCTGGGAGACTTTAATACGCCTCTCACACCACTGGATCGATCTTCAAGGCAAAAGATGAGTAAAGACGTTTTAGAACTAAGGGAAACCATAAACCAATTGGACCTAATAGACATTTTCAGAGTATTTCAACCAGGAACTACAGAATACACTTTCTTCTCAGCAGCCCATGGAACCTTCTCCAAAATTGATCACATCCTGGGACACAAAGAAAATACCAGCAAATTCAAAAAATGTAATATAATTCCTTGCATCTTTTCAGACCACAACGGAATAAAAGTAGAAATCAACAACAGGAAACTCGAAAGAAAGTATTCAAATTCATGGAGAATGAATGATACACTATTGAATGACGAATGGGTAAGAGCAGAAATTAGGGAAGAAATAAATAAATTTATGGAAACAAACGAAAACAGAGACACAACCTACCAAAACCTATGGGACACCATGAAGGCAGTACTAAGAGGAAAGTTTATTGCATTGAGTGCCCACATAAAAAGGACGGAGAACCACCAAGTAAAGAACCTAATGACACAGCTCAAGGATCTAGAAATTCTGCAACAGTCTATTCCCAAAGCCAGCAGAAGGCAAGAAATCATCAAAATTAGAGCAGAAATAAATGAAATAGAGAACAAAAAAACAATTCAGAGAATCAATAAAACAAAAAGTTGGTTCTTTGAAAAGATTAATAGAATTGATAAACCCCTGGCCAACCTAACCAAAAGAAAAAGAAAATCAACTCAAATTATCAAAATTAGAAATGAAAAAGGAGATATCACCACAGATAGTGAAGAAATTCAAAATATTATCAGAAACTACTTTAAAAATTTATACTCCAATAGACTTGAAAACCTGGAAGAAATTGATAGATTTCTAAGCACAGTTAACCTTCCTACACTTAGCCAAGAGGACATAGCAAGCCTAAACCAACCAATAACAACCAAAGAAATAGAAATGGCAATAAAAATTCTTCCACCAAAGAAAAGCCCAGGCCCAGATGGGTTCCCAGCTGAATTCTACAAAACCTTCAGTGAACAACTAATACCAATACTGCATAACATGTTCCGGGAAATTGAAAGAGATGGAACTCTTCCAAATTCCTTCTATGAGGCCAGTATCACATTAATCCCCAAACCAAATAAAGATACCTCAAGAAAGGAAAACTACAGACCAATATCCTTAATGAACATAGATGCAAAAATTCTAAACAAAATACTAGCTATACGCATTCAAAACTATATCAAGAAAATAATACATCATGACCAAGTAGGTTTCATCCCAGAAAAACAAGGCTGGTTCAACATACGCAAATCAATACATGTTATTCACCACATAAATAGAACCAAGAACAAAAACCACATCATCATAGCAATAGATGCTGAAAAAGCATTCGACAAAATCCAACACCCATTTATGTTAAAAACACTGCAAAAAATTGGGATAGAAGGAAAGTACTTCAACATCATTAAGGCAATATACTGCAAACCCAAAGCCAACATTATATTGAATGGGGAAAAACTGCAAGAATTTCCTCTACAGTCAGGAACAAGACAAGGATGCCCACTATCACCACTCCTTTTCAATATAGTCCTTGAGACTCTTGCTGCAGCAATCAGACAAGAGAAGGAAATCAAAGGAATTCACATAGGAAGAGAGGAATTAAAATTATCCTTATTCGCAGATGACATGATCCTTTATCTGGAAGACCCAAAGAACTCAACCAAAAGACTTCTGGAGCTGATTGACAAATTCAGCAAAGTCGCAGGTTACAAAATCAACCTAAAGAAATCAGTGGCTTTTCTTTATGCCAACAACGAATCCACAATGAAAGAAATAAAAACAACAATTCCATTCACTATAACCTCAAAACCAATAAAATACCTAGGAATAAACCTAACCCAAGATGTAAAAGACCTCTACAACAAAAACTATAAAACATTAAAGAAAGAAATTGAAGAAGACCTTGGAAGATGGAAAGATCTCCCGTGCTCATGGATAGGCAGAATAAATATCATCAAAATGGCCATTCTGCCAAAACTGATCTATAGGTTCAATGCAATTCCCATTAAAATACCAGTGACATTCTTCAGAGACCTAGAAAAATCAATCATGAATTTCATATGGAGAAAGAAAAGACCTAGAATAGCCAAAGCAATTCTCAATAACAAGAAACACGCAGGAGGCATTACAATCCCAGACTTCAAACTATACTATAGAGCAATAGTAGTAAAAACAGCATGGTACTGGCACAAAAACAGATATACTGACCAGTGGATTAGAATAGAAGATACAGAAACAAACCCACACATCTTTAGTCAATTAATCTTTGACAAAGGGGCCAAACACATAACGCTGGAGAAAAGACAGCCTTTTCAACAAGTGGTGCTGGGAGAACTGGCTAACCATTTGTAAAAAGATGAATCTAAACCCCTATATCTCACCAAACACAGGAATCAACTCAAGATGGATCAAAGACTTAGAAATTAGACCTGAGACTGTGAAGCTAGTAGAGGAAAGCATAGGTTCAACACTACAACATATTGGCACAGGCAGTAACTTTCTCAACAAAACCTCCAAAGCTCAGGAAATTAAAGCAAGAATAAACAAGTGGGATAACATCAAACTAAAAAGTTTCTTCTCATCAAAGGAAACTATCAATAACCTAAAGAGGAAGCCTACAGAATGGGAAAGGATCTTTACCAGCCACCATTCTGATAGGGGGCTAATATCCAGAGTATACAAAGAGCTCAAAAGACTCTACACTAGCAAAACAAACAACCCAATCAAGAAATGGGCAAATGAACTAAATAGACACTTCACAAAAGAAGAGATACAAAGGGCTAATAGATACATGAAAAGATGTTCTTCATCACTGGCCATCAGGGAGATGCAAATCAAAACTACACTGAGATTCCATCTAACCCCAGTCAGAGTAGCAAGCATAAAGAAATCAAATAACAACAAATGCTGGCGAGGATGTGGGGAAAGAGGAACTCTTTTACACTGTTGGTGGGAATGCAAACTAGTTCAACCACTATGGAGATCTGTGTGGAGATTCCTAAGAAAGGTGGGAATAGATCCACCATATGATCCAGCTATACCACTCCTGGGTATCTTTCCAAAGGGGTTGAATTCAGAGAACTACAGCAACATATGCATACCTATGTTCATAGCAGCACAATTTGTAATAGCCAAAATATGGAGCCAACCCAGATCACCATCAACAGATGAATGGATAGCAAAACTATGGGAAATACACACAATGGAATTCTATTCAGCCATAAAGAAGAACAAAATTATATCATTTGAAAGAAGATGGAAAGCCCTGGAGAACATTATGTTAAGTGAGATCAGCCAAGCACAGAAGAAGAAGATACATATGTTTCCTCTAATATGCCCAAACTAGGAAACACAAAGAATACCAGAGGGACTCCAGATATTGAAGGGGAAATACTAGCTAAGTTTGGATGGTAAGATAGGAGAGGAGGAAGGCCGGTCTCGATTAATAAGGGTCTACACTTGAACATGTGTAAAATTATGAATAAGACATGGTTAACCTGGACAACCATTGGTGTGTGTGTGGGGGGAAATGTGGGCGGGGGGGAGGGCACCAAATATAGTGTAAATGTATACTATTTATGTTCAATAAAAAAATTGTTATATAAAAAAAAAAAAAAGAATACTATATTTAATTTGTAATTCCACATCTTTAAAATTTATAAAATATAAACTAAGAATAATATGAATTGTTAGGGAATATTATAGTTAAAGGGTTTTAACACTCTATTTAAGAAGAATAAGGAGGAATGGCCGTGCTTATGTATTTGAAGAATTGCATTGTAGAAGTCTAGTCATTTATTATCTATTGTTTTTAAAGTATTATAAGGCTGAACATATGAAAATAATAGAAAATCAAATCTTGAATCAAAACATTAAAAAATTAAAATTCTATATTTTAACATCTTGACCACATATACATGTCTCAACACATCATAATGTGCCCTTAGCACTTGGCATATTGCCCTTCACATAAAAGTTCTTAAAAAATTAATTTAGTATTGAATCAATGAACATTTTACCAGAGTTGAACGACCAATAATAAAACAATAGGCATTGGAAGGAATTGAGCGTTCCACTGTTTAGAGTACTGAAGCAAAAGCTAAGTGACTATTAGACTGGAAAGTAATGCAAGCTAGTATGATAAAATGTGCCTAACTTGAGTCTATACTTTCTAAAATCAATCCAAGTCTATTCTATGATTTCATGGGAAGTTTACAAGAGTGTCTACTGAGGGAGAGGTTAGCATGTTGTTCCTCTGCATCTTAAAATAGAAGATGCATTGGTTAAAAGCACAGAGAGCATGAGAAAGAGCTTTAAATTTAGTATAATACATAAAGACATATAGTTTGAAGTCTTGTTTTTGTCTGTAAATGTGAGTTACAATAGTAGAATATTTTTATGTATGTGAGAATCATTACAAATTTCTAAATTCTAAGGTTCAGAATAAGTATGAGGCATAGTGAATCTTAACTACATTCTGGTTTTATGTGTATTTTGATTTTTCAGTTGATGATGATATATACAAACATTAATGATGTAGTTCTAAATCCATCCTACTTACATTAGGATATAATACAGATCAACACAAAAATATACATATATATTTTTTAATCTTCATAGAGCCCAACATGATTGAAAATCAAGTGGGTCCTTAGTAAATACCAATAATATTATTGTTTTATTCCTTTGGATAAACCATTATGTGGGAGAGACTAAAACATTAATATGGTAAAATAACAGAATTAGAGACAAGAAGAATCTTCTTAGAATTGAAATTTGGGATTAATAACAGAATGAAAATTAAGAAGAAAGAGACAATAAAGTGGAAGGTCACATGATGTCAGGCTTATGTGAAAGCATTTTTTTTTAATTGGTGTACTATAGTCTTGCATCATATTGTGGATCATATTAGCAATGGCATATATTCCCACAGTAGTTGGTGCCCTCCTCCCTGTGAAAGCATCTTAAATGAATACAAAACAGAAAAAAAATTTATCTGAGTGGAAAGGCAAAAAGTCAAAACAGAAAGCCAGGGATTATGAAAATTCTAATCAGTGAGAGGAAATGCTGAATATTATGTTTCCCTCAGAAAGCCATGACACTATTTGCCATGTTATCTACATATTTAGGAGGGAATAAAAGTACGTTATACATGTTTGATGTTAATAATAACAACACTTAATGTGTTTAAGGAGAACATCTAGAAATGACTGATAGACCACTCAATTCAAATAGATCAGTGAGCTACCTGAAAGTCATACAAGTACACAATCATAATTCAGACCTTAAAATTTGAAAGATATTTAGTCAATTGAACAAATGTGTGTTTGTGGACATGCCAGCTCCTGCTATCTGAAAATAAAACATTTTACTCTTATTTACTAAATTTTCTTTACTAAATTTTTCTTATCACTCAAAATCAGCATTTTGTTTAATTTTATTAGGAATCATTAAAGGAAAGAAAATTAAATACATCTATTTTATGGCATTAACAATTATCAGTAAAATTTCATTTAAAAAGCACAAATTTTAGAGTATAAAATTAAATTTAAACTTGTATCAGATATAGATTGAATTGATGCTGATTATTTTCTAGATCCTGAAAAGTTAGAATTTACAATTGAATTAAAAAAATGTGAACTGCAATTTAGAGCCTACTTCAGTATCATAATTTGAGATTTTCTAAGAGTGTTAGAAATTAATTTTATTTGACTGATAGCAAAGATTTCTAGTCATTAGAAAATGGCATAGTACAGAATTTCTCATAGTCAGAGAGTATACATAGTATTTTTACCACTGTGCATTTCAAATTTACTTAAAATAAATAAAAGTTTGTATAAATGTTCTTTCAAAGCATTTAAGTTTTAGAATGAAAAAATTGAGGCCAAGTCAAGGATTCAGTTGAATGCAAAAAAGTTTCGAGTCTATGAAAAAGAAGTATGCATGAAAGTCACACCTCTTACTTATTGGCACTTTTTCCCCCAGAAAACGTTATAGCTTACAATGGAATTATAAAGACATATCCCTTTATCAAATCTTTTTCTTAGCTTTGCTAAAAATTAATTACACAAAACAACTTGACATTGAGAAGAAAAAACTAGTATACATAGCAACCAAATAACCAATTCCCATACCCTTTGGCTACCATGTTTTTTTTTTTTTTTTTGGTTTTTCTTTTGGTGGTACTGGGGATGGAACCCTTCCACCTCCGGGGTATATGTCCAGACCTATTTTTTTTATATTTTATTTGGAAACAGGGTCTCTTAAGCCCGTGCGGCTGGCTTCCAACCTGCGATCCTCCTGTCTACACCTCCCAAGTGCAGGGATTACAAACGTGCGCCACCACGCCTGGCCTTTGGCTACCACTCTGAAACAAAGTAACAGTCAAATGACCTCAGCTATACAATTTACCTCATAATTTTTTTGCTTCAATAATAATGACTATGAGATAAAATGACAATAAGATAATTTAAATGAAAAGAAAAAAAAATGAAAGGCCAAAATGAGTTTAGAAATATTAAAGAAGGTACATATAGATACGATATTAAAATAGACTCATGAAGCTACATAGTTTTATTATCATAGAAAACATAGGTATTTGGCAAGAATGAATATATACATATATACTTGCTTTGTACAAATAAATAGCAAATTTTCACAGTCTTTATAGTGATAAAACATCACTTCGAAACTCCTTTACATAGACATAGAAAATGCATTAAATTACAAAAAGTCTCATGGTTCAGCATGGGAGCACATGTTGACAGAATAGTTTTATTGCTAGTTTTGTTGATTTGTTTGTAAGTACACAAAATCAAGCACATAATATTGCATAGAATGACACACACTCACACAGGTGCATGAAAAGCAACGAACAGCATCTCAGTAAGCCATGTGGGTTTCTTAAACATCCTTTTGTGGCTTTAATACTGTACCATGAGTGTAACATTGGGAAAGGCTGGGTAAAGAGTAGATAGAACCTTCCTATACATTATTGAAATTTTACAAATCTGTAATTATTTCAAATGGTAAATTCAAAATAATTAGCCTAAAATGGTCTGTTCTTTTATTTGGTACTGAATGATAATGAAGAAACTACAGAATTTATATTACTATGTTATGTTTGTCTTTGCTTGAAATACCAAAAGACAACATCAAATATTGATAAAACTATATATTCTCAAAAATATTCAACAAAAATAATTTATATAACTAAGATATTAATTACAAAAATGAAGGTAAGTTCTGGTGTATTTGTTTGCACAAAATAAATAGCTAAAGCTAAAGATTGTCCTAGCATATACATCCTGGTAGCTCATAATATTATGCAAACATACATCCCCATACACCTGAGAGTTTTAGTATGACTATTAGGAAAAAATTTAAAGAGAGATCATAAAAAAGAACAAAATTATGTCATTTGCAGGAAAATGAATTGAATTGGAGAACATTATGTTAAGTGAGATTATTCAGTCACAGAAAAAAAAAAATGGGATGCTCTCCCTAATATGGGGAACCTAGGGAGGAAAAGGGTCATAGGAAGAGCTCTAGAGGAAGAAGGAGAAAAATAATTGAGCAGATAAGATCACCTAACTGAGGGAAATGGAAAAGGGGAAGAGGGAAATTCCTTAATGTACATGATGTAAATTCACAAACATCAATGTCAATAAAGGAAGGAGGAGGCAATGGGGTGGGAATTGGGGAAAGGCTACATGAGTGGTATATGAATGTATGCCTCTACCATCTTCTACCCCATTAAGATGTATGAATACAATAACCAATAAAAAAGAAACAAAGATAAGTATGTGATTATTTTTTTTACTTAATTTTTAAATCTCTTTTGAGGAGCCCTGTAGCTCAGTGACAAAGTGCCTGCTTTGCAAGTGTGGCACTCTGGGTTCGATCCCTGGATCCAAAAAGACAAAAAAAAAAAAAAAAAAAAATCTCCTTTAAATTTCTGTTTTACTTTAAATTTCTTTTCTACTATTTTTTTTACCCAGTTTGCTTCAAGGAATATAAAAATAACATTTTCTATATGAACTTCAATAAAGGAGAAAACATTTTTGTTTGCTGATAAAACATACATGACAGAAATCAACGAAATAAAAAGCACTAAAATAGCCTTAGAAATCTAATTATACCCATTGCCCTAAGCAAATAGGATTTTGCATTTACAATGAATCCCTCTATCAGTATTGCCATAGATTTTCGATGATCTGTGCTATTTTAATATGAAAAGAGTATACTATTTTATAAATGTATTTGTCATATTCTCACAATAAAACTTTATAAAAATAATTTTTAAATAGGAAAAATAAGCTGAATGCTTGGCACTTTATCTTTCTGTGATAGGATTTTTCTGCATATTAAGTAAATATTGAACTAACAGATAATATATTTGGTACGTTCAGATAATAACTTATCATCTTTTCAATATATTTCTATTATTTTAGGTAAACTATAAAGGCATTTTATTATAAATTAATGAACAATAGTGATGCCTTATTTTCAGTGTCTGTGATTGAAATATTTTTAAGGCATTGTGGCCACTATTTCCTTCAGTGCTTTCCTGTGCTTTTTAGACCACCTATGAATGTTTCAGAGGAGCATACCACTGTCATTCACATTACATGCTTATGTTTTATGAAGGCAGAAACAATGTAGTAAAACTTATTTGCATATATAAATATAAATTTCATATATAAATATAAATATAAAATTTCCCCCAAATCTTATTTAACAATTGTTATAACTTAAGAACAGGACTTTGATCAAAATATTCATGTTTTGTTGTTGTGTTAAGGATTGGATCTGGGGCATTCTACTTCAAACTACACTCCTAGCCATATTTTATTTTTTATCAGTTAATAAGATTTTACAAAAAGATTCTGAGGCTGACTTTAAACCTGTAATCCTTCTGTCTAAGCTTCTGAAGTACTGTAGTTACTGACATGCTCCACCAGACTTGGCTCATAAAATCTTTTAATTCCCAAATATCAACTCATTATCTTCAATGATATTCCATAATCCACACTCACTTTTCTATCTCAGTGAGATATGTGTCTTGCTTTCTCAGTCTTCATTGACCATTAATGCCTTTGTCCCTGTAAGTAAGCTTCATAAGCCTCTACAAACATGCAAATTTTATCTCTTCTTTACCCATTGATTCCACTTTTTCACTTTCTGTAACTTTCTAATTGATGTAGATCTGGAGAATAGTCCCACAAAAAATATTGTTCAGACCATTTGTATGAACTAATATCTATTGGTGAAACAATAGGAAGCTTTATCATTATAGTCTTGATAATGCTTTTAATAAGATATAAACTACATTGTTTGTATTTTTATTGGCACTGATACTGTTTTAGTTTAAACCTGATTAATTGTATCTTGCCAGGGATGGTGGCCCACGCTTGTAATAGAGCATTTGGGAGGCTGAGACAGGAGGCTTGTGATTCGCGAACAACTTCAGCTACTACTTAATGACCCTTTGCAACTCAGTGAGACCCTTTTTCAAAATAAAGAATAAAAACTAGGACTGAAGGTATAGCTCTGAGGTAGAATGCACCTGGGTTCCATCCCCAGTATAGCAAGAAAAATATATATATAAAATTGTATCTGAACTTATGTAGTATCTTTTTATTATATTAACTATTACTATAATAACATCTCTTTGCTTAAAAATCTTCACATGTTGCTCTATACTCTAAAGTTAAAAAGCCAAACAAGTACTATGTCAAAGAAAGCACTTTTGATATGAATCATGCATAACCTTCTACCTGCATTTATATTTTAATTTCAGAAAATATCAATTTCAAACAAAATCATATCAAAAGCAAAAAGGACATTAATATTAATAATAAAGTCAAGTCTCTAAAATAACAAGCATCCTTAATATATATGTAACTAATAACAGAATCAATATACCTGAGGTAACATTTTATCAAACTGCAATTAGAAATAAATCCTACATTCTCTTTTTTATTTTTTTATTGGTGCATTTATTAATACATCTTAAAAGGGTACAAGATGGTGGAGACATACAAGCACACATCACCCAATTAGCCCTTACCCAATTCTGGCCCCATTCCTTCCCCCTCCCTCTTCTCATGTTTGGTTTAGTGACTGATTTTAATATGTTTATGAATGTGCATATGTGAATTTAGAGAATTTCCCTCTTCTCCCCTCCCATCCCCTCAGTTATGTCACCTTATTTGCTCATATATATAATATCTCCTTCATCTAGAGTCCCTCCAATGACTCATTTTCTCCCTAGCTTTTGCATATTAGGGAGAACATCTGATTTCTTATATTTTGTTACAGATTTCAACACTACTCTTTCAGCTGTTGTTAGGTAAGACAGGCAGAAGATCAGTATTGGTGATGATCCAAACAGGATTCTCAATCTACTTGATTTAATAAAATTTATAAAATAAGGTTATTTTTACATTTTCATGGAACATCCACAAAAATAGACCACAAACTGGTACCTTAACAATTTGAAATAACTGAAATCAGCCTTAAAGAAAAACAAAATCACACTATTTGCAAGAAAATGGACTGAAATGGAGAAATTATACTGACTACAGACAGTCCCAAAGAATGAATATATGCATGTTCACTCTTATATGTGGAAGCCAGAGAGACATTCAGAAATAATGACAACATAAGATACATGAGCTGAGACTCCAGAGGAATAAATGAGGGAATTAGGAAAGTGTGGGGGGGTCAAAGTCATAAGTAATCCAATAGTAAAAATAATGCTATGAATGTATACACAATTGCCAATTCCACTCTCAAAAACTTGCAAGGTTAGGGTGAGGGAGGGGAAAACTTAAGGTGTAGAGCAACAAGAGTGTGTACATGTAATTTTTCTGAGAATCTCTAGCCCAATGTGATGCAAAATTACAATGTACCCAATTAGAAAAAATATAATTGAAATCAAACAATGCATATTTTTGGATTACACTGAAAGTAAACTAAAAAATAATAACAGAAAGTATCTCCAAATATTTAGACATTAAACCACACATATCCAAATAACACATAGGTTATAAAAGAAATCTCCCCAGCAGTTGGGAGGCTGAGATAGGAGGATTGTTCTGGTTCGAAGCTATCCTCAGCTACTTAGTGAGGCTCTCAGCAACTTAGTGAGACCCTGTTTCCAAATAAAATAGAAAATAGGTCTAGAAATGTAGCCCGGAGGAAGAAGGCCCCTGGGTTCCACCCCCAGTACCACACACAAAAACCAGACATCTCAAGAGAAATTAAGATTTATTGTGAATTTCATAAAAATGATAATATATTTATGACAACTTAACAAATATAATAAAAGCAGAGTTTACACAAAATATGATAGCATCAAATGCATAGATTAGAAAATAAGAATTATAAATCAATAACCAGAGAAATACTCTAAACTTTAACTTAGGACACTAGAGAAAGAACATAAGTATATGTCTAAGAAAATTAGAAGAAAAATGTTATAAGAATTAAACCAAAAAAATTAAATTGAATATTTGAATATAAAAAACTATAAAGAAAATTATCAAAATTAAACCATAATTTTCATTTTTAAAAGATGACTAAAACCTATAAACATCTATCTAGTATAACAAACTAATAAGGAGAGAAGATACAAACTGCCCATAGCAGAAGTGGAATAGTGGTATTTACTGCTGATGTTATGAACATAAATAATAATAAAAATGTACTATGAGCAACTCTGATTAATTTGAATCAATTCTGAAAAGATATACATTATAAAACTACACCCACAGAGATCTAGAGATTCTGGATAGAAATGAATATATATATATATATATATATATATATATATATATATATATATATATATTCTTTTTTCCTTTATTGGTGATGAACTGGGGGGGGGGATTCTACCTCCCAGCTATACCTCCAGCCCTATTTTTCATTCTTTATTTATTTATCTTATTTTATTTTATTTTTTGCGGGTTTGGGGATGGAACCCAGGGGCATTTGACCTCCGAGCTACACCCCCTGCCCTACTTTTTACTCTTTATTTTGAAACTAGGTCTCACTGAGTTGCAGAGGGCCTCAGTAAATAGCTGAGGCTGTCCGCGAACCGGAATTCTCCAGGTCTCAGCCTCCCAGATGCTGGGATTACAAGCCTGTGCCACCAGCCAGACTTCATTCTTTATTTTGAAACAAGGTTTTACTGAGTTGCAAAGGACCTCACTAAGTAATAACTGAGGCTGGCTGTGAATTGTGATCTTCCTTTTTCAGCCTCCAAAGTACTGGGATTACAAGCATGTGCCACCATGCCCGGTTTAGGACATTTAAAAAAAAATGAACGAGTAATATCATTCCACAAAAGAAATACTAGAACTCGAAGAATTCACTGGTGAATTTTAGCAGAAAGAAGTTCTCCACATTTTTATCCCCAGAAAATAAAAGCAAGAATACTTTCTGGCAATGGTAAGGGTGGATTTCTAAATTTTTCCCAGAATTTCTAGAATTTATTATATAAATTGATTAGATTTACAGATGTTAAAATACTCTAATGGAGCACAGATAGCTCATAATATGATCTGGAAATAGGAGACACAAAATATCTGGGTTGATAGTTCTACTTAACCAATTAAAAATATAAAAGAACCAAATGGCTGTATATATACTTTAAAACATTTTTGGAAAATGAATGTGATGAGGTTGGTTGGTCGTTCATAATGTCACTTGACAAAGGGGTGCAAAAAAAGGATGAACTTGAGAATTCTGATTTCTAGCTTATGATCACTTAAATTAGCTAAAAATATTTTGGATTGTCCTAAAAGATATCCTTTACTTTTCTATGGGTGACATTTCTGAAGATACAACACAAATGTACAACTATGACTGGCTGAATTACAGCAAAATTTGAACTTTTAGAATTGAATGAACATTACAGTTAAAGAAATGTCATTGGAAAAGTACTGGATTTTGTAAGTTGCAATGAGAACATGTTAGGAGACTCTGATGAAGCTGGAGACCGTTAGCCAATCATTCTCATGAATCTTCTTGCAGTGGAAGAAGCCTCTCCATTTGCATTAGAAATGACCTACTCATCCCAGGATGCCAATTTTATGCTCCAACTCTCAGTGATATTGGACTCTTTACCCTCATCTTAGAAGATGAATCCTGCCTCAATTAATGAAACTACAGTGTCCTCTCCTCAGGCAGTTGCTATGGAAGACAATACTGATTGCACCTCCATCAATCACCTATCTTTGACATTAGACAAATAACTAGAAAAGCCCCCAAAAGATCAAGGTGAAATGCAAAATGATTCATGAAATGTATGCTGCATTCAAAAAGAAAAGAAAAAACATTGAATTTACTGCTTCATTTTTCATATACATCCAACTCTCTCTTGCACACATTGTTATAACTTACCTTTATAACCTAATCTTTCTTATAAAAAGTTCAGGAATAAAAAAACAGCTTAGGCATAAGAGAACATTATGCTTATAAGTGTTGAGTTTCAACTGTAAAAAATGCTCTGTACAAACTAAGATCTCCTCTTAAGAGTGAAGAAATACTTTTCCAGTTACTAAAAATAATTGTGGTTATAAGCTTTCATCAACAACTCTCCTTGAAAATCTACTATACAGAGCTGCTGGTTAAGATCACTCTGCCTTATTGGGAAAGCCTACTTAAAATGCCTGGTCATTGTGGGGCTATGTAAGCTTGACCCTTTTGCCTCACTATTTATAATAATTTTCTATGGTTGCAGTGTTTGTTCCCTCCCAGACTCATGTTGAAATTTGTCATTATAACAGGGTTAAGATGACAGGGCTTTTAAGAGGTGATTAGGTCATGAAAGCTTTACGGTCATGAGGAGGTTTAATGCCTTAATAAAAAGGACCCCAACAGTGGGCTTTTTCTTAGGTCTTCTGCCATACAGCCATGTGAAGCCCACTATTCTCTCTGGGAATAGAGAAATTGAGCACTAACCTCGTACAGCACCTTGATCTTGGACTTCGCTGCTTCCAGAGGTAGAATTTAGTAAGTTTATGTTTATTATAAATTTCCAAGACAGAGATCATGTTACAGTAGCAAAAATAAACTAAGACACCAACATCTCTGTAAACGTCCTAACATGTCTACAGGTCTATAAGGAGAAACAGCTCCTGTATTCTAGACAGAGATAGTGCCTCCACCGAAGTATCCTCAATTTTGAGTAAAAACCATCTGTCAAAGAAGGAAGCCCCAAACCATGAAGTTTTAATAAAAAGAAAACAATCACCTAAGGTTTCTGTGCATTTGCCCCTGCTCTGCCTGTTTTCATCTCCTGCTCCTCCCATGTGGTCCCTGTGAGCTTGCTATGCCATGGATGCTTGTTTTCTGTTCTCCTCAAAGGAGAAAAATGTTGAGAAATGAAACGTTACGTTTGCCTGAAACAATAACTCTCTGTAATTTGATCCCAAGAAACAGATGAAGAAATTTCAGAGAGAAGTGTTAGGGTGAGATATGTTTGCTTTCTGTTAGAAACAAAATGTCTTACTTTATTTCCTATGCTCCATTTTTTTTTTTGTTTTAGTTTTCAACAAAAGCTCAAACCCAAAATGATGACCAAACGTCATCAAGATAATCAACAGAAAAGATGTGTCTTAATGTTAACATAGCTTCACAAAATTATCCATATAATTTGCAATGTTTAATGTAAGGTTATTTCCCCCAAATTTAAGCATATCTGATAAAATGTCTACATCTAGAATTTTTTTTATATGATAAAGCTGCCAGAATTAGTACTAGAGGAGGAAAATACCTATCAATTTAAGATAGATTTGAATACACAAAGGGATACAGCATGTAATTTGACTTTTGGAATGCTGATAAAAATATATTCAGGGTGAAATTAGGTCTGCACACTCTATAAGAATCAGTCTTTATAGACAATATCTCTCCTTATCTAAAGAATTCTTCCAAAAACAAAATATTTAAGATTTAAGCTTCCTTTGGGAGTTATGAAGTTATAATATTGAAAGTATTTTGTGAGCTGTTTTATATTCT
Organism: Muscardinus avellanarius; assembly: GCF_963383645.1. Lineage (NCBI taxonomy): Eukaryota > Metazoa > Chordata > Mammalia > Rodentia > Gliridae > Muscardinus > Muscardinus avellanarius. The sequence continues at coordinate 90,499,003 of NC_137791.1, forward strand.
GCAGCAGTTTAAATTGAGTATTAACATGATTTGTAAGAAATTTGTGAAATGTTTCCTTGGGCAAGTTTCAATTAAACAAATACCCCATTTGTTGTATAATTATAATCAGTAAATAATGCCACTCAACTGCTTTGAATAATTAAGTCTTCATTCATATTCACTGAAGTGAACTGATTTTCTGTGACTTCTCTCAGCAACCTAAGTTTTTGGTCAGCTAAGGAACATTTTTAAGGGAATTTCAGATATATTTTAGAAATAAGAACTGATGCTAAGAACACTTATATTGTGAAGAGAAAACTTCATTCATTTATAACTGTTCTTAGATTCTGAGAATAGGTTCTTTTCATATCCTTGTTTTATTCACCATTTTTATGTTCTAAAATTGAATAGTTTTATCATTCCTATGTGACTGATCACCTCAATCACTTACAAGTTGCGATCTGAGCTTTGGATAAGTTTATAAATGAGCAATTGGAGACACAGGGGTAATCAAATGTAACTGGACCGTAAATGATTTGTCTAGTTATTAGGTTATCCTAGCAACCAGACTGGATGACCCAATCAGCAATCAATTTTTCTGCTCCACCACCCAAGCAATTGGGCAAAGCTAATCAAAGATTTCAATGACCAATTCTATGTGCTTTATATATATACATCTATTGTATTTTTAATCATACATAGCAATGTAGCTTTTATTTCTTTTCTAAATTTTTGTTTTCACAACTCTGCCTTCCTATCCTATTTATTTTGCTGTACTTTAATTATTTTGATTAAATATGTAGGTACATATTTTAATAATAGTACTATTCATTTAGTGTTTTAATGTCTTCTTATGGTAATAATAGTACTATCAATTTAGTGTTTTAATGTCTTCTTATGATAGCTATTTTACCACATATTAGGGAGTTTTTAGTGTTGAGAATAATGAACATGACACTTTGTGTAGTTGTAATTTACCAGCTTAAATGAGAAGCTCACAAGGCTGATATCAGAACAAATATTCTGCTAGCTCAGGGGAATGCTCTGATGGTGGTGCAGTACATTGAAGATCTTGGGCAACATGATTTTTTACTTCATTCCCAGAAGCAAACACACTGACAACCTGAAATGATAAACTGTTACCATCTCCACACTAGGGATTGTTAATGTGATTTATCCTGAAAAGGTTCTGTTCACTGAAACTTTTGGCATTGGCAAGGAAAATGGAAATGCATCTTACATTCAAACTATTTCCAGTCTGCTGAAAATATTTTTGCACACTTTGTCATTTTATTTTCAAAAGCACTGGGAAAAATTGAATAACAAAGAGAAAAAATATTTACACAAGAATATATATATATACACTTATATATTAATTTTACATATATTTATATATATATGTAATTCTTAATTTTAAAAATACATTGTATAGCCAGGCATGGTGGTGCACACTTGTAATCCCCAAGCTAGGGAGGCTGAGACAGGAAGATCACACAGGTTCGAAGCCACCTCAGCTACTTAGTGAGGCTCTTGGCAATTTAGTGAGACCCTGTTTCCAAATACAATATAAAAATAGGTCTGGGAGTATATCTTGGAGGTAGAAAGCCTCTGTGTTTCACCTACAGTACCACAAAAAATACATTGTATACACTTATAGATAGGAGTCAACAACAAAATATAGCATATTTTATGAAATATACAATGTATTATTATCTACCAGAAATTATAAGATGCCTCATTATTCCTTTTTGTGTTCTTAATAGCATATTATGATTATTGATTAGATTCTTAAATTGCTTATATATTGGAAAATTTTCTTCGATTATGAGATGGAATATTTTTATAAATTTTTCCCTTCAATGAGTTTGTTATCGTTAAATCAAGCTAATAAAGGAAATGCATGGTAATTGGTTGATTTTCTTTCCAATCATTTGTTAGCTTTCCAAATAATTTATTGTTTTCTCATGTTATTTAAAAATAATCAAGGAGTTTATTTAAGTGACATTATGAATTTATGCATTCAACATATATAGTACAATATGTGTTATGAACTATTAAAGGTAAGTTTTTTTTATTATACTTCAAAGTAAATATTAACCTCCTTCTGGTTATAATATATTATGATTCTGACAATGTTCCAAAGGCTAAAATTAGTAAAATTTGAAAGATATGTGTTATGTAGTTATAATATTGACTTAAAATATATTAAAAGTATATGAAACTTAAAAAATAAAATATTTTATTTCATCATAAAACACTAAATAAAAACAATAATTAAAAATTATGATGTCAGAATTTCTTGATGAAAATGAGGAAAAATTGTCTTTGTAATACTAATGATTCTCATCTCTTGTTTTTAATTCAACATCCTGGATCCAAGAGATTTTTCCTAACTCTCCCTTAGGAGGAAAAAAAGCTTCTGATTTTTGCTTTTATTCTAGAAGCAATGAATCTATGCCCTGTTTCATGGAGATAGAATATTTAGATTTTTACTTATTACTAGGATAAACGTGACATTCTTGAGATTTCTGCATCCTAAGCAGAAGTAAATTATTAAGTAACTATGTTTGACTTTGTTTTTACAGAAATAAGTAACAGAAACAATTTTTGTAAAAGGTGAATAATGATAATAGAGACTGGAGGGCTCCATAATGAATTAAATTGGCTATCACATTCTTCTAGCATAATATCCTTCCATTTGATGTGCATTCATTTTATAATTATGCTTTAAAGTAAAAATGGACCTCCTACCCAAAATTCGATACAGGTGTCAAGACTAGTAATGCCAGGCATGCAACAACAATGTAAAAAAATTATTTTCACAATGTAGAATTTTGAGGAGAAAATGATGCAGGCATTTAGGCAGGTCTTCATAGCTTGAGAGAACAGGGAAGAAGAGGGGCTTGAGTTTTTTGTTTTTTAAGAGGTTAGGGTGGTGAGGGTTTCTATAAATGGGCTGGAATCAAGAAAGGGTTCCATATCAATTTGCATAGATATGGAACAAATAAGTAGCCAAATGTTTTATGCATTAGCTTTCAACATTTCTTAACTTAAATAAATTACCTCAAGCAAATGACATTACAGAAACTGGAGTCTTTATAAATACCTCTAGGAACTCCTGTAAGAACTATTAACAGTTCATTATGAGCTATTAACAGTTCTTTAAATGTTGTTCAAGAGCATCATAGAAAGATCAAAATTGTGGCAAATGTAGCTCTAAAATTTTTATTACTGTTACTCAGTGCAGGGGTTTTATGGTGATGCTTGTAGCTTATGAAACAGTTTCTGTGCTCAACTATTTAGTTTAATTTCTGTTTTTTATTTTTGGGGAGAATATTTTCTAACTTGGAGAAAGGATAAAAACATTTTTGCTGTGAAGCTCAAGCATGGCAGTTCTAGAGAGTTCTGCATGTCCCCATATTGAACAGGCAGGATGGAAGGACCGTTTTCAGATTGGCTGGGCATCCCTGGCTGTTCTACACACAGTGTGTGACATACATGCAGCCTCAGTGTCAAGCTTCCAAGGCTCCTGAGGCTCTTGAGTGTTTATGAACTCAGCAGATCAAAAATCTGCAGACAATGAGTGGAGCAGCCACAAGTCACAAACTGACAGTTCTCTTTCCTTGGTGCAGCCTTGCCATGGGGTGTGTCTCAGGAGAAAAAGGTAGACCACTGGGGTAGACAATAGTGACCATGGACTCACTGTCCCAGGGTGCAGTGCAGTAACTTCAGGAGACTTCCAGGTAATGAGATCAGAGAGAAAAAGTTCAAATCTTTTAGAAACCTGTGGTAGATATGACACAGACTTCTCATAACCAGCTCCTGCAGAGTCAGTACATAATCATTCTTTGTTTCTCTGGCCTCTGCTGGAAGGTGCTACATCATCAGGTTCTCTGATGAAGAAGAGAGAAGCTTCATACCCAACACTTGAATGAGGATAGAACAGCCATCACATATGCTGATTTTATTATACAGATAAGGTGGCAAGGCTGTCTAGTGAATGTTGTTATTTATGTACACATGTAGTAGTTCTCAAGATGGACCTAAATCGAGTGCCACAGATGGGAGATGGTTTCCATCCATGGAGAGCTCATTGAAGTTGGGCAGCTGGCAGAGAGAGTATAGCACCCATCATAGGTAATTTCAGTCCACAGTGAGGTACTGCAGAAAAAGGCACAGGTGAAGCCACTTGGGTAAGTTTAGCAAATTACTGATAGAAATGTCTAGTGTCTGCAGCTTCTTCAAATCATCAATGTCTGGAGGTAGGAATTGCAGTTAGCTATCAACTAATAGAATATGACATAAAACTCACAGTCAATTTCTGGGTAGGCAACTTCTAAGACATTGTCACTAAGATCCAGACACTGGAGTTTTACAAGAGACCCAGTAGCTCCTAAAACTACAGTATGTTACTTGAGTGGAAGTTTAGTTTCCACAGCCTCATTTATTTTTTAAATTTGGTAATAGAGTCTCACAACGTTGCTGAGAGCCTTGCTAAGTTGCAAATGCTGGCTTTGAACCACTGATCCTCCTGTATCAGCCTCCCAAGTACTGGAATTACAGGCATGCATCACTGTACCTAACTAAGGCTTGGATGCTTCTGAGCAAGGTTTTCTGGCTAAGTTGTCAGGGAGGTTTTTTTTTTTTTTTTGCGATACTGGGGTTCCTGGAAGCCCTTCTACCTCCGGGCTACACTCCCAGACCTATTTTTATATTTTTATTTGGAAATAAAATATTTATATATTTTATTTGGAAACAAATAAAAATTATTTGAAAATAAAATTTTTATTTTATTTTATTTGGAAAATATTTTATTTCATTAAATAAATATATTTATTTAAACCAGTGAGGCTGGCTTCAAACCTGCGAGATCCTCCTGTCTCCGCCTCCCAAGCGGGAATTACAAGTGTGAGCCACCAGGCCAGGCCAGGGAGTTCCTTTTCAAGTAGAGTTTCCCTAAGTATTGCAGTTCTTCACATTCAGTAACTCCAAAAAGAAATGGTGCAGACTTCTATAATTTAAGAACAAATTCTTGAGTTTTTCAAGCCTTGTCACAGAGATTATCTTACAAAGTTTAAATGTCATGACTGAACTATCCCATCAGGCATACTACAGCGCATCTTGTCAAAACTGGTCAATTTCTCAATGATTGTAGAGTCAGTGCTTTAGCGTGCAGACAACATTGAATCTGAATTAATTCCAATGGCAATCAGATACATGATTTAAATTTGTTTAATAGTTTCACAGTGATTATTTATTATTATAATTTAATTGGACATAAGTAATAAGAGTTTAATTTGTAAACTTAGAATGACTTCAGTATCCCCACCTAAGTACAGCAACTACAGAAGTTATTTGAATGTTATACTCCTTCGGCAGGAAGTTGTGTTAAGGAGCTTAATCACATGGGTCAATTGAATAGTGATTTATTTCATCTCCTGTTCAGATAAAAAATATATAAATATAGTCATGATTCATAGTAACATTGCCTTCATATTTAGAAATAAATTTAGTAAAGAATAGTGACTTCCTGATGATAGACATTATTGTAACTGGAATGTTTTCCTACTTTAGTGCTGTTTAGTCTTGATTGTTTATATATACTCAACTTCCTATTTCTTAGTTATAATCTGTTTACCCAAATTCATGAAACCAAATATTTTAAATTTAATTTGACTATCATATAAAACACATTTTTATCATTGGACAAAGAAGAATGAGAAATTTGAAAAGGATAATGATTATCTTCTTAAATAAACAGAGTAGGAGTTAGGCTACCTTGTACACAATATCTTATTCAGCAAATTTTAAATATAGAAAAAAATTGCCCTCATAGATATGAATTTATGAATGTGTGTTAACATGTGATTAATGCAAGTGTGACAGGCTATTTTTGTGCTGTGCTTTCGTTGTATTTCAAACTCCCCAGTTATGAATAAAAACCATAATTCATTTAATCTCTTCTTTGGATACTGCTGGAGACTATCATGAGGTTATGTTTTTTCAATAGAATTATACATTTATAGTAAACAGTCACTACCCTACCAGACTAAAATCTATCAAAAAATTTTTTTGTTTCTTCTTTTCTTTTTACCTTTCTTTCACTCTTGATATTGTTTCTTATAGCATTTATAATACTTTTTCTGTTTCATTCCCTAAGCTGGTTACTTACACTTGCCAAAAATATTCATTAAACTCCTCATAATCTTAATATGATGAGTGTGTGTGTGTGTGTGTGTGTGTGTCTGCGTGCACACACACACGAGTTCTGATTACCTCTTTTTCACCATATTTGTGAAAAAGAAATTTCCTTTTCCTAAGTAGTCAAACACATGAAGTATAAACTTGAAAGTAATTTATCACATATAAATCATAGCCTGGTGATAGCTCAAATATTCAGGGCCTCATGACTTTTTTATTCAGTATTAGAGTAGATAAGCAGAGAAGATGGAGACAGGTTATAAGATAAAAAAGCAACTTCTCTCCTTACTTTCTAGGGAAGACTAAAATTGGCTTGTTGAAATAATAGTATGTAATGGGAGATAAAGCCTCTTAGGTGAAGTATTAGATGAGATGAAGCTACTTTGATTGATAAGGGATCTTGAGGAGAATATTTTGCATAGGTAGAAACATGTCTGATAAAGAACAAGTAAACTTATGTCTTTGGGGCTCTTTAAGAATCAGAGATGTTAGGGCAAACGATATAATTTAAGCCGTAAAATAATTATATATAATATTTATTATATTTGTATGCACATATATTTATCTGTATATGTATATATACATATATATATGTGTGTGTGTGTGTGTGTGTATTTCTTTAGCCATCCTTAATTTTGTGCTGATAAAAATAAGTTCTTCTATTTGAAATTCAAGTTATTTAATGTTCTTCCTTTTATCCTCTAACAAATCCCACAGAACCATTTATTTTTATTTTATTTACTTTTTATTTTTATTTTTTCTTTGTAGGTGTGTGGTACTTGGGATTGATTTTAGGAATATACTACCACCGAGGTATATTTCAGATTTCTTTTTTATTTTGAAGCAAGATCTCATTACATTTCTGAGGTCTCAAACTTGTGATCTTTTGGTCTCAGTTTTGTGTCCATTTATTAAAATTAATTATCTTACCTTAGTTCTATTGTATCATTATTCTATTCAGGATTACAAATCGTTTCTCCTACCACTCTACTACTGCTTCAAGAATATAGAAAAATCATCAGGTTTACTTTTGAAAGACAAACTTTTACAAAAATGCTCTATAAATTAGTAGACTATAACTTTTTTCTCTATTTCAGTCAAACTTGAATATTTCTGGGGAAATTAACAAACAAACTGAAATATTGTAACAGCAAACAACAAAAACCTGACACCAATGGGGATTTTTTTCTCAGTGATTTAGGAGTTCTAGACTGCCTCCATTGGAAAGCTCAGCCTCAACATGAAGCCTCTACCTACAAGAAATGAGATGAATTAAACAACAACACCAACAAAAAAGTAGAGTTTTAAAAATGGCTTTTTCAGAGAGTTATGGATGTCAATTGCACTGCCATTCTATTTGCCCCAAATAGAAACTGATTACAACCTAAGGAGTACTGGTTCTGATAGGAGGAGACACTGCCAAATAGTAGCCCTGCACTAATCAATCTCTAAAGAATAAGCAACTCACCTGGAGCCATGGTGCACATTTGTAATTCTAGTACTCAAGGCTGAAATAGTTGGATCATATGTTTCAAGACCAGCCTAAACAATTTAATGAGACCACCAACAACCAAGGGAGGCTCTGTTTCAAAAGAAAATCTAAAAAGTACTGGAGTGTAGCTCTGAGGGAGAATATACTTGGGTTTAATACCTGGCACCAAAAACAAGACAATAAAAAAGCAACTCCAGCGATTATCATTTCTCTACAAATGTGGAATCTTTACTAATGTTCACAAAATTATAGTCTACAACTTAAAACAAATCACAAAAATATACAAGATTAAAAAAATTATTGGTGCTTTGTAGTCATACATCTTAATGGGATACAAGATGGTAGAGACATACATGCACACATCACCCAATTAGCCCTTACCCAATTCCAGCCCCATTCCGTCCCCCTCCCTCTTTCTCATGCTTGGCTTAGTGATTGACATTGCTATCTTTGTTAAAGTACATCATATGCTTTAGAGAGTTTCCTTCTTACCCTGTTCCATCCCCTCAGGTCACTTATTTGCTCATCTGTAGAATCTCCTTCTTCATCTAGAGGTCCTCCTATGACTTACAAAAAAATTCTCAAAGGACCAAACTGCATTTATTTAATCCAAGCAAGCATAGTGGAATCTATATTGTCTGGAAAAGGTTTTTCTCACAGAAACATTTAACATAATGCTATCAATAATAATGAAAAACAAATGCTTTTCAGGGAAGTGTAAATGATTATTATGTTGATGTTTGATTGTATTTCCTGACCTACAAATCACATTGTGAATCATTCATTTCATTGGGGTGATTTGTTTAAAGGTGTGTATTGTGCAGAGAGAGAGGAGAGAGAGAGAGAGAGAGAGAGAGAGAGAGAGAGAATGAATGATTGTCCTTCACATAAATTTCTTGATTGTCTGGAAATCCAAGAAAAACCTTTCATGACTATCTAGAAAAGCAAGGCCACATTCATATAAAGAAACTGCTTCTCTTTGGAAGAAAAAGATCACTATATTTCTTATTTCTTGCTGAGAAAGCTTTGTTCCTCAAAATAATTTCAGAGTTATTCATTCATCAATTTTCCTTAATTTACCACTGGACCAACCATGGTAGGCTTAAAATATAGATATATTAATTATTTTTATTTAATTTAATTTTTTTTTGTGGTACTGGGGTTCCTGGAAGCCCTTCTACCTCCGGGCTACACTCCCAGACCTATTTTATATTTTTGAAACAGGGTCTCTTACGCCAGCGCGGCTGGCTTCGAACCTGCGCGATCCTCCTTGTCTCCGCCTCCCAAGCGTAGGGATTACAAGCGTGCGCCATCACGCCCGGCGTTAAAATATAGATATTTTAAAACTGTTCCCTTTTCATTATGGGAATTATCTTGTGCAAAGATAGTCCTCAGGGGATACATAAAAATCTTCCAGATCTTGCACTTAAGTTCAACTCATCCTCACACAACATCTACAAACATATTCTAAAATAATCTAATATAAATAAATACCTCCTGTCAGTTGCTCAGTTGAACATGCTGCTTGTAAGTGGCTCAATGCAATTAAGTCTCAGAAACCATCAGGGCTTTGGCATGCCATTCAATGAATAAAACATAACTCTTAGTGAACTCATTTTTTTAATGAAACTGAAAAATTTTCTAAACATAAATTGTGTTCCTGGGTCAATTCTTGCATACATATTATTTCACTCAATTGTGATGCTTACTGTGTTTTCCAGATTAATTGGTATTCAGCTTGAGTAAGACATTATACAGTAAATTAGATTTTTTGCAAACTCTTTATAATAATAGATATATTATGTTGTTCCAAAATGCTTTTGCCTTGAAATGGACAGTTTAATATGTGTGTCATGGTGGGCACAATAGCACATGCCTACAATCCTAAAGAAGATTCCTGGGAGGCTGAGGCAGAAAATTAGCAAGTTCAATGCCAACTTGGGCACTTTAGAGAGTCCCTGTCTCAAAATAAAAAAATAAACAAGCTGAAGATGTAGCTCTGTGATATATTGGCTCTAGGTTCAATCCTCAGTACTACAGAAAATAAATGAATAGTAAAATAGTAATAAAATAAAGTAAAAATATGTGCCCTGAAACTTTCCAAAGTAATTCAGAATTTTCAGTCTCAATTACAAAGCTGATGGGTTTTTAGTTTTTTTTATTAAAAATTCACAATTAATTAATTTGGCCATGCTATGATCTAAGAACATGTATTATAACAAATAACAATAGTGGCAATATTATTTAGTTTTCCTTTTTTTCTTAAGGTAATCATATTTGATCAGATCATCCAGTGTATAGTGAGTTACAGTATTAATTTAACTGTGTTCTCTAGAAGTCTGCCAAGTGTCTTTACTCAAAATTAAATAAAGACTTGGCAAATATTTTGTTCACTGAATTTATTTCATAAATATTTCATGCATATAAAATTTCTAAGACATTCTTCAAAAATTGAAAATAGTGAATATGTATGGCCTATGTTTGGTATCCTACAATTTCCCCATGTAGCAGGAGACATATTTATAAGGGCATAATTATAATAGGATATGACTAGGCAACAGTAGCATTCAGGGTTAGCTTTTATTATAGTATAGAGAGGTAATGTGTAATCTAATGAAGAAAATTTTAGGGCATACAGAAGAGAGATAGACCTCAAAGACCAGGTGAAGTTGCATCTTTTTAATAAAGACAGCACATAAAGTCTCAAAGGCGTATATTCATACAAAGAGTAAAGATTTATACTTGAGAACCTACTGCTTTTGTCACTGTTCAGTTCACTTAATTGCTTCTGAAATAGGAATTTCTGTAAACATTTTAGAAATAAGTTGCTAGCCGGGCGTGGTGGCGCACGCTTGTAATCACTGCACTTGGGAGGCGGAGACCGAAGGATCACGCAGGTTCAAAGCCAGGTGTGCTGTTTTAAGAGTCCCGTTTCCAAATAAAAAAGTATAAAATAGGTCTGGGAGTGTAGACCGGAGTTAGAAGGGTTTCCAGGAACACCAGTGCCACAAAAACAATCAAACAAAATAAGTTGCTGAATTTGAGAGATATGAGCTAACATTTCTTCTTACATTTTTTTTCTGTTGTCATAATAAAATATTTGAGAACATGTAATTTATAAAAATGAAATATTAGAGCTCTCCCTGTGGAACTGTAAAACCTCCACTCTTTTCAACTTTATTTGGAAGATAACTAATTTTTGTTTGGGCCCACAAAGCCTTTGCAAATATATCTCACTTAATGTTTTTAGTACCCCTTTAAAAGATGATAACTTTTTATTCTGGAACTGTTCCGCCTCTGTCTATGGAAGGGCTGCCAGATGATGGGGAGGTCACTAGCTATCATATTAACAGAGTCCTTTAAACAGGCTCTGATCTCCCAGCCACAGCATGTAATTGCAAGTTTAGGCTCCTGGCTCCTGAAATCTTAGGGTAAAATTTAACATGGAAACCCTCTTCTCACAGTAGCCACTGAAAAATATTGCCCTTGCCTGTACACCTCGAAGTAGTGCTGTAATTTTTCTCATTCTGCTGCAATATGTAAGCTGAAACCTATCTATTGGGAAATTACAAAATTGACTCTCATAATACTTTCATTCTTTACAATACTGTTCCTCTATCTGCTTGTACTAAACAATATTGTCTTCCAAAGTATTCTTTTTAAAGAAGCTCTGGACAAGCAATTTTCCTAAAAGTCCCATAAGAATGGGACAAGAAAGCTGGGCATGGTGGCGCATGCTTGTAATCCCAGCCTTTGGAGGCTGAGACAGGAGGATCACGGTTCACAGACAGCCTCAGCTACTTAGTGAGGCCGTTTGCAACTCAGCGAGACCCTATTTCAAAATAAAGAATAAAAAATAGGGCTGAGGGTGTAGCTTGGAAGTAAAATGTCCCTGTGTTCCAACACCAGTACCTCAAAGAAAAAGAAAAAAAAAATGGGAAAGGACACAATAGCCATTTCCAATATATTTATACATTCTATTGATTAAGATCACATTGCTACTGCAAAGCATTCTGCAAGGTACTTAACTTTTTTTGAGCTTCAGACCACTGTAATGGTTTTTCTATTTGATATTATCTTTATATTTTTTGTTTCCTACACTGAGCGTTGATAAGCATTTTTCCTTCTAAATCATCATTACCATCACCTTCCCACTTGTCATGCAATTTTTTTCTCTAGCCTATCTACTTTGACTAGATCTTCCAATACTCCATCTAAACACCCATTCTCTGGATGACTTTTCATCTGCATTCTCACAAACATTTTATTATAAATACATTTTCAGTGGCCAGAAAAGAGTTGATAGTACTTATGCTATCCATATATTATTTTTAATATTTGTAGCATTCAGAATTGAAGCCAGAGAGAAAAGAACAGGATTATATATGAAACCACACATAGTACATTTCATAGGAATATGTCTTCTGTTTCAGGTAAATTTATATAAAAATAGTTTAAATTTTCTCATATTATTAAATTAAATTAACTAACTAAATAAAATAAATAAAATAAAATTATTTAATTAAATAAATAAAATTAATTAAAGTAAAGTAAAATTTCTCATACTAGCTTAAAATAAAAAGGATAATATGAAGACAATAATTGTTATAATCAACTTTTTTTTTAGAAGTTCTTGACCAGACACTTTGTTTGTAGTCCGTGAAATACTGTTTTCTTTTTTTTATCGGTGCATTGTAGTCACACATCTTAATGGGGTACAAGATGGTAGAGGCACACATGCACACTTCATTCATTTAGCCTTCCTACCGCATTCCATCTTCCCTCCTTCTCATATGTGAAATGTTGTTTTCTGATGTGTCTCTTTTAACTCTGATTTAACTTTCATGCTAAAGTGATTATAGTATATTTGTTAAGCACATTTGGTTAAAAAATCTCATTAGATTTTATAAGTAAATAATGACTGTATGCCATATTTTAATTAAAATATGTGGTAACTCAGTTATTTTCATTTTACTAATTTCTAGAACAAACATCCTCTCTTTCTAAAACATAATCTACTTCCTTAAAAAAACTGAATAGACATGTGTTATCTAGAAGTCCTACATTCTAAAAAAATCATTAATTTTATACAATTTTATAATTTTATACTTTAATTGGTATATTCTGAAATATAATTAATACTACTAATATAAATGAGAAATATATTTTGATATATTTTCTTTTTTGTTTTGTTGCTTTGGTTTATTTTTAGAATTCAGTGATATTCGAACTGTTCCCAGACATTAAAAAAATTCAGATTTTATTGAATATTTGTCTGATTTCAGCTCCTGTTTCTTGCCACTTACAATTTTCTGATACTCAGTTTTTTGACTTTTTAAATAAATAATACAAGGTATTTTCAAAAGTTTTCCCAGTGTTTATGGAGGTTTTAGAAAATAATACTACCCATTCACAAATACTTTGTTTTCTTCATCTATATACAAATATACATCTTTATTAATATTATTGTGAATATAAAGTGACCAAATACATAGTAAAATATGTGGTTATGACAGAGAATGCTAAATGGTAAATTAGCAACAAACATTTTCTATTATAAAACCAGGCAGAAAATATCTTGCTCAAGGATGTTGCTGACAATTAAACAGAGATAGGATTTGAACTCAGCTCCAACTTTTCAAACTCTAGGTGCTTACCATTTCACACATACTCACAATCAAGAATGAATATAAGTGGACTCCAAATTTGGCACAATTCTTATATCTATTATTTATGTACTATCTACAAAATATGCAAATAAGAATCTTAAAATTACCTGAATGAGCCTGGCATAGTGGCACATGCTTATAATCCCCGGCTTGGGAGGCGGAGACAGGAAGATCCCGCAGGTTCAAAGCCAGCCGTGCTGGTTTAAGAGACCCTGTTTCCAAATAGAAATATATTTAAAAAAATAGGTATCTGGGAGTGTAGCCCGGAGGTAAAAGAGTTTCCAGGAACCCCAGTACCACAAAAAAATAATAATAATACCTGAATGATTTGGTTAATAACAGCCTTTATATCTCAAGTTACCATATGCATGATGCTTCCACAAAGAGTCAAGCTAACCTCATTGCTCAACTTTGTGTACTGCATGTTAACCTGTTTACTTTTAAATTCATTCAAAAATTAGAATCTTTCCAGATTATCCTAACCACTTCATTTCAAAGATCCATCACATTTGCAAATATTACATTGCCTGTACTGTAAGGTCTTAACCAATTTTTATTCAAAGAAAAGTAAATGTATATCTAAGTTTTCTCCTTCTTCATCTAGAGTTCCTCTTATGATCCATTTTCTTCCAAGCCAATCACTATGCCAACCATTAGCAGGCGGGTGTGGGGAGAAAATGGGGTGGAAATTGGGGAAGGGCAAAATGAGTGATGTGTGCATGTGTGCCTCTCTCAACTTGTATCCCATTAAGATTTATGGCTACAAGGTACCAATAAAAATAAATAAGTAAATAAATAACACATGAACTTAAAAAATAAATATAAAATTGTGCATATTACCATATAAAAAAGAAAAAAAGAAAAGTAAATTTATTTCAAATGTGAATCATCCACCAAATGCTCAAAGTTTAATATTTATGAAATTTAAAAATTAAAGCACAGCACAGATCATATATATCAGTGCAATTATTTGAGTTCTGACATGCATTTCTACATGTCCTCTCACATGGCTATCTCACTTATAGGAGGTTCAGAATGGTTTCTGGCTCAGCACTCACATCAGAGTTATTCTGATGACTCCCCTCTGTTATTTCTCAACAAGTACTTTTTGGTGACCATCAACTTAGCATTTCTAGTAATACATATCTACTTTATATATAACACTGTTTCTCTGTCAGGATATCAGCATATTATTTTGGTTTTCTTCTATCATAAACATATTTAATTGCTTCATACTCTAGAGATCACTGTTGAACCTGGGTTGATGTTTAAAGTTACTCTACAGTTGAGTAAGTAGCAGACGACTTCCCTCATGTGATTGTAGTACTTGTCTATTTGCCTGGAATCCAGATGATGCCATTATTTGGCTTAGCATGACATTACTTAGTAATAATTTAGATTGTGGCTTGTTGTCAAAATAATGTGTGGATATTAAAATCCAAGGAATGTAATTTTGTTGTTGATTTTGTTTTCAGCACTTTACATAAATTAGTTTTAATAAAATCATTTTATCCCAGAAAACAATGAGTACCTTAAGAGCCTTTTTTATACCCCCTCATGATTTTTAAAATAATTTCAAACATTCATCTGGTACTTATTTTGTGTCTGACTTCAACCTGGATTATCACAAAGTCATTTTTGCAATATTTTCATATGATGGGTAATATTCTTTGCAGATGATAGATTAAACAATTGTGATTAAAGGAGGTTAACTAGCTCAACCAGTGCCACACAGCTAGAAATGTCTGGGACTTGGATTACAAGGCAGGCAGTCTAACTTCATAGTTCTTTCTCTTAATCATTTTGCTATACACCTAGAAGTAATAAAGTAGGAAATAACTACATCCCGATATAATAGGTTAAATGATAAGGCTTTGTGTGTGCCTTTAGCGGGGGGCACTAATGATTGAATCCATAGACATTCTATCACTGAGCTACAAACCCAGTCCTATTTTATTTTTATTTTAAACAGGGTCTCACTAAATTTTGGACAGCCTCACAAAGTTACTGAGGCTGTCCATAAACCTGTGATCCACTTGCCTCAGCTTCCCAAGTACTGAAATTACTCCATGTCAGACTAACAATAAAGTTTTTATTTTATCTATTGTAGTTTCATTTTCTTGAATAAGGTAGTCAATAATTCATACAAACTACATGGGTTAATTGGTAACAAAATTTTACAAAGTAGTATTTATAAAAATACCTTCAGAAAAAATACTAATATTGATAAAAAACTGCTTTTTCTAAAGGAATAACAACTCCTTTTTAATATCCAGCTATTTCTAGAAATATTAGTGGTCACCTATTTATGGAGAAATGTTGAAAAATATTTTAGAAATGCAGAATATCATCATAACCAGTTACTCCAATTAGAGTTGAGTATTCAGTAAGAGAAACAGAGATCACTTAGTGATTTTAGAAGGAACAAAATGTACAGCCTAAGAATTTGGGAAAGGAAATGTTCACATTTTTGGTTTAGTTACATGCTTAACTTAAATTAGGAATGTTTGTTGGAAAGGAAATTGCTGTCATCAGTGCTGTCTTGATTCTTTTAAATGGCCACATACACTTTTTTCTGATTATTGAGTGGGTAACACAGAGAAGACTGAATTTCCTCCCCACTCTTTTTAATAGATTCCAAACTTTCATCCTATGAGATATTATTGGAAATATGAAAATTTAACACATAATATAACTTTTATTTTATTTTATTTTTGCACTTCTAAGGAACCCAGGGGCATTAGTACTTCCAGCTATACCACCAGCTCTATTTTTTGTTTCTTATTTTGAAACTGGGACTAAGTTGTGTAGGACCTCACTAAGTAGCTGGGGCTGGCTGCAGACTTGCGATCCTCCTGTCTCAGCTTCCCAAGTACTGGGATTACAAGTGTATACCGTCACACCTAGCTTCCATAGCTTCTGTTTTTAGCTAAGTGGTAACTAACAGAAAAGAAGCAGACAAATGATGATAACCTCTTAGTCATTAGTAATTTTAGTGGAGAAAACAGATTTTGTGGCCAAAGTACTATCATAATGTGATCCTCTTCCTGTGTTTCAGTCTAGACCTTGGGAGAATTCATCTAAACACAAGATTATAGCAACAAAATGGAAGTATTTCAAAAGTATCACTTTTTCATGGCAATCTATATGCAAAAAAAGTAATATTAAATTTCCAAAATGTTGGCACTTTTAATTCTTTTTTTTTTTTTTTTTTTTTTTTTTTAAACAGTCTCTTAAGCCAGCTTGACTGGCTTTGAACTTGCGCGCCATCCTCCTGTCTCTGCCTCCCAAGCTCGGGGATTACAAGTGTGGGCCACCATGCCCTTCCTTTTTAGTAGTGTAATTCCACCTCCTTGGATGTGAAGTTAAAATCACATACTTCCACATAGGGTGGGAAGAGAATAAAGAAAAAGAGATTGCCTTCTTTAAAAGTATAAGGCTTGTACTCAACAAAGAAAGTGAAGAGTTGATGAAATATGAAGTGCTCAGTTGCATTTGAGTTTGCTATGATAAGAGGGTTGATTATCTTTTGTTGAGTTAGTTTCTGAATAGGGGCAATGGGTAGATATCAGAAAGAATATTTTAAGTATACAAGTATTAATGAAAACTAAATTATCTCATATTTAAATAGAGAAAGAATAGATTTGTATTCTAAATTAAAACAAAGAGTAGCTATATAATTGTTTTATTTTACTGTGGCCAGATACCTATAAAAATAACTTAGAAGATAAAAAAATTTATTTGGGCTTATGGATTTAGGGGTTTAGTTCATGGTTACTTGGCTCCAAGGCAGAAACATTATGGTGGCAGGGTGTGGCAAAGGAGAAAAACTTAGGGAAGCTGGTAACAGAAAGTAAAAGAGAGGAAGGGACCAGGTATAGATATAATAACCAAGGCCATACCTTCAGTGACCTACCTCCTCCAGTCACAGCCTACCTATCTATAGTCACTACCCAATAAGTTCATTCAAGTCATTCACACATCAGTGGGTCCATAGATTGATGAAGCGAGAGTCTTTCATATCTTAGCAATTCTGCCTTGCCAATATATAAGCTTTACTGGGGGACATTTTATATTTAAACTGTAACATTGATCTACATGCTAACTTTGAAATATTTGATCAAACTTTATATTTTAACACAATTATGCTAAAATATGAAAATTGGCTAAAATAATGTAATTATGGTTTTAATTATGTAAAGTAACATTTTATATTAAAAGATCTCCAAATTACCTAGATATGCTATAATAAATTTTGTTTTATAAGAGTTATGTGAATTTGCCAAAGTAAGTTATATATATATATATATTTTTTTTTTTTTGCGGTACTAGGAATATTATGCCTCCCATCGCTATTTTTTTAATCTTTCTATATTTTGAAACAGGGTCTCACTGAGTTGTGAAGGGCCTTGCTAAGTAGCTGAGGCTGTCTTCGAACTGCAATTCTCTCGTCTCTGCCTCCCGAATGCTGGGATTACAAGCTTGTTCAACCACACCCAGCATTTTTTTTTTTGTTTTGTTTTGTTTTTGAAAGAGGGTCTCACTGAATTGTGAAGGGCCTTGCTGAGTAGCTTAGAGTCTTCCCTGAACTGTGATCATCTGATTTCCACCTTCTGAATGCTGGGATTACAAGCGTGCCCCTACATGCTCATGTCAAAGTAAGTTATATTTTTTATAATCAATTTTTATTTGTAAAATTAATGTCCCTACTTTGGTATTATAGCTGGGAGCTTCATTTTCTTTTCTTGTGGGACTGGGGATAGAACCCAAGATTTTCTACCTCTGAGGTACACCCCAAGCCCTTTTTTTATTCTGTATTTTAAAGCAGGGTTTCACTTAGTTAGAAAGAGCCTCACTAAGTAGCTGAGGTTGTCTGCCAACTGTAATCCTCCTGTCTCAGCCTCCCAAATTCTGGGATTACAAGCCTGCACCACCACACCCGCTGGAAGCTTCATATTAAAAAAAAAAAAATTATTGGTGCATTGTAGTCATACATCTTAATGGGATAAAAGACTTGTGTAGACATATATGCACACATCACCCAAATAGCCCTTACCCAATCCCCACCCCATTCCCTCCCCAACCCTCCTTCCCATGCTTTGCTTAGTGATTGATATGTTTAAGTACATCCTGTGCTTTAGAGAGTTTCCTTCTTCTTCCCTCTCATCACTTCAGTTAGGCAGTTAGGTCACCTTATTTGCTCCTCTATAGGATCTCCTTCATGCTTTTTTTTTTTTTTTAACGAAGGTAAAGATCTAAAATAATATTAAAAAACCGGGCATGGTGGTGCACGCTTGTAATCCCCGCGCTTGGGAGGCGGAGACAGGAGGATCGCGCTGGTTTGGAGCCAGCCGTGCTGGTTTAAGAGACCCTGTTCCCACATAAAAAGTAAAAAAATAGGTCTGGGAGTGTACCCGTGAGAGTGTATCCCGGAGGTAGAAGGGCTTCCAGGAACCCCAGTACCACCAATAAATAAATAAATAAATAAATAAAATAATATTAAAAGTTGCAAAAATCATATAAAAATGACAAAAAGTGTCTTGAACTTGAGGAATGTTTTGTCGACTATTAAAAATTTAGAGTAGCACAGAGAAATGTCATGCACTGGTTAGTATATGTTTGAATTCAATTCAGTTTAGAAAAAATTTTAAGCACTTCTAGTTTTCAGACATTGAAATATTTAAAGAAGAAGGTATTCTATACCTGAAAATATAATATCTGAAAATATAATGTAAATATCCCCAAGGAGAGGAAATAATGGGAAAAGAGAACAATAGAACTCAGATTACAGGCTTCTGATCTATAGATTGGATGGACAGGGCCTGTGCCACAGATAGTAATATACATGAAAAAAATATAAGTTTGGTGAAAGAAAATTAGTTAAAATTAGAGAATGGTGAGTCTCAGATGCCTTTTGAGATCCAGCATTAAATATCTAGTAAGCAAATTTAAAATTCAAGGTAGAGATGAATCCTAAATGTTGGTTCAGGAGTTATCAACATGGAAATTAGAAAAATGAGAGATTGTGAATATCTAGAAATGAGAAGAAGTCAAGCACGGTGGAACATGCCAACCATTCAAGTACTAGGGAGGCTAAAGCAAAATGATTGTGGGTTTGAAGCCCATCTGGGAAACTTTGCAAGAACCTCAAAATAAAAATAAAAAGGACTGGTGTGTATCTCATAAGTTAAATGTCTCTGAGTTCAATCCACATTACTTGCCCCACCTAAAAAAGAGAAGAAACAATGAGAAGGAAAAGAGAATGCAAGAATATATGAACACAGTTTTGAGAATATATTGAAAAATGGTGAAAAAATGGTGGAAAAACTTTAGGAGAATGGTGTTATAAAAGTAAAAAAAAAAGAATTTTAGTAAAAAAATATCAAGAGATACAAATTGAGAGACAGATCAAGTAAGAAAAAACTGGACAAGTAAATGTCTATTGAATTTGTCAGTAAATTATTGGAGTGCCATTTCAAATTGGAAATTATAGAAAGCATCTCTATGTTATGGTTACACTTTCTCAGTATACTTAAGTATGACTGTAACTTTTTGTACAAATAATATATACTTGTTTCTATGTCTGCAGTGAAGAAGATAATGTTCTAAATTAGAAAAAATAAAAAAATTCATTTTTCAATCATGTTACAAAACTGATGGAATTGTATTTGAACTAATAAGTTTTTTGATAATGGCATTTTATTGTACTCTAGAATAATGCTTCAACTTAATTTACTTGTCTTCATTGTTGTTATCTGTCAAGTGGTTATATTTGGATTCTATTTTTTCACCTAACTCCAATCAGAATGGTAATCATAAAGAAATCAAGTAACAATAAATTTTGGCAAGGATATGGGGAAATAGGAATTCTTCTACACTGTTGGTGGGATTGCAAAGTGGTTCAGTGGCTATGGAGATCCATATAAATATTACAAAAGAGATCATATGGAAATGGATTTACCATATAATCTGGATATACCACTGTTGAGTATCTTTCCAAAGGGGTTGAAACCAGAGAACTACATTAATACATGCAAACTCATGTTCATAGCAGCGCAATTCACAATAGCCAAATTATGGAACCAAGCTAGGTGTTCATCAACAGATGAACAAATTACAAAAGTATGAAAAATACACACATGGAATTCCACTCAGCAATAAAGAAGAATAAAATAAAGTCGGGCATGGTGGTGCATGCTTGTAATCCCAGCATTCTGCATTTGGGAGGCTGAGACTGGAGGATCGCAGTTTGCGGACAGCCTCATCTACTTAGTGAGGCCTTCCACAACTTAGTGAGAACCTGTTTCAAAATAAAGAATAAAAAAATAGGGCAGGGGGTGTAGCTTGAAGGTAAAATGACCTTGGGTTCCATCCCCAAACTTGCAAAAAAAATGAATAAAATTATGTTATTTGAAAGAATATGGAAGGACCTGGAGAACATTATGTTGTGAAATTAGTCACAGAAAGTGAGTGGTCATATGTTTTCTCTAATATGCACAAAGTAGGGGGTAATTGGTTTACCAGAGGGACTCAAAATAATAAAGGGAAAACCTCAGTGAAGCCAGGGTGGAAAGGTAGGGGAAGATGAAAATTAAGGTTTATTAATCAGTACTACCATCGAATATGTGTATACATGTGAATATACCAATGTCAACCTGTGTTCTCTGTATTTGAAGGGAGGAAAATGGGGGACACCAAGTACTGTGTACATGTATGTCATTGACACCATGATTTACTTTATGACATGAGATTATAATGCACTAATAAAAGTATAATAAAGAAAAATATAAAGTCTATTCTCTCCTAAAACCATAGTACTATCATTTTGCCATATACATTATAACTCAGATAATTGTTCAGCAAAGTAGTCTCTATATATTCAAACATTTTTCTTAATTTTTCCTTCACTTTATTATCCTAACTTTTTTGGAGATTGTGACAATTTTTATATACCAATCCCAATCAATAGATACTTTTCTAATAAAATTTAATTTATTAGACCTAATTTTTCAGTTCCAGACTCTGAGACCTAGACCATTCTCTCTCTTTCTTTCTGTAAATGTTTAGGTTTAAATTTTTTGTCACCAGGCTATAACACCCAAAACCTACTAGCACAGAGATTAGTCATATATATTTACCATAACAATTTCTCCTTATCCCTAGTTCATTTTCTCTTTTCCAATACTATTTATTTTTTTCTACTCTTTCACTAATCCCTTATACCTGTGCTGCCCAAAATGCCATCTAATAGCTACTTGTGAGTTTTTTAATTTAAGTTAATAAAAATCCATTAATTCCTTTATCACACTAGCCGCATATCAGAAGTTTAACAGCCAAATATGCTGATTGCTATCAAGTCAATACAAACCTTTCCATTATCTCATAAATTTGTATTGGATAATACTTCTCTAGAATTTATTATTTACAAAAAAACCTATCACATTTATGTTATTAAGTTCAAATGTATAATTCCACATATATTAACATATTTGACTATTTCCTTCAGTGACATGACTTTTATTGAATATAGCTCATTGATCAAATCAAATAGTTCATTGTCTGCGTTCCATGGAGCACAAGGTCTGCCATTATACTCACTATCTTGTAAACATCAAGTCAATTACATTTCCCTAATGTGTTAAAACTGGCAAAACTTTATAGAAAAGTGCAGGCTCCTCTCAGAACCTTTGCAGCTGAACATAACTGGCTTACAAACAAAACCACGTTGAATAGTCTTACATTATAATTATGATAATTCACCTTAAGTAGGTCCTTTGGGCAGCATGAAATTCCTGTCACAGTTTCCAAATCTTTGGTCTGTCAATTCTGAGATGAAAATTAGATAACATGTCCGTCGTATGTATTTTCTTTACTTCTGTTAATATGAATGAATGTTCACATGTCCAGATGACACCACAATACTTATATACTATATCCTCTCACTTAATGAGACATTGTTTCAGTACTTCTCATTGCTTTTTCCAAAATGACAAATATTTCCATCAGTATGCAAAACTGCAAAGGATTTAGCCATTATAAAGAACAAGCAACAAATAAAGCCTTTACTGGTTTTCTGATCTCTTTTAAAAGTTGAAAGTTTGAAAATATTAAGTTCTTTTAATAGTATTTCCCATTCCATTCTTTCATTAATGAAATCATTTTTGCCTACCACTTCTAGAAACTGCTCTTCTTGGATCTGCCTCTTACATTGCTAAATACAGGGATCAATTTATAATCCTGATGTTTCTTACTCAATAGTGGCTTTGATCCAGTTCATCACTGGAAGATTTTTATTATTTGGATTCTGAATTAAAACACTACACTGTTTCTATTTCTACTTCAATAACCTTTTTTCTCATTCTCAACCAATTATTTCTCCTCATCTTCCAATCCTCAAAACTTTGTATTTCTCCAGTGGTCAGTTAATACTTTATATGTTAATATACTATGATGGCTTTAATTAACAAATATATGTTAAGAAGTCTTACATTTTATAGCCTACTGAAATCTCCTCTTACATGAGTAATAGTTGATTCAAATTTAAAATACTCAGGAGGTGAACTCTTGACCTTCCTCCTCAATCAGGATTCCATAGCAAAAATTAATGTTGCCCAACTTTTTGTTGCCCAAGAAGTTGGACATTTCCCTAAACCATATTATTTTAAGTAATAACATATTCAATACTTTCAAATTCAAATGTCTAACTTTTTAGTCACTGACTTGTTTTAATCTCATTTCTTCTAGCAACATTTCTTCTTTGACACATAACATACTGATCACACCCAGTATTTTATGGTAGCATATATATTCTTTTTATCCATTCCCAGCTATGTCTGGTAAATCTGGCCAAATAAATTCGTGCCATTTTGACTTCTAATTCTTTTATTTCTTTCATTTCTCATATTTGAATACTTATCCAATCATTCTTGTACTATTTTGGAATATCCAGAATCAGATGGATCTTTCCTAGATTAATTTCTACTATCATGAGTTGAACTTATAGCACAATTATATCATTTCAACAGTGTAGTAAGTAGTTACTATTCTTATATCTTTAAATCCAATGCTAGTTTTATAATCTATAAACAACCCAGGGTAAAAAAAAAATTATTTTTAACATAAGTTACATCATGTTTCTCTCTTTCTGTTTTTGTCACATCCTCTTAAGGCTTATATAAAACCTTAAAAAAACCCTTAAAGCTCTCGAATGCTCACTGCTATTGACTCCTTTTGATTTTCAACTTTAATCATATCTGCAATTGACAATAATTGTATATATTTATGGGATGTGGTATAATATTCTGATATATATAGTAGATTAATTAAATCAGTCTAATTAGCATATTTATCAACTCAAATATTTGCCATTTGGTGAAAACACATGTGTTAAAAAACTTGCAGTGGGATAATAATAAGGCATGAGAAAGTTTAAGAACTAATACTGTATGGACCAAAGGGAAGTCATTCCATTGACTTGGTATGTCTTACTTTCAAAGATTCAATTCTTATTCTTCATGTTTCTTGTATTTTTATAAATTATCTCCACTCCAGAAGCTTTTCTATGCCATCACTAAATTTAAACTACATCAGACATATTTCATTAAGAGTTTGGATTAAATATTAATCAATGTCTTTTTCTTGGGATATTCTCCCTATGTCTTTTGCTGACATGTTAAACAAGCCAAACTCAGGTAGTGGTTTTTGAACCTTTTTTATCTTTCCTCATATCTTTACCATATTTGATAGAGATAGTTTTAGCGATTTTATATTCTTTAACATATATACATGTATACTATATAACATATAGAACACACATGCACACACACACACACACACACATTTGACTCAGGTGTAAGAAATGCAATCATCTAATCCTCACTACTGATAAAAACTACTATTTATTGTTCTACAGTGATATTTGCATACCAATGTTTACAGAAGCACAATTTACAATAGAAAATTGTAGAACAGACCTAAATTGTCTGTCAGCATATTAAAGGATAAGGAGAATTTTGCATATATACAACACAGCAATAAAGAGGAACAAAATTTGCCATTTTCAGGAAAATAGATGAAACTAGGGACCATCATGTTAAGAAAGATAGTTATAGTAAGAAAAATCAAGGGCCATATATTTTTTCTCATGAGTGGAAGGTATAGAGAAAATAAGAAATAAACTAAATTGTATGGAAATGAGGAGACAAAGAACAATGGAAGGTAATCAGGGAAGGAAAGAGGAATGGAAAAAGAAAAACTCAAAGAAGGAAACAGGCTAAATGTGATATTTCTATGTGAAGAACTATTTTCTAATCTCTCTAGTATGTATAAGAAGGAAAACAGGGTTGAAGTGTAGAGGGAAACACACCAAGTGATGTTGTGCATATATAAATTTTTTACTTGGAATCTCACTATAGTGTTTAATTATATTGCAATAATAATATTATATAAAAACCTTTCGAATTAAAGGTAAAATGGAAAGTGAAGTATAAAATTTTACTTGTAAAATATATCTACCTTTAATAAAACACTCTTATCAGGTAGTAATTTTTTAATTAACACCAGAAATTTCTTAGCCCCTTCCAGTCCATCAGCCACACTTCTAGAGGCTGCTTCTGGTTTGATATTTTGTTTTCCACCCCAAATTAATTTTGCACCTTTTAGTATTTCATGCAACCATTATTATCAAGTATAAGCCTTTTTGATTTTGAAATTAATATCCAAATCTGTGTGTATTAGTACTTTGTTACTTATTTTAATCTCTGAAAGCATTCTATTAGGTGAATATCACACTTGCACAGCACAATAAAAACTACAACTACAAATTTTCACATTAGTGCAATTTTTCCTCTTTTAGGTATGTTTTTCAGTAATTGCTTCATTTAAGTACTCTCAATAACCTGTAATATATGTTGAAAGCTAGAATGACATAATGGTAAAGTGCACTAATTTAGAATAAAAATACCTGAATTTGAAATGATGCACCAACTCAACTACCTCTGTGGTCTTAGGTAATATAAGCTCTCTATGTCCCAAATTTAACACTTAAATGAATATAACAATAGGTGGCTCATTGAACTATTGAAGACAAAATAAAAAATCACATGGAGCAATTAAATAGCAGGGCATATATTGGTTCAAAATATTATAATCAGGAATTATAACTTCAGTATTCTGTCTTCCTTAAAAGAAGATTGCCGGACTTCTGCTTCTATTTCCTCAGTTTCCTATAGATGGAATGTGTCCAGGATCTTTGAGAACTGCTTTACCCAACAGATACATAAGTTCAATATCCTAGGTTAGGACATAGTAAGAGTAAAAAAGGAAGCTGGAAACTTGAATCATATTTTTCTGAATAATCCATATTATATACAAACCTCTGGGTTGTCATATAAGAAAAAATTGTAACAAGATCTGTCTTACCTGAGCTCTCATTATTTTTAGAGCAGCTTAGCCTGTATTTTAAATAAAGCACTCATTCAAGAAAAATGAAATGTAAATTGTCAAAAGGATCCTCAAGAATTTTATTTAGACTAAATACAGATATAGTTATTATAGCTTCAAGCTCTACATTCATGAGTAAATAAAACTGTAATCAGGAACATTTGTGATTAGAAGGCTATTACCATCCAGATGTTGACAATAGAAACTCATATATTTTTATAGTGGGTTTATCAATAGAAACGGAATAAATAGCAGTAGTAGAACTCTGTTTCACTTAAATATAAATTCCCACTGAATGTCTCCGATGGACTTTTAGTTATCCATGCATGCATATACAAAGATGTCTGCTGAATTTGTATTTCTAGTTCCAGTCTCCAAACTATTGCCACAGAAAGAACTTAAAAGGAGACTTCTTCATATGCTTCTATTTTATTTCTTGTAAAGAAAGTTCCTTTACAGAACACTCAATTTCTCTATCATCCACAGAACTCTGCAACTCTTTCTCTGATGGAGGACATGGAGGAAGCCTGAGGAATGAAAGACTCTTAAATAGTTAAGGTGGTTTGATGAAAGGTCAAATTCTCCAAAATTCTGGGTGTAAGTCCTGTCCTCTCCAGAATTCGCCCCCCACCCAAAGCCCACCAGTGAGAGTAGATACTGATCTTAATCACATTTTCAGTAATCTTTGACGAGGTCACTTTGTCCTCTCCCTGTTTGCTAGTTTCCTTTGATGGTCGTATCTTAGTGATTTATGAAACATGCCCTATACCTAACACCCCCCATTGTATTTTGGTGTTCGCCTTTACCATGAAGATGTGATACTTAACCTAGTTAAAAAAGGGTATAAAAACCTGGTTTTTGAGAATAAAATTGTCAGTTGCATGAGAAGAAATTTTGTGTGTCTTTATTTCACATCTCCCTCCCAAGTCCCGGAGAGGAATCTTCAACATTCTCTAGAATCACCTTTTCTAAATTTATCCTGTGCAATATTGTCAGCATAACCTTCTAGAGTTTTAATGCAGATAATGTCATTCTCCCACTCTATCTAAAATTCTCTATGGCACATATTTTTTTTTTAGAATAAAATTCTAACTTCTGGCTCTGAGAATGAAGAATGTGAACATTGTAGTCCCAACTTCTCTCTGCATTATATTTTTCATTATGATATTCTCTTTTCCCTATGTTATATTCAAGGTAAACTTCACGGGCACTGTGTTTTTCTGTATGTTTTCCTTTGTCTACATTTTGACTCTAGGCTGGACAGTTGTTTAAATTTTTTTATATGTTGAAAGCTCATCTCTATACTATTTGATGAAGTAGTAGGATGGCTTAGAATATCATATAGAGACTTGGTTATGAAGAAAGCTGATCTTAGCAAAAAGTTAAAATTTAAAGAATGGAGACAATGAAACAATGAAAAGAAACAAATTATTCTTTCATGCATCTGAAAAACCTCTTTTTGTCTCTCTTTGTTCCTTTTTTAAAAAATTGTTCTCACTCTCCAAAGAGATTGTCAATAAGACAAATTTTGGATGCTGTATGCTAATGATCTCTTGAATGACAGGTTCTTTGTTTTTCAAGAACCAGAGCTGGTCTCTTAGTTATATTTGAGTCATGGGATCATCCTAAAATGGTGAGTGTGAATGTTTCCAATGAGGTAAATAATGTTGCTTTGTATGGTGTTGTTTCAGAGTTTATTCCTAGATCATTAAAGTATTTTATTTTATTTTATTTTATTTATTTATTTTGGTGGTACTAGAATTCCTGGAAACCCTTCTCTAAGCTACATTCCCAGACCTATTTTTTTATATATTTTTATTTGGAAACTGGGTCTCTTAAGCCAGCAAAGCTGGCTTTGAACCTGCTCAATCCTCCTGTTTCTGCCTCCCAAGCGTGGGGATTACAAGTGTGCACCACCACGTCCAGCCCATAAAGTATTTTAAAGGGAGAGTGTATCTTTCTAAGGAAATGTAGATTGAAACTGGATTGAAGGTGATTCTTGAAAATCAGAGTGCTATTACTAGAAGGAAGAACCGATCAAGGCTAATAGCAGAGTTCATTAAAGAGAACTCTCTGTATTGCTCAGGAGAAGTAATTCTTTCATATGCCTTAAGAATGTAATCACCCAATAAATGCATTCCTTTCTTCTCCTACTAAGTGTATAATAAGATAAGAATATAGAACGAATATGGAATCATACATTTTCTCCTAAAATAAAATCTCTTTTTGGACCAGTGGCTTTTTAAAAAGGGTTCATATCATTTATTATTATCTGAATTAGGTACTAATATATATTTGGTTACAATATAGTTTTTATTTATTTGTTTTTGTATTTATTTTGATACTGGGGATGGAACCCAGGGGCATTCTACCTCTGAGATGCACACCCAGCCCTAATTTTTTTATTCTTTATTTTGAAACAGGGCCTCACTGAGTCGCAAAGGGCCTCAATAAGTAGCTGAGGCTGCCCACAAACCTTGATCCTCCTGTCTCAGCCTCCCAAATGCTGGTATTACAAGCATGTGCCACCATACCTGGATTACTATATAGTGTTTATGAAATTAAATTTTCTTCAAATATTTTCAAAAATTATCAATGAAGAATCTTAACTAATAATTATTGTATACATTTGTTCAAATTACTATCATAAAGATGAACTTCAGCATTTTGACTTTCATACATTTTGCTTTAAAAATTTTAAGGTATCCTTGATTTACTTTTTCCAACAAAAGTAGTTATTTCTAAACTTTAAGAAACAACCTGAAATAGTATATTGACTGAGTGAAATAATAATTATTAACCTTACCATGAGTAGTAAATTTCATGTCAAATTTCTAATAGAGCTAGTCAGAAAAACAATAACTTTTGTAAGTATTTTAATTCATGAAACAGTATGCTTCAATAGCTGGTATGACACGTAGTGAAAAATAAACCACAATAACAGATTTGTTTGTGGAGAAAAGTATGGGTTAATGGTGCAGGATGTACTGAGAGTGTCCTTTGTTAGCCTTGTAATGACCAACAGTATTCCCTATTACTCTAAAAAATGTGCTGGCTATCCAAAATAATTTATCATCAGTCTATCTAAACAAAACCCTTAAATCTACATGTTACAGTGATAATATTTGGAACAGCATAATTCCATCACTGTAAAAAAATGAGATAATATTGTTATTTTTTGACTTGTGTTTGACCTCTATAAGTCAATATGAGCCAATTCTCTAGTTCATCTGCGAAAATCCTGAGAATCACTGCAACACTATTTTAATGAGATATTAAATTGCTGTTACATACTATTCAATTTTTTTTTTTTTTGGAGGTACTGACGATGAAACCCAAGGGCCTCCTACCTCCAAGCTACACACCCAGACCTATTTTATATTTTATTTGGAAACAGGGTCTCTTAAACCAGCTGAGGCTGGCTTTGAACCTGCGTGATCCTTTGTCTCAGCCTCCCAAGCAGGGATTATGAGCTTGCGCCACCACTCCCGGCACCTATTCAATTATTTTAAATAATCATATTTACTGATAGAAATATATTTTCAAAAATAGAAGTGTTTTCTATACAAAACAAAATTTATGAAATTTATAATTTATCTATTTTTAATTTAAAGTGAATTAGTGGGTATATTTGTTACTCTTTTTTATGTGGGAATATTAATATTGTCTTCTTAAAATTAATACACTTTTTTCTTCTAATCTTATTGGTATGTAATTGGCAAAAACTAAATTGTAAATATTAAAGACGTATAATATAATGACATTGCTATCCTATTTGTTGTGTATTTTGTGAGATACTTAAAACATATTTTCTTACAAATTTAAACTATAAGACATATAATTATAACTGTAGTCAACATGCTATATGTTTACATACTCAGCGGTTCATTTGTATTATAACTTAAAGGCATACCATTTCGACACATTTTTGCCTATAGCTCTGTCAAGCATTGTTCTATATAATGTCTTTTAAGAGTTCAACCTCTTTAAATAAAAAAGACAGACTCAACCCAGGTTATGAAGATCAGAGATGAAAAAGAAGATATCACTACTGACAGTGTAGAAATCCAGAGGATTATCAGAAACTACTTTGAAAAACTATACTTCAGCAAAATGGAAAATCTGGAGGAAATTGACAACTTTCTAGATAAATACAACCTTCCTAAACTGAGCCAAGAAGATATAGAAAATTTAAACAAACCAATAGCAATAAAATATATTCAAACAGCAATAAAGAACTAACCATCAAAGAAAAGCCCAGGACCAGATGGTTTCCCAAGTGAATTTTATAAAACCTTTATAAAAGGGCTAATCCTGATACTCTTCAATCTATTTCATGAAATAGAAAAAAACGGGACTCTCCCAAAGACATTCTATGAAGCTAACATCACATTAATACCCAAACCAATCAAAGACAGCTCAATAAAGGAAAATTACAGAGACCTATATCTTTGATTAACTTGGATGCAAACCTGCTAAACAAAATACTTACAACATGCATGCAAAACCACGTCAAGAAAAGCATACACAATGACCAGGTAGGCTTTATCCCAGGGATGCAAGGCTGGTTCAACATA
The DNA here is from genome assembly GCF_963383645.1 of Muscardinus avellanarius. NCBI lineage: Eukaryota > Metazoa > Chordata > Mammalia > Rodentia > Gliridae > Muscardinus > Muscardinus avellanarius. Next base: position 90,529,362 of record NC_137791.1, read on the forward strand.
TAAAAATCAATCCATGTAGTTCATCATATAAAAAAAAAACAAAGACAAAAATCACATGAACATTTCAATAGATGCTGAAAAAGCATTTGATAAAATATAACATCTATTTATGCTATAAGCACTGAAGAGAATTGGAATAGAAGGAACATACCTCAACATCATAAAGGCAAAGACATCTACAAAGAAAATTATAAAATATTGAAATAGGAAGTCAAAGACTACCTTAGAAGATAAAAAGGTCTTCCATGTTCATGGATAGGCAGAATAAATATCATCAAAATGGCTGTACTTCCAAAAGTGATATACAGATTCAATGCAATACCCATTAAATTACCAAGATCATTCCTCACAGACATGGAAAAATCAGTCTTTAAATTCATTTGGAACAACAAAAAGCCCAGAGTAGCCAAAGTAGTTCTCAGCAACAAAAAACATGCAGAAGGAATCATACTATCTGACTTTAAACTGTACTACAAAGCCATTAAAAAAAAATCAGCATGGTACTGGCACAAAAAGTGTGGGGATTACAAGCATGTGCCACCACGCCTGGCTAAAAGAAGAAATTTAAATGGCTCATAAATGCATGAAAAAAATGTTCAACATCATGGCAATCAGAGAGATGCAAATCAAAACTACCCTGAGATTTTGCCTATCCAACTAGAATGACAATCATTCAAAACATAAATCACAACAAATGCTGATGAGGATATGGAGAAGTAGAAAGTCTAAAACATTGTTGGTTTGACTGCAAATTAGTGCAACCACTTTGGAGAACAGTATGGAGGATCCCAGAATAATGGAAACAAACTTACCATTTGATCCAGCAATTCTACTTCTGGATATCTACCTAAAGGAAAGGAAACCAAAGTACCAAATGAATGCATGCATATCTATGTTCATAGCTGCATAATTCACCATTGCCAAATTATGGAAGCAGCCAAGAAGTCCATTAACAGATGAATGGATTACAAAACTGTGTAATATATACATCTAGAAATTTTACGCAGCCATAAAGAAAAACACAATTACATCATGTACAGGGAAATAGATGGAACTGGAGGACATAATGCTAAGTGATATTATTCAGTCACAAAAAATAAGAAATCATATCCTTTCCCAAATATGTAAAAGCTAGGGAGAAATGGGTAAGAAGTACTCTAGGTCGAGAAGGAGATCTGATAGAGGGCCAAATAAGGCAACTAAATTAAGGGACTGGAGGGGGAAAGAAGAAAACTCTCTAAACCACATGATATACTTAAACAAATATATCAAAGTCAGTCACTAAGCCAAGCAAGAGAAGGAGGGATGGGCAGAGAATAGTGTAGGGATTGGGTAAGGGCTATTTGGATGGTGTGTGCATGTGTCTACATATATTCTTTCTTGGTAGATACCCAGAATTGGAATTACTGGATCATATGATAGGTTTATTCCCATTTTCCCATTCTTCTGAGGTTCCACCATACTTTTTTCCAAAGTTATTGTATTAATTTGCAATCCCACCAAAAATATACTAGAGTTTCCACTTCTCAACACCCTTGCCAGCATTTATTGTGTTTTGCATCGCTCTGATTTCTAATGATGTTGAAGATTTTTTCAGACATTTATTGGCTGCTTAATTTTCTTCTTTTGTTAAGTGTCTATTTAGTTTACTTGTTCATTTTTTATTGGATATTTGTTTCCTTAACTGTGAGTTTCTTGAGTCCTCTGTATATTCTAGATATTAATGCTCTACTGGGGTAGGTGTTTGGCAAAAGTTTCTCCCATTCTGGCAGCTTTAAGTTTTAACAATGAGGTTGGTGCACATTCTGTGTTCAGAACTTTAGTCCTATTCCTCTATGTCTGGAAATATAATTTCTAATGCAGTGTCCCATAGCATTAAAAAAATCTAAAAATGTGAATGTATAATAGAAATAAAGTCCTTTTATCTCATTCAGACAATCAGTGCAAAGCCAGCATATGGTGCTTTCCCATCAGAAGGACAAAAAATGAATTCCTCCTGCTGAGATTCAGGCCTTTGGCTGTGAATAACTGAAAGAAACTCTCTATTGCCACTGGGCTATTAGAAAGAGCTCTCCATGGGAGCTTTAGAAGAACACCATTCAGCCCAGTTCTTGGAATAGCTTTTTGTATTGTTAAGGAAATGCAGGCATTAAAAGATTAAGGTAGCACTGAAAAAAGCAAACTTAATGTCTGACATAAAAAATTTTAGAAGATTACAGTGGTTCTGTTTCCTTTCTATATAATATTGTCAGAGACATTTTCTTGTCTCTTGCACTGGGCATTCTATACATCAGCTCTGTGTTGCTGTATTTGGGTACAAAATGCTAAAAATTTCCCCTTAAATGTTTGGTATTGAATATTGTAGTATTCTATCCTCTGAACACCTGCAGGAGGCTATTAGTAATGAAACAGCATAAAAATATACCAAACTTTATTATACTACATGAATAATATAACCTGGATATTTAAAATTGTGGTAGGTTTGTATTTTTAGTTATGAGCCATTTTTATTTAAAAGCTATGCTAGCTTTTAATGATATAAAAATTAAAGAATATAGCATGTGGCAAGGGTAGATTAATTTTAAACAATGACAATCACCCTGTGTGTAATTTTGCTATACTATAATTATGACTTACTCTTCACTGTTGATTTTTCTCATTCTGTTTTTTTTAGTACATAACACAAGCCCTAAAGTGAAACTTTCTTCCAAAAGTGACATAAATAGCAAACAGGTGGATAAAAATATTTTTAGCATCACTAATTATAAGGGAAATGCAAATAAAAGCCACAATTGAGATATTAACTTCTAAAAATGTCTATTTTTAAAAAGTAAAATAATGATTGGGAGAGAATATAGAGCACAACCTATATACATATTTTTTGGAATATGAATTTATATAGATATCATGGAAAACATTAAGAAAGTTGCTAAAAATTAATAACATTCCTACTTCTGTTTATGTATCTGAAAAAAATAAAATCAGTTTTTCAAAGAGATATCTGCACTCTAATATTCATTGAAAGATCATTTACTATATCTAGGACATGGAAATAAACTAATTTCTTGTCAATGTATCAATGGATCAGTAGATAAAGAAAATGTGAGACACATACACACACAACATTCACACATACGTACACACACTGAAATATCATTTAATGTTGAAAAAGAAGGAATTTTCACTGTTGGCAAAAACATGAATGAACATGGAGAATATTGTGGTAAGTCAGGTATAAAAAAGACAAATACTACAAGACAACATTTATATATGGAATCTGAAAGAAGTGAAATTCATAAAGTCAGAGTTGAAAGGTTATTTTCAGGATTTTGGTGGTGAGGTAAAAATAATTTTGGTCAAATGGTACGTTTCTTTTATAAGGTGAATTAGTTGTAGAGATGTAATGTACAACATGGTAGCTACAATAAAGAGTAATCTATTATATACCTGAAACCTGATTAGAGTATAGGTCTGTAGGGTTCTCCCCTATGAAAGGAGGGTAAAGGGTAATTATGTGAGGTGGTAATATGATAATTAAAATTTATAATGATAATCGTTTGTTGATGTTTATTTATAGCAATATGTCATATTGTTCACATTAAACACATATTTTTTAAATTCATCAATCAATACTCAAAACTGACAAAACTAATGTGCCCAAGGACACTTTATAAGGATTAATAAATGAATCTTGTTTGTTTTCTTTAAAGATTTTTTTTTCAGTTTTCTTTTTACCTTTGTTTTGGTTGGCTCTATTTAAAATAATATTTTAGGGTATTTTCAGAAAATCTGTTTCCCCTATCAACACTGTAAAAGTGTTTCTTCTCTATACTTTTGGTTCAATATGTTACCTTTATTATTATAGACATTATTAAATTACTCACTCTTTCTACAAATATTAAATGCTTTTATTTTTATATCAAAATTATTGAAAAATATAAAAACCTATTCTTATTGATTAACATTTTATGTAAAAACATTCATGCTAAGCAAGGAAAAAATCTGACAAATGAGACTAGGTTGATAGCACTGATTATTGTTATTAAATGAGGGAATTAATGTTTCTCCTCAGAATTCACTAATCACAGAGATTATTAATTCAGAAGAGCAGCAAATAATTTGCAACAATAGTAAATGGTGCAGTTTCATTTTGATGGTCAAGGGTTAATGACCTTAAGAGCTAAATATTGAATTAGTAGAAAGATCCAACCATGGGAGAACATAAAATAAAACATTTTTTAAATGTCAGGAATACAAAATGACAGCATGTACGTATTTTAAGTTAAAAAGCAATATTAGCATACAAGAAGGAAAGTGTGGTTGCTGTAATTAGCAAAGAGTACAGTACAGAAATGGGTCAGAGAAATAAGATGGGGTCAGAAAACATCTGAGCCAAGATTAGGATCTTATGTTTAAATACAATTACAATAAAAAAAAATCTGGGGATTTTAAACAGAGACGTTGCAATAGATGAAAACCTTTGCTCTTCCTTCTCTTTTTTCTTTCCTTCCTTCTCTTTTTTCTTTCCTTCCTTCTCTTTGTTTCCTTCTGCTTAGAAGCAGAACTTCCATATTCTAGTTGAGTCTATGGTTGTGAAATTCTACTACCTCCCATACACCTGCTTCAGATATAGAATCATCATTGACTGACTTTTTATCTTTATAAAAAGCATCACTGCTTAGGTAATATTAGCAGAGATAATATGATTATAATATACTATCCTGAGGTATTATAAATGTCCTTTATCTCACTAAAGTGGTTTCCTTCTATTTCTAGTTTGTAGAATGTTTTTATTATGACAAATATGAATACTTCACAAATTTGCTTGTCATACATGTCCGGGTCCCATGACAATTTGTATTGTTTCAATTTTAGAATATGAGCTACTTAAATAACATATTATGGTTTAAATTAATTTGCTTTATAAGCCTTATTTTATTTGATTTTTTATTCTTCTACTTTCTCCATTAGATGATAATCTCTATTACAGCAGTATTCAAATCTCCCCAGTTACTGCTATACCAAAGTGGCTAGCTTTATGACTTTCATTAGGTTTTCAATAAGTATATTTATCTTTTTAGTAATCAATATTCAAAATCAAGTAGAATAAACTTTGAGTGAATTATTTTGTGACCATTTTATAGTATTTTTGTTCCATTAATATATGATATGTACGGCATTTCAAAATTATCACTTTATCTGGGCTTAGTTAACTTATTTATATGTTGTTTTTAAGTCTAGATAGCTTATTTTAGAAGAAATGATTTTTTTATTTTATGCACTTAAATTTTTTATTTTCATAGGTATTTCTGTCTTGTAAAATACTCACTGGTTTTACTATATTAAAGACTAAAAAAATTTCATTTAATTTTATCTATTTTATTTCAGGTACAGAACTTGAAATGAACTATTTTACATAATAAAAGATTAATGATAGAAGTACAATGTAATGCTTTTACTGCCTCTCACAGATAACAAGGGCAAATGTTCTGTTACATATTTATTTAGAGAGAATAAAAAATATTTTAAAATATAGAAAACTTTCAACTTAGCTTTCCATGACTATCAGAATAGAATTTGTTCTTCATATCCACAATTTATACATCCAGGGATTAAATCACTCTGCCAAATTTGGGAAAAATGACTATATAGAATATGTACAGGCATATTTTTCTAAAACATATATAAAATATAAATAGGTTATATGCAAATATTACACTATTTTATTTGAAAAAATTGAGCATCTACAGGTTTGGGTATTTGAGTGGATTCTGAAAACTGTTACCTGTGAACTGAAAGATAGTTGTTTAATTTTTAAACTATAAGTTAAAGGAGAAAAATTAGAGAAATCTTACAATATTTTAGTTACTCTATATATTTTTCAAATTTTATTGTTACATTATATTCATACATCATATTGGGGTAAAAAACTTGTGTGTACATACATGTACACATCACTGATTTAACTCCTACCCAATTCACTTTCATTTCTACAGTTAATTACTTTAAGTTTCAGCTTCCCAAACCACAATTACAAAATAAATTTATTTTTTATAATTTGATTGATGCATTATATGCACCATGGTGAGATTCCAAGTGACACATCCATATATACACACTTTACTTGGTTTGTTTCTCTTTGAATCCCAACCTGCTCCCCTTTTTCTCCCTCTCTGTACGTACATGTTAGTGCAATTGGTAGTGAGGAGTGATACCTTCATATTTAAACATAACATTATTTAAATAAATGGTTAAACATTATAATTATTTCCTTTGTATAATGGTTTGAATTTAGAACAACCCACTAGTTTTCATGGAAATAAAGTAACAATGTTGAAAGTAGGGCTTGGTTGCTAAGAAGAGGTACATAGGGGTGTGGTCTTAGGGAGTATATGGCTCCTCCTTCCTCTGCTCTTCCTGCTTCGAAACTCTGAGATGTGAGAGCAGAGACTAATATTCTCTCTTTCCATGCTTTCCATAGTCATCACCTGGGTTCTGCATACATGACTTGACATAAAGTTAACCTATAAAATCTACAAAACAATGTGAGTGAATAAATTGTCCTTCTTCTAAATTGTGTGATCAGTGATTTTGGATTATGGTGGTGAGAATGTTGACCTGTCCAGGAATTTGTATGAGTGGGATCACTGCTTTATGTAAGTTTGACTATGTGTCTTGTGAATCTTTGGAACTGGTTTATGAGAGAAGTTTGAAAATGCTCAAATGCTGATAGAAAGGTGAATTATAGTGACTCTGCTAAGGAGACAGTGGGGGGCAAAGAAAACTGCATAAAAAGATGGAGTAAATACCACATGTGTTACATTTTGGCAAAAATAATTATCAGTATTTTGCCCATGTCCTGAAACATTGTGTGAGATTGGATTTAAAGATGATGTAAAATACGAAAGTATCTATACTGCATTGTAGACAATGGTGTTCCTGTTTAGCAAATTATACACCAAATTTCAGGAACAAAAAGTAAAGCAGAGAAACTTTAGAGATTTATAATTTGGCCAGAAATGCATGTGTAAATTTGTGAACCAGAGAAATGATATTGTGGATAAAAGGAAGGAAGAAGTGGTGGCCATGATGGAGGTGAGTTGCAGTCAGGATGGAGTCAGGCCCAGCAGTGGCCAGGATGGAGGAGGCCCAAAAGCATCCTGGATGGATGTGGACCTTGTGGGAGTCCAGATGCAGCTGGGCACAGCAGTGACTTAAATGGAAGCAGCCTAAGCAGTGGTCATGATGGAGGCAGGCTCAGTGGTAGCCTGTATTGTGGCCCAGAGGCTGTGATTAAAAAGGGCATAACTATCATGATAGCGGTCATCCTTTGTGTTCACATAATGCTGGGTTTGATAGGAAAAAAAAAAAGAGTCATAGAATCTTCCCCCAGATTTCAAAGAAAAGCCTTGTAATTTAGGCAATGTGTGGTAGGGTGGGGATCTCTGGAAATCAAGACCAAATGGAGAAATTTAGGAAGCTGTGAGGTTGAAGTTCAGGTTTCAAATAAACCCCTGAATTGAGCTAAATGAAAGAAGCTCAATTTAGACATTTCTGTATAAATGGAACTATCTTAATCCTTTTTTATCAAGGCCACAGGAGATTGCTTAACATATAAACATATTAACTGAAATAAATTAGGTACAGTCTTTTCATAATTAAAAAAAAATGTCTTATGCAGGTTTTCATAATCTTACTATTAAAAATTCAGTATTATAAAGAAAATAATTAAGTCAGTGGTAGGAAAACAAAAAATGTATAGTGCCCAAAATTCTTGACTTAAAAAGTCTCACACAATTCTTCATTTTTCCAATAGACTGCCTATTATCTGATAAAATAAACTTTGAAAATTTCCTTAAAAGTCATTTTCTAAAATTGCACTGCTGTTACTCAGAGGCTTAATTCTGAGTTATTAAAAAAAAAGCTTAACATTTGTATTTAAAAATAAGTGGAAAAGGTAAAAATATGTACAAAAGTGATTCTTTGCCCTAGCTGACTTTTATTTCTATCACATCTGGAGAACAGACCCTGGATAAGATACACTGTTGACAGGGCTAATCTTATTGGAGGAACTGACAGAATAGAAGATTTCACATATTTTCATATTTTAGATGTCACTTTTGCTTTATTTTCTTAAATATATGCTTTAAGTTTTTCACCCTGAAACATATGGCTTGCCTGTGTCTGTTTTTCCCTACACAATCCCAAAAGAGTTTCTTATTCCTTGGTTGACTGTAATGGAATCTGTAGTGGCCAAAGGCTCCTCAGTTTCCCTGACTTAGTAAAAACCACTAAAAATGTAATTGACCTATTTAAATAGCTGCCAGGGAGGTCATAATTGTTACTGAAATAGTATACCTTTTTTTCATTAGTTTTAAAATGTCTCATTTAAACTTCTGTAAAAGGGGCATCCACATTTGTTCAAAACTGGATATTTGGATTTCAGGCAGGTTATATTATTCATTTTTAGAGGAACTTCAACCTTCTCCCTGGTAAGAAGATTTGAAGACACTGCTACTGTTTCTTCTGATCCAAAATAAGTTCTTACTTAGCCATGAATAACAGTAGTAAGCATATTGTTGTTTAGAGTGTGTGTGTGTGTGTGTGTGTGTGTGTGTTCATATGCAAAAATGTGTTTATATAGGTACATTGTAATTATACATAATAGGTAGGTAGGTTCAAAGTGATACAAACACACATGCACATAGCACTTATTATTTCCTTCACATTGTTATTTGTCATAAAATCATAAAGCCATAGAAAGATAAAAGAGTTATTTTCTAGAGACAGAAAGTCTGATACTTTATTTTATGAAAAATAAACTAAGCAGGCTTAATTCATCCTGTTAATAAGTTCTCTCTGCTAGTATGTTGTCTATTTTCCACAGTGGGTTTTTTAGGATCTTCATCTGTCTTTAAAAAAAAAAGAAACTTTTGAATATGGTTAATGATAAGGGATGAACCTAGATGGGATTAAAAAAACACTGAAAAGTCAACATACATTTATTTTTATAGTAAAAAGAAGAGTTGGGAACAGAGAATAAAATAAAGTTAGGTGAAATTATTTGCTCATCTTTCTTCATCTAAATTTTCTCCTATGACCCATTTCCTCCCTAGCTTTCACATAGTAGGAAGAGAAAAATGTTCTCCAGTTCCATCCATTTCTCTGAAAATGACATAATTTTATTCTTTTTTATGGCTGAGTAAAATTCTATCCTGTACATATCCCATAGATTTTTTTTAAATCCATTCATTTGTTGATAGAGATTTTGGCTGTTTCCATGGCTTGGCAATTGTGATTTATATAGGTATGAACATAAATATGTCTGCATTAGTGTTGTAGTTTGGTTTTCATTCTTTTGGATAGATACCCAGTAATGGTATTGCTAGATCATATGATAGGTTTCTTCCAATTCTTCTGTGGATCCTCATAGTGTTTACCAAAGTGGTTGCACTAATTTGCAAAAATATACTAGAGTTCCCACTTCTTCACATCCTTGCCAGCATTTGTAGTTGTTTGTGTTTTTAATGATTGTCATCCTAATTAAAATTAGGTGAGCTGGGCGTGGTGGCGCATGCCTGTAATCCTTGAGCTTGGGAGGCTGAGACAGGAGAATTGCGCAGGTTCAAAGCCAGCCTGAGCTACTTAGTGAGGCTCTCAGCAACTTAGTGAGACCCTGTTTCCAAATAAAATATTAAATAGATCTGGGGGTATAGCCCGGAGGTAGAAAGTCCCTGGATTCCACCCTCAGTACCACAAAAATAAATAAAAAATAAAATTAGTTGAAATCTCAGGGTAGTTTTGACTTGCATCTTTCTAATTGCTAATGATGTTGAACACTTTTTCATAAATTTATTGAACATTTAATTTTTTTGAGTTGTCTATTTAGTTCATTTGATTATATTTTGATTTGGTTATTTTCTTAGTGGTGAGTTTCTTGAGTTCTCTATATTTTAGATATTAGTCTCTATCAAAGGAGAAGTTGGCAAAATATTTTTACATTTTTCCCTCTTTTCATAGTTCTTGATAGTTTTCTTGCCTGTACAGAAGCACTTCAGTTTAATTTAATCCCATGTATAGATTTCTGTTTGATTTTCTGTGCCTTTGTATCTTGTAGAGAAAGCATTTACCTGTGCCTATGTGTTGGGATTTATGCTCTCTTCAAGAAGCTTCAAGGTCTGTAGTCTGATTTCCAAGTCTGATTCATCTTGAATTGACTTTTCTGCAGGGTGAGAAAGTGGGGTTTATTTCTATTTTTCTGCAAATGGTTAATAAATTTTGCCAACACTATTTGTTGAAGAGTATATGCTTTCCAGTGTATGTTTTTGGCCCCTTTGCTAAAAATCAATTGACTGTAAATGTGTGGTTTTGTTTCCGATCTTTCTATTCTTCTCCATTGTTCTATGTATCTGTTTTTTGTGACAATACCATGCTGCTTTTTATCACTATGGCTTTGTAATATAGTTTTAAGTCACATATTGTGACTTTTTCTGCATGGTTCTTATTACTGAGAAATTATTTGGATATTCTTGATTTTTTTTTATTGTTCCAAATAAACTTAAGAATTTTTTTTGTTTGTTTGTGAGGAATGACCTTGAATATTTAATGGGTATTGCATTGATTCTATAGACCAGTTTTAAAGAATGGACATTTTGATGATATTTATTATACTTATCTAAGAACATGGAAGATCTTTCCCTCTCCTAAGATTTTCTTGATTTATTTTTTTAATGTTTTATAAATTTTCTTGTTGAGTTCTTTTACCTCCCCGGTTAAGTTTATTCCTAAGTATTTATTTTTTGTGGAATATCATTAATAGAAGTAATTTCTGGATTTCTTCTTCAGTGGGTTTATGGTTAGAATTAAAGAAAGCTTCTGGGTTCTTTTTTAAAGATTGACTTTGTATATAGACACTTGGCTGAATTTTTTTTTATCAGTTCTATAAGCGTTTTGGTTGAGTTTGTTGGATCTTCTAATTATAGTATAATATCGTTTGCCAATATTGATAGCTTTAGTTTTTCTTTTGTTTGTTTTCTATTTGTAGTCCTTTGATTCTCTTCTCTTTCTTTATAGCCCTGACTACAGTCTTAAGTACTATATTGAAAATACATGGTGATGATGAATATCATTTTTTTTGGTTTCTGTTCATAGGTGTGATTCTCTCATTTTTTCTCATTTAATATGATGTTGACTGTGGTCTATTGTAAATTTTCTTTATGATGTTGAGGTATATTTTTTGATTCTCTCAGTGCTTTTAGCATAAATTCATGTTGGATTTTTTTTTTTTTTTTTTTTTTTTTTTTTTTTTTTGGTGGTACTGGGGTTCCTGGAAGCCCTTCTACTTCCGGGCTACACTCCCAGACCTATTTTATATTTTTATTTGGAAACAGAGTCTCTTAAGCCAGTGCAGCTGGCTTTGAACCTGCTAGATCCTCCTGTCTCCGCCTCCCAAGTGTGGGGATTATAAACGTGCACCACCACGCCTGGCAAATGTTGGTTTTTACTGAATGTCTTTTCAGTGTCTATTGAAATGATCTGGTTCTGGATTTTTGTTTGATAGTAGGCCTTTTATTGCTGCTTCAATCTTTTTTATTTCTATTGGTTGTTTTACATTTTCTATATCTTCTTGACTTAAGTTTAAGAAGGTTGTATGCATCTAGAAATTTTTAAATTTCTTCTAGATTTTCCATTTTGTGGGAGTCTATTTTTTTAAGTAGTTTCTGGTAATCCTCTGGATTTTCACACTGTAGGTGTTAATATCTCTTTTTCATCCGTTATTTTAGTAATTTGGATTTATTCTCCTTTTTGGTTAGGTTGCATAGTGGTTTATCTATCTTTTTAATTTTTTTAAAAACACTAGCTTATAGCCGACAGGGTAGCATATGGTTGTAATCCCAGCCCTTGGGAGGCTGATATAGTAGGATTAGACAGGTTTGAAGCCAGCCTTAACTACTTAGTGAGGCTCTCAGCAACTTAGTGAGACCCTGTTTCCAAATAGTATAAAAAAGGTCTGACAGTATAGCCTGGAGATAGAAAAAAACCCTGGGTTCTACCCCTAGTACCAGCAAAAAAAAAAAAAAATAATAATAAATAAATAAATAAATAAATAAATAAATAAAATAAACACTAGCTTTTGGTTTTGTTGATATTTTTATTTTTTATTCTCTACTTAATTGATTTCTGCTCTGATTTTAATAATTTTCTGTTTTCTACTGGCTTAGGTGTTAGACTGCTTCTGTTTTTCAAGGGTTTTGAGGCATTTTGTTAGATTATTTTGGTAATTTTTTGTTCTTTTATTGTGAACACACAGTCCTATAAATATTTCTCTTAATGCTGTCTTCAACATCATCCCAGAGGTTTGATATGTGTGTCTTTATTTTTATTTATTTCTAGGAATCTCTTAATTTCACCCCTTCCTTCTTCTATGGCCCATACCTCATTCAGCAGTGGGGTGATTCATCTCCACGTGTTTATGTAATTACTCTTGATCTTTTTATATTTGATTTCCAGTTTCATTTCATTTTGGTCTAAAAAGATGCACAGAGTATGTCCCATTTTTTGAATTTGCTAGTGCTCACTTTGTGGCCCAGTATGTGGTCTATTTTGAAGAAGGTTCCATGAACTACTGAGAAAAATGTAAATTCTGCTTTATTTGGGTGGAATATCCTGTATGTTTCTAAAGGATCCATTTGGTATATGTTGTTCTTTGCATCTGACACATCTTTACTGAGCTGTTGTCTAGGATATTGGCCTAGAGGTGCGAAAGGAGTGTTAAAGTCTCCAAGTATTAATGTATTAAGATCTATGTGTGACTTAATATCACAAAAAGTTTGTTCTATAAAAGTGGCTACATCTATGTCTGGTGCATAAATGTTGACTAACATGTTTTTCTCTTGCGAGATTCTTCATATGTCCAGAAAAAAAAATGACCTGCTTTTTCTCTTCTGATAAGTTTGGTCTTGAGGTCTAATCTGTCTGATATCATGGTTGCTATTCCTGCTTATCTTTGATTTCTGTTGGCATGGGTTACCTTTCTCCAGCCCTTTCCCTTTTTTTTTTTTGTAAGTATATTTATTTGTAAGGTTTGTTTCTTGCAAACAGCATATAGGTAAATACTGATTTTTAATTTTATTTTGCTACCTAATGTCTTTTTATAGAGGAGTTAAGGCCATTTATATTCAGCATGATTAAGGAATGATAAATTTTAATTCCTAACAGTTTGCGTTTTAACTTCTGTTTGAGATAGTGTTTATTCTTCTTTGCTTATTTGATTGTTTGATGGAAATTATTGTTTCTCAGGTTATGGCATTTTATTGATTTTCTTCATAATATCAATAATTTTTCTAGGGCTGGTTTAGAAGAAAAATTCTTTCTGCTTCATTTTATCATGGAAGATTTTTATTTTAGGATTCAAAATGGAGACTGCAGGACACAGCACTTCTTAGTGTCTGAAATAAATAAAGTTCAACTACTGAGAAGGCAGCATCTTAACAAATGAAATAAATATATTTCAGGAACCAAAACAGATCCAGGAACCTCGACAGAAGGAATTCTGAAACCCTGAACTGCGAGATCCACTGCAAAATAAATAAATAAATAAATAAATAAATAAATAAATAAATAAATAAAGTTCGAGAATCGGGTTGCCGGCCCAAACCGCAGTCTCTGGACTCGACTGACACCAATGTGGCAAAATTACCCAAGAGGTTGAAAACGGACATAGAGCTCCAACATCTTAAGCAGCGAGTGGCACCCAAGCCAGAAGCCCGTGAGCTCACCAAAAGCAGTACCACAGTGGAACAGTGAGTCCTCCAGACACCTGGATAAAGGAAGCCAGGTATCTGAGTGTGTTCAGAGAAGCTGCAGGTCTTAGCATATGCCCCAGGTCCAGCACTAGCCCTGGGTGCCTGTCCCCCACCCCAGGTCTCAGAGTTATCCTTGTGTGCCCTGCCCGCAACCCAGGACCTGCGCTAGTTGTCTGTGCCACCTGCACACCTAGACCTGGCATTCACCTTGTGCATCTAGCCCACTGTTGGGAATCCAGCCTGACAGCTGACGGGGCTTGGCGTGATGATGAGTACCGACGACTCGAACACAAACCCACGAGTTAGGAGTCAAGTCAAGCGAGATCTCATTTATTTCTCTCCAAGCCATCCTTTATATAGTACCAAGCCACGAGGGGAATTTCCATGAGAAATAGCCTAGCCTATCCGGGATAAAGATCACTAGCACGTAGTTTACAGCCAATCCCAGGCCGGTACATGAGTCATTCATATGTGCAGAAAGCTCCTTTAAAGGTAGAAAGGGAAAAACCGCTCAGTCTCCCCACCCATAATGAATGGGGAAACCACCCCTTCATAGCTTCCTCCAGGCACCATCTTGACCCTTTTTTGCTGAATCACTTTACTTAAAGTTTTGCCTTAGGCCGTAGGCCGCTCAGGCCGAATCTCCTTAGGCGCTGTATAGACACACCCCATCAGCCCACTTGCCCTCCCCGAACCCCAGTGGTAACTCCATGGGCCCTGCCCGCTCCCAGGATGGCATTAACTGCGTGTGCCCCAGCACGCCCTGAGACCAGGTACTAACCTTGGTCCCCTAGCCAGAGCCCTGGGTCCAGCACTAGCCGTGTATGCCAGGCCCATCCCCTGGGGCCTACCATTACCCTCACACACCCTGCCTGAGCCCGAGGCCAGTGCTAGTCTCTGCACCCCGCCCCTAAGCCCCCAGACCCAGTGCTAGCTATCTGCATCTGCCCAGTGCAAGAAGAGCCACCACTACCTGTCTGCATCCACCCCGTGTCCCAAGAATCGGTGTCAGCCTAGAGTGCCCACCTGCACCCCGGGTCTGTCGCTAGCCCTGGGCACCCTGCCCAAGCCCTGGACTGGGTGCTAGGCATCTATGCCCACCCGCACCCCAGGACCAGCAATAGCCATGCACCCAGTTCGTGTCCTGGAATCCGATAGTACTCTGAGGGTAATTGTGTGTGCCCCGGGACCCTACAGCAACCCTTTTCCCAGAGTGCACCTTGGGAACCCACGGGCTAGCCAGAGACACAGGAAAAATATTCAAGGTGCAATACCTGCACAGGCCTTCAGGGGGAGGGTCCAAGACTGCTTTGAACACCCTCCACCCTTGTGGTAGGAAAGTACAGACCTGAGTCCAGGGTGGAGAATGCAGAGACGCTGAATACAGGCTGAAAAGAGGGGGAGAAGGCATGAAGCACAATCTAAATGTACACCATTTTCTATATGTTCCACATATAAATAAAATAAAATATGGAAAAAAAATCATTTCCCTATAGAATTTTAGAGATAGTCCTTCTTGGTAGAAAATTTTTGTCTTTAAGTTGTTTTCTTTCAAAGCTTACAGTATGGGAAGTCTGTAGTGATTCTAATTGATTTGCTTCTGAATGTCACTTGATCTTTTGTTTTTCCTACCTTTAAGATTCTTCCCTTGGCATCTATGTAAGTCAGTTTGACTCTTATTTGGTATGGTAAATCTTTTCTCTGATCTTGTTTAAAGGGGGTTTGTATATTTCCCATACCTGTGTATCAACCTCTTTTTCAATGCTTGGAATCTTTCTGATGCCTGTTCAGGGTGTCACATTCTCTTATTTTTATTTGTTCATTTATTTTCTTAGGCTCTCTATAATTTATTTTTAGAAATCTTGTAGCATTTTGAGTATTAAAGTTCTGATTGTCTTTATGGCAATCTGCAATTTTGTGCTGTTGGTTTCTATTATTGTGGTGGAGTTCACTGGTTCCTTACTATTCTTCCTTCTCATCATTTCAGGGTTCTTTATTTTGTATCTTTGTGGCTTTTGATAGCCTTCGCTCACTCTGTAGGTGTCAGTTGATATATAAAAAGTCAAGTTGTATTGTATTCAGTGGCGAAGGTTGAGTGAGAAGGAAGGTGCTAAAGTAGGAAATGCATGAATAAGGTAAAGTAGCAGATAAGATCAAGTAGAATTAAAGTCTGATTGTAGTAAGGTAATAAATAGTAGAGATTAGAAATAATAAATATATAGCCGGGTGTGGTGGCATACGCTTGAAATCCTCGCTCTTGGGAGGCAGAGATAGGAGGATCGCGCTGGTTCAGAGACAGCCTCACTGGCTTAAGAGACCCTGTTTCCAAATAAAAAAATATATAAAATAGGTCTGGGAGTGTAGCCTGAAGGTAGAAGGGCTTCCAGGAACCCCATTACTACCAAAAAATAAAAAGAAAGAAAAGAAATAATAAATATATAGAAGGATTTTAGTAAACAGTGTAGAGTGATATGAAGTGGATTTAATACAAAACAGAAAAGAAAAAAAAAAGGGACAGATAAAATAGAGTTGATATCAGAGATGGATGAAACTTGTAAAAGGGATGGGGAAGAGAACAAACAAGCACACACACACAACA
The DNA here is from genome assembly GCF_963383645.1 of Muscardinus avellanarius. Lineage (NCBI taxonomy): Eukaryota > Metazoa > Chordata > Mammalia > Rodentia > Gliridae > Muscardinus > Muscardinus avellanarius. The sequence goes on from NC_137791.1 coordinate 90,545,766, forward strand.
ACAACAACAACAACAACAACAAATAATAATAATAATAATAATAATAATAATAATCGAACAACCCTACAAATATATGAATAATGAGCAGATTTGTCCTCCTCAGTTCTCCTGTGTCTGCATGGATTCTTTCAGTCATTAGGGTTCACTTTCTATATTAGATTCTTGAGCATGTTCTATCATTCTCATTTGCTCTGTAATCCATGTAATTCATCATAATTATGTCTGTTTGTAGTGCCATTTTTTGGTATCTTCAATGATTGACCTGTCCTACTGTCTCTGTCTGTGCAGGTGTTGAGTGCCACTAGTGCCTGTCCCCCTGCAAGCTTATTTCTCTGAGCTCTCCATAGGACCTGTCCCTGTGTCACTCTCTATTTACTCAAGTGGCTGGTATTACTGGAACTGGATCTAGGGTAAATGTGGGTCTCTGTATTCCATAGACTCTGAACCTTTGTTTTTCCTCATCTATGTAGGCTGCAGGTGCTGCTGGGACTGGACCCAGTGTATATGTAGGAGTCTGAGTTCTCCATAGTTAGATCTGGGTTGTTCTAACTTCTCCCTGATGGTCTGTGATGATATCCAAAGGCCCAACAAGGGCCACAGGACCAACTGTGCCCTGTGGACTGTAGACTTTCTACTCAATTAGCCCTAGGGGCTGTTTGCTAATTCATGACTCTTCTGTTTCTGGCAGCAGTCTTCACCCCAACTTCACCAGGATGAACTGCTACTCCCAATGGACACAGCTGTTAGAAGCAGGCAGGGTACTTTTGTGTCCTCTGCTCTGTTTTCTACTTTGTTTCAACCACTTTTCTTTCTTTTATTTATTTATTTTTTTTGCTGTGTTCAGTTTTTGCTGTTTTGTTATTTTCTTGTCAAGATGCTGTTTTCATGGTGATAGAGATTGGGTGTCAGCAGGACTGAGATTTGCTGCTTCCTTTGGTCATCATCTTCCCAGAAGTCTCAAGACACAGGACTCTCAAGGTCCTTGGCTTCCATGGGAGAAAAAAAAAAATGAGCATGTGCTGCTCAAAGACAAAGAAAGGCAGAGGTTTCTTGATAAAATCACTAATAGGTAATTAGTCCATGATGATTTTGCTTTTTCAGTGGACTAATTGTGTATTCCACTATAATCAAAAGGATTAATTCTGGAGCAGGCTTGTTAGTTAGAAAGCGAATTCCATATAAAAGGCTGAGTTTGCCTTTTGTTTCTTTCCTGGCCCCTCTTCCCTCTTCCTTCATGGGAAAAAGCAGCAAGAAGTTCTTCTACTGGGCCCCTCTCTTTTGGACTTTCCAATCTCTAAAACTCTGATAAATACATTTCTGTTCATTATAAATTTTCCAGTCGCAGTCACTCCATTACAATAGCCCACAGCATACTAAGACAAGAGGCATAGGAAAAAGCCACATAGGAAGATGGCTTTAGATGTGGTTAAATAGTTTGTCACAAAGACAATATGAAGGAACTAAAACTTTTTGGTAAAGCATTGAGCTCCTAAGTACAATAGAAAGACAGAGAGGCTATCAACCATATTGTGGTGTTTGTTGTTGTTGTTGTTGTTGTTGTTGTTGTTGTCAATGTTTTAAAAACTTACTGTGGCTGAAATAAAAATAATAGATTTTACTTTATTTCATTTGGTTAATAAAAACTGGTAAAAGTTTTCTTGTGAATACATCAAATTTTCTTTTTTTGTCTCTTTCATTTAGTGTCAGGGACAAGTGCATGTTTGTGTTTAATTTTTTTATTTTAACTACTCCCCTTGTTTTAATTTTTAAAATTTTATTTATATGTGGAACATATTAAAAATGGCATACATTTAGACTGTGCTTGGTGCCCTCTCCACCCCACTTGTGCCCCTTCACCCCATCCCAGTAATGAGTGTCCAGAGAAACTATGCTATATTCATACTTTTACACATATTTGGAGATAGTTCCTCCATTAGTGAGCCTCAGCCTTTGGCCTCTCCTATCCTTCCATTCTAGCTTTGCTGAGATTTCCCCTCCATTATATGGAGTCTCCCTGGTATCCCCAATGCTTCCAAGTTTGGGCATGTAAGAGAAAACATATGTCCCTTCTCTCTCTGTGCTTGGCTGATCTTACTTAACATAATGTTCTCCAGTTCCTTCCACCTTCTTGTGAATGACATGATTTTGTTCTTATTTATAGCTGAATAGAATTTCATTGTGTGTATTTCACATAATTTTGCAATCCGTTCATCTGTTGATGGAGACCTAGATTGGTTCTATATTTCAGCTAATATGAATTGTGCTGTAATGAACATGGGTATGTATATTTTACTGTAGTTCTCTGATTTCAAGCCCTTTGGAAAAATATCCAGGAGCAGTATAGCTGGATCATATGGTGGATCTATTCCCAGTTTTCTAAGGAATCTCCACACTGATCTCCATAGCTGCTGAACGAATTTGCACTCCCAACAGTGTAATAGAGTTCCTCTTTCCCCACATTCTCACCAGTATTTGTTTTTGCTTGCCACTCTGATTGGGGTTAGATGGAATCTCAGTGTAGTTTTGATTTGCATCTCCCTAGCGGCTAATAATGTAGAACATTATTTCATGTATGTATTGGCCATTTGTATCTCTTCTTTTGCAAAGTGTCTATTAAGTTCAGCTGCCCATTTCTTGTTTGGATTATTTGTTTTGCTAGCGTAGAGTCTTTTGAGCTCTGTATATTCTGGATATTAGCCTTCTATCACAGTGGTAGCTGGTAAACATCTTTTCCCATTCTGTAAGGATCCTCTTAAGGTTCTTGATGGTTTCTTTTGATGAGAAGAAACTTTTTAGTTTCATATCATCCCACTTGTTAATTCTTGCTCTAACTTCCTGTGCTTTGGAGTATTGTTGAGAAAGTTACTGCCTGTGCCTATATGTCGGAGTGTTAGTCCTATGCCCTCCCCTAATAAATTCACACAGTCTCTGGTCTAATTTCTAAGTCTTTGATCCATCTCAAGTTGATTCCTGTGCATGGTGAGAGGTAATGATTTAGTTCCATCTTTCTACAGATGAATAGCTATCTCTCCCAGCACCATTTGTTGAAAAGGCTGTCTTTTCTCCAGCTTATGAGATTGGCCCCTTTGTCAAAGATTAATTGACTATAAGTGTGTGGCTTTGATTCTGTTTCTTCTATTCTATTTCATTGCTCAGTATGCATGTTGTTGTGCAAATTACATGCTATTTTTACTACTGTTGCTCTATAGTATAATTTGAAGTCTAGGATTGTGATGCCTCCTGCATGGTTCTCATTACTAAAAATTGCTTTGGATATTCTGGGTCTTTTATTTATCCATATAAAATTAATTACTGATTTTTCTAGGTATATGAAGCATGTCATTGCTATCTTAATAGGAATTTCATTGAATCTATAGTTTACTTTTGAAAGAATGGTCATCTTGATGATATTTATTCTGCCTATCCATGAGCATGGGAGATCTTTCCATCTTCTAAGTTCTTCAATTTATTTCTTTAATGTTTTATAGTTATATCTTTGGTTACATCTGCTGGGTTTAGAATTGGACTATTGCAGTCTTTCTAGGTCCTTGAGATGTGTCTTTAGGTTGCCTACTTGGCGACTCTCTGTTCTTCTTATGTGGGCTCTCAATGCTATAAATTTTTCTCTTAACACTGCATTCAAAGTGTCCCATAGATTTTGGTAAGTTATTTCTCTATTCTCATTTATCTCCACAAATGTCTTTATTTCTCCCCTAATTTCCATTCTTACCCACTAATCATTCAATAATGTATCATTCAATCTTCATGTATTTAAATAGTTTCTTTTAAATTTCCTTTTGTTGATTTCTACTTTCATTCCATTATGTTCTGAAAAGATGTGGGGAATTATACTACATCTTTTTAAATTTGCTGGTGCTTGCTTTATGGTCCAGGATGTGATCTATTTTTGAGAAGGTTCCATGGGCTGCTGAGAAGAATGTGTATTCTGTTGTTCCTGATTAAAATATTCTGTATATGTCCATTAGGTCCATTTGGTTTATAATTTTCTTTCATTTTGAAGAGTCTTTACTTATCTTTTTCCTTGAAGGTTGATCCAGTGATGTGAGAAATGTGTTGAAGTCTCCCAATATTATTGTATTTGGGTTAATTTGAGATCTGATATCCAGGAGGATTTGTTTTACAAATGTGGCTGAACCTACATTTGGGACATAAACATTTACTATCATTATATTATCTTCTTGGTGAATTGTTACTTTAAATAAAAGGAAGTGTAGGCCGTGCACAGTGGCACACGCTTGTAATCCCCGCACTTGGGAGGCAGAGACAGGAGGATTGCGAAGGTTCGAAGGCAGTCGCCCGTGCTGGCTTAGGAGACCCTGTTTCCAAATAAAAATATATAAAAAATAAGTCTGAGAGTGTAGCCTGGAGGTAGAAGGGCTTCCAGGAACCCCAGTACCACCAAAAAATTAACTAACTAACTAACTAACTAAATAAATAAATAAATAAATAAAAGGAAGTGCCCTGTTTTGACTCCTCTGATGTGTTTTAGCTTAAAGTGTGTTTTGTTGGATATCAGCCTTGCTACCCATGCCCATTTTTGGTCTCTATTGGCATAATATATCTTTTTCCATCCTTTCATTTTCAATCTGTGAATATCTTTGGCTGTAATGTGAGTTTCTTGCACAGAGCATATATTTGGATTGTTTTTTAATCCACATTGCCAATCTATGTCTTTTGATTGGTAAGTTAAGTTCTTTAACATTCACAGTTATTATTGAAATATGATTTTTGTTTCCAGTCATTTTGTGTCCTAACTTGTGTTTTGTATATTAAATCTTCTTTATCAACTTCTGATCAACTTCCTCTCTTCTCTGATTCTGTACCTTGCTTTTTTATTCTTCTTTATGGTTTATTTCTTTAAGTATCTTTTCTAGTTTTGGTTTTATATTCATTAAATTTTTGAGCTTCTTCTTATCTTGAAACACTTTTGTTTTTCCATAAAATTTGAATAATAATTTTGGTAGATATAGCAGTTAAAAATGTGAATTTAATGTGTCATCTTCATGAATTATTTGCCATGAATTTATGTGTCATCCATGCACAGGGGCCATGCTATTTTTCTTTGTATCATTCCAATTTTAGTATATGTGCTGCTGAAGTGAGCACTTGTGTTTATGTTTCTAAGTAATATTCAGAAATACCATTATATTTGCTAGCAGGTTCTGGCAGACTCACAAAATGTATAAAGGTATGACTTTAAATTCTTTCTTATGGTCCATGGTAGGCTATATAAAAATAGAGCTTTTTATTGAGCTTTTTAGAAAGTTTGTTCTGTTTGATTTACCAGAGGCCAGTGAAATCCAGTGAGAGAAAAAAAAATATGTGCTCAAAAAAGATACAACAGCAACTTGACCTCTCCTTGAAGAAACGCATTATGCAGTTCTGCATAACATAAGCCAAAAACTATTTAGAAAATATCACAAACTTAAGCATGAAATGCAAAATAAAATAACAAATATACTTATTACTACAAGTCTTCTGTAGTGGTGAGAGTTCTGTAGGGAACAGAACCCACAGGGTAGCACATATATGATTACAAAAATGGATTTATTAGATGATTAGGAGCTGTACAGTTCCTCAGTGGTCATATGCATGTTGCAGAGTTGGAGGACTGACAAGTACCTTCTATGTACAAGACTCTGAAACCTCAGAATATGAGAAATCAGTGATATTGTGTCAGAGAAAGATGAAGACCTAGAAGCTCACTAATAAAAACTGGTGAGAATATACATTGGAAGAGTGAGGAAGCTAGAATAAATATACACAGGGAATGGTGGCAACCATAGAAGCACCTGCTTTAGAAGAATCAATCTTTCCTCTGTTCATGCATCCTCCTTTTGCTTTTTGTTCTAGCTGGCCCTCAACCCATTGGACAGTATCACCCACATTCCAGGCTGGCCTCCCCCTTCAGTGTGCTGTCCCTTATGCCAATGCCTCTGGAAAAGCCTTCAGAGAAACACAAGAAGTTTCTTAATCTTTGCTGCTTATTAATACAATTATGTTAACAAACTAAACTAACATGTGCATATAGCTATTAAAGTGTTAACTGTATCAAGATTTTGGAACACAGTCAGCCATGATTGACTAAATGGTTACCCTATGTCTAACAGTTTCACTTTCAAGTTTATATTAATGTAAAAACAGTGCATATGCTCAGTTAAACTTATGACTACAAAAATTTTTATTACTGATTTATAACGGAAGCAGAAACTGGAAACAGCTCAAATTATCATCAACAAAGCAAGAGATAAATAAAATATGGTTTAAATAAAATTAATCTGCTTAAAGATACTGTAGAATGAGCCAGGCTTGGTGGTGCACGCTTGCAATCCCAGCCTTTGAGAGGCGGAGACAGGAAGATCAAGTTCATGGACAGCCTCAGCTAGTTAGTGAAGTCTTTTGCAATTCAGTGAGACACTGTTTCAAAATAGAGAATAAAAAATAGGGCTGAGGATGTAGCTTGGAGGTAAAATGGCCCTGGGTCCCATCCCCAGTAACTCAAAAAATTTTTAAATAATAAAAAAGATACCATAGAATGGAATTACACAAACATTATTTAGAGAAAATGATGGCAGAAAATAATCAGTATGATTCAATGTATTTTATTAAGATCAGAATGCTAATTAATGGTGGTAGACTTTAAGAATCATGGTTACTCTCCTGTGAACAATGTTTAGCAGTAAGGATAGAGTCTCCTTAAAGGCACAGTGTACTTTGTGATAATTTATCAGGAGGTCATATTAGTGTATACATGTGTTAATGTTTATTAAGCTTATGAAATTACAACTAGTGGACCTTTCTGTATGTATTTTATATATCAATACAAAACAAGCATGTTTATTTTAAGTTTTCACCTTCTCAAATTGGAAATTAACAGAATTTTGAAGAATGCTTTTTGGATTCCAACATAATAAGTTAATGGCTAAAAATAATAATCAAGCTATATCAATTCCACATGAAATATTGTGTATTCCAATTTATTTTTATGTAAGAAAACAAAGCTGAGACAAAAATTATGGCACAAAAATAAGAGAGAGAGAGAGAGAGAGAGAGAGAGAGAGAGAGAGAGAGAGAGAGAGAGAGAGAGAACCATACAATTGTGTAGAGAGGGAACCCATATGATATCAGAACTAATTAACAATTTTTTGACAAATGAAAATGAATTTTAATATTCAAGGGTGTTATTCACTGGCTTCCTAAACAGTTTATGTGGTTGGAAGAATAGCTAACATTAGGGAGATAGTTGCCAGAAAACTTTATTTCTAAAGGGAACCCAGAATAAAATAAATGAAATGAATCCAGATGAGATAAAGAAACAAAACAGCACAGAAGTATCCAAGATTACTCAACATCACAGCTTTATTTATTAAGAAGGCATTTCATTCTTATTTTGACACTCTTCTAGAAATTCCCCTGTATGTTTTATGTATTAGATTAGGACCGTTCAATCTTTAAAGCAGATGCTACAATTAAGTCCATATTTCAAACTGTTTTTGTTTTTCTCTCCATATCTAAGAAAGTTCATACTATTTTCTTCAAAAAGCTTGGATATATACCATATGGTCCTTGTGATTTATTTGACTTGAATTACTCTACTTGCTCTATAACTTTACATTCCCGACGTCAATCTTTGTCAAGGGCACCATCTGATGCTCCATGAAAACTGTTTTAGGAACAAAATTTTTTTCAAAGTTCTCTCAAGTATTCTAAGGCAAAACTACTTCCTTTTTCTTCCTTCTTTTTACAATTTCAAAAATTCTTCTGAGAACCTAAAATCTTAGTTCTATTTCCCATTTTTTCTTAGTGTAGATGCATACTTTAAAACTTTTTTTGAAGAAGAACAAAATAACTTCATTTGTAGGAAAATAAATGGATCTGAAGAACATTATATTAAGTGAGATTAGCTACTGAAAAAAGTGGAGAATCATATGTTTTCTCTCATATGTGGAAGCTATGAAGTAATTGGGATGCAAGGGGAACTTTAGATAATAGAGCAGAAGAAACACCAGTGGAGCTATTAAAGGAGTCTAGGGAAGGATGATGTTGGGGGGTGATGAAAATAAATGAGAAAAACACTGCCACTGAAGTTATGTACTCATGTGAAATTACTAATGCTAATCTCAAAATCATGTATGAGGAAGGGAAGTAAGTAAGTAAGGAGAGAGCTGATGGGGGAAGCCCACCAAGTACTGTGCACCTGTAGGTCCCTATCACTCTGAAGTATGTAATGATGTAAGATTAGAATACACCAGTAGAAGTTGTTCTGGTCGACATTCTTACATTTATAATCTAAAAAACTGACCATGTTACTTAGAAGAAAGAAGATTTATTTTCTTTTTGTTTCAGGTTCAGTCCTTACGGGGCTGAAGACCTTAGGTCTCAGAGCATGGTGGTAGAAAGCAGAAAGAATGAGAACAGATGGGCTGTGCCACTTAAATCATGGAGAATGGTGGCAAGAAAAGGATGGGGGGAGGAACCATGCATACACTGTGCATAGTCACACCTTCAGGGCCTCAAAAATCATTGGTCCTCTAAAATCTGAGGATTTTTAATAAAATTAACTTTACCAAGGCAAAAAAAAAATTTTTGAGGTATTTTGTGTTTTTTATAGTAATTTATCAAGTTTTACTAAACTTATATTGATCTTCAAGTTATTTTCTTTGAAGGGGAGTAAAAGGTTTTATTGGGAGCAGTAGGGAATGGGGAAAGGTGGCTGAACACCCCAAAGGGGCTGAACTCTGGGTCTAGAAGCTGCCTTCAGGACAATACTTGAGAGTAGCCCAAGCCGAATTGCCTTTTAGGTGCAGGCTGCTTTCTTTCAGAGTCCGTGCAATCTGCCAGAAGGGAATAGAGAAAAGTGGCCGAACACCCCAAAGGGGCTTTCGGGTCTCTGTTGTCCAGTAGCTGTCTTCAGGTCACTATGCGAGTGTCACCCGAGCCAAGTACCATCAATTACAAACTACTTTCTCCCAGAGTCCAGGCAATCTGCCAGCAAAGAGGTGCAGGTCACCCCTAAGGGCCTGGTCAGCCTTGATGTCCAGCAGAGGCCTTCAGGTCACTACTCAAGAGTCGCCTGAGCCATGTGCCCTCGGATACACTCTGCCTTCTCTCAGGGCCAACATGACCTGCGAGAGAGAGAACAGCTCCCCAAAAGGGGAGGGATCCTGAGAGGGAAAGCCCCAATTTGCTGTCTGACTAAGGTGAAGGCCTGATGGTTTTCGACCTCTTTTGGTTAGGGTGACTTTGGGAGTTCTGGGAAGCAGCTCTCAGAATTTGCATAGGGTATTTGCAAGTCCTTTGAAGGGTCTCCTTTCAGGAATGCCAGATTTGCTCGGTGGGTTTGTTGATTAGTAAACCGATGGCTTTGTGAAGCTCTGGTCTTCTTGTCTCTGAGCCTTTAGAATTTCAGGTATTTGTCACCCCTTAGGAAACTCAGGAAACTCAGGAAATTAACTTTTTTCTACCAAGGTCTTTTCCCTATCTGCCTATTTCCTTTATACCTCCTCAATCCCCCCTTCCAAACATGGAAACAGATAACAAAATATGTTTCCATCCATTATCTCATGGCTGCTGTCCTTTTTGGGCCCTTTAATCATGTTAATTGTCATTCGCATCTTTGGTTCTTGGCTTTTTAACATGCTAACCCAGTTCATCTCTTCTCATTTAGAAAAATTCAATTTACAAATGATCCTTCAAATGGAGCCTCTCACAAATTTCCAAGCCCCAATCTACTGTGGTCGTCTAGATTGCCCACCTCCAATGGGGTCCTAACTGCCAATCTTTAAGGTATTGATTTAATTATATTTTATACAATGCTTCAGCTAATTCTAAACAAATTTAAAAAGAATAAAAATAACAAAATTTAAAAAGAATAAAAATACCAAAATAGTAATACATAAAGCAGTTCATATTCTTTTGTTTGAAATGATTATTATATTAAGAAAAATGTTAAGTTTCTTAATATTTTGAAGTTGTGTCTTCAAACAGTGGACATAGTATTAGCCCTAATATATGAGCCACCTGAATAAAAATAGTGCTCATGTTATCTATTTTAGGCTATCTATATATTTCATTTCAAAAGTATTTTATAGTTGGTGTCTTGATATTTTTAAAAAGTATTTAAAAGGAAGGCTCTTCAGTTTTTTTATTTTTAATATTTGGTACTGGAGATTGAACCCAGGAGAATTCTACTTCTGAGCTAAATCCACAGCCCTATTTTATTTTTACTTTGAAACAGGTTCTTGTTAAGTTGATGAGTGATGTTACACTAAGTTATTGAGGCTGTATTTGAACTTGATATCCTTGTCTCAGCCTCCCAAGTATTGTTGCCACAACACCTGGTTAATTAATTAATTAATTAATTAATGTATCTGTTCATTTATTTATGGTGGTACTGGGGATTGAACCCAGAAACATTCTACCTCTGATCTATATCCTTATCTCTATTTTATTTTCTGTTCTGAAACAAGGTTTCATTAAGTTGTGGAGGCCCTCACTAATTGTTGAGGCTAGCTACAAATTTGTGAGTCTCCTGTCTAGGCCTCCCAAGTGCTCGTATTATAAGCATATGCCATCAAGTTCTTTATTTTTATGCAGTAGAAAATATGTCCTATTTATTCATCTTTTTTTGTTTATTAGCATTTATATTTTCATTCATACAACTCACAGTTTTAGAGCAAAGCAAAGATTAGATATATTATTTAAGTGACTTAAATATATTTCATATGCATTGAAAACTTTCTACATGCACCGTTAAATTTGTTTTTGGAAAATGTGTTTTTGCTTGTGTGTGATTGCTTATGTGTGTGGCATGGGCACTGAATATTTGAATCCTAATTTGATTCCTCTTTCATCCTGGTGTCTTATTAAATTAATTTCAGTGTTATTCTCTCTTTACTTAATATATATATGACTATATGTATTTTCATTTAGCTTTGTCTACAGTGTTTAGAGAAAAACTGCTAGATATCATCTGGTTAAATAGCCATTTTAAAAAATGTGTATATGGTATTTGAGGGTGAATTTTATATTTTTTAAGCAAGGCATACAAGTTATACTAATGTTTAAATAATTTGGCTTTTAGGTCTCTATTAATTGCCAGCTTTTAAAAGAAGAATCACTAGTTTTTGTGATAGCCAGTGCTCTGTTTCCATGATCTCTTCTAAATTCTAAAGAAAACTACTTTTGGAATGTGAAAGTGTCACATGGCCTGCAAAATAAGGAATGGGTATACATAGTTCTCTGAGAAGCCTGTTGCTGTGATTTCTGTGAATTGAGATTGATTAATACATCCAGCTTTGGAGGCCCACTATTGGCCACTCACAGGACAAATGCTGCTCCATACTACTTAAATGAGCTATTGAAAATCATTAAAGTCCTGGAAGCAAAGAGTAGAATGGAGATTGCTAAGGGCTGGGAGGGAGGCGGTGGGAGTTGCTGCTCAATATATATTAAGAGTCAGTTATGCAAAATAAATACTAGAAATCTTTTGTGTCTATAATTAACGACACTATGACATACATTTAGAATCTGTTAAGAGGGTAGGTAGCATAATATGGGAATAATTATAAATAAATAAAGCCCCCCAAAAACACAGTATTGGGTTTGGTGGGCAAAACACAGACATTTGTGAAGGGAGCACGAAGCTATAGTGCAATACTCAGGTATTTATTCTGAGATTCTTAATTTCTTGGTTGATAAAATAACCTATTTTATTCCTATTATAATTTCTACCATATAGTGTTATGCTTATACCCGAACTCTTTAGTGTATCTTGCAAGAATACTGTCTTTGTAGAGAGGTGACTGGCTCATTTACTTGCTAGCTGGAACATCTTATCATTCTCTTTACCTTTAGTTTCTTCAATAGCTTAATTGGAATCACATATTACAGCACACTAGCTTTTGATGAAAGCTAAAAAAATTAATGTGTGGCAAGGGTTTGGGACATTCTGGCACAGTCGAGACCTTTGTGCATGTTAAATACTTTTTATTATTAGTTCTTCTCAAGCCCTGCGTGGCTCTATCCTTTCCTGTTAAGATAACCGTAGCTCACCTATGACTCTTTCCTCTCCTCTGATTTTTAATTCTTGAAACTATGCCACACTTTTACAAATAAGTAAATCAAGACCTCTTTGGAGTAAATAATCATCCCTACTGTTCTTGCCAATACATTCTTCGAATCCCTATATGTACTCCCTCTTCTCATTCGTTCTTTACTCCTTTTTCAGACTATGTCCACAGCTATGACAAAATACCTGAGACTGAGTACTTTGTAAAGAAAAGAGGTTTGTATAGATCACATTTTTTGGAGGTTTAATAACATGCTATTGGCATCAGTTTGGCTCTTTGAGTGCTTCCTGGGCTGCAACACATGGTAAATGACTACATGATGGGAATGTTTGCATAAGGCAGAGATTAAATGGTGAGAAAGGAAACCAGATAATGTAATGAAAACCAGTTTTGATCTTTTATAATAACCCTCTTTCAAAAAAATCTACCTTGATTTCTTCTTAGGGCAGAGTCTTCCAAGACCTAACTCCCAACAAAGTTTCCCATTATCTTTGTTGTTGTTGTTGTAATAGAAATTGAACCTAATGGCATTCTACCTCCAAGTTATACCTTCATTCCTATTTAATTTTTATTTATTTATTTATTTATTTATTTATTTATTTATTTATTTATTTGGTCATACTGGGGTTCCTGGAAACCCTTCTTACTCAGGGCTATACTCCCAGGCCCATTTTATACTTTTTATTTGGAAACAGGGTCTCTTAAGCCAGCGAGGCTGGCTTCGAACCTGCATGATCCTCCCGTCTCTGCCTCCCAAGCGCGGTGATTACAAGCGTGCACCACCACACCTGGTGATTTAATTTTTATTTTGAAAGAGAGTCTTACTAAGTTACTGATAGCCTTGATAAGTGGTCAAGGCTGATAATGAATCTGTACTCTTTCTTTCTCATCCACCTATGTGCTGGAATTACAGGTATGTACCATCATGCCTTACTTAAAGTTTCTCATTTAAAAAGCTCCATCATCTCTCACATTGCCACAGTGGGCTGCCAACACATCAACTCAGGAAGAAAATATTTTAGCCATATCCAATCCATATCAACACCTTCTTTACCTTCTTAAAAAAAAACTTAATAGCTCCAGGTACTCTGTATAACACAAAAGTTATGTTAATTGCCCAAACGATACATAGATTTTACTTTCTTATAACATATATTAGTTACCATAGTGCAAAAGATTAAAAAATACACATATAATCATGAAACTGCAACTGTAATAAATTTTCTAGAGAATACATGACTGAAATTAAGCAGGCAAGACTATTAAAGACTTCTATGGGGAAAAGATGGCAGAATGGCATGCATGATAGGGTATTACTATAGCAAGAAGAGAAGGACCAGGAGAAGGAAAAATATTTTTATTAGTGATTAAAATGTTGTTCTTCTGTTTTAGGATGGTATGTGGTGAACACATGAGAATAAAGAAAAGCAGGTAAAACTGAAGAAAAAAGGGAAACGTAAGAATGTGGTTTGTGCTACAGATAAAACTGAAGAAAATTTATGTAGGCTTTGAAGACCAACAAAAAGATAAGGGTCTTTTTCTTTACATAAATAATGAGAAGCCACTTAAAATTTGGGGGTACCAACCTGATATAGTTAGATTGAACTATGTGAACTATGACATGTTACTTTGGCTACTCTGAGGATAAAATATTAATTAGGACAAGATCAAAGTAGCTACAGAGAAGAATATATTTTAAGTATAGATAAATTTCTAAGATGGTGACACCAGTACAGATGGAGATTAAAGGATAGACTATTGAAATATATCAGAAAGTTAAATCTTTGTAACTGAGTGATGATGACTGGGCATACTAGTTGAAATATGGAGAAGAAGGCCAATGACAATACCATAGTTTCATCCTTCGTACACCATAAGTGTATGAATGACAGGCATTTCCCAAGTTAGGTAAAATAAGAGGAGGAACAAAGTTGGGTATTTTGTGAAAAAGAGATCAGAGGTTTATTCTTTGGAATTCGGAGGAAGTGATGGAATGTGAGATTTTTACCATTGCATAGAGGCAGGGGAGGAGGGCCCCAAGTACTAGGTGAATAAATGGCATTGTCAGCATGATCTACATTATGATGTGAGACTATAGTGCACACACGTGTGTGGGTATATATACACATAAAAATGGACCTTCCAAAACATATGATATTCTTTGGTGATGAGAGTGGGTTTTTTTTTTAAATTTAAAGTGGATAGGCAATGAAAGCCTATTATAGTAACAAATGAACTCCTACCTTGCTTCCCTGCTAAATTGTATCCTATTCCATTATCTACATTAATTTTACTTGTTTCTTAAATACATATCACAATTAAATCTTAATGTACTTATCTATGTACTTTTTACCACTCCTTTTTTTTTAAGTAAAGTATATTTATCAAAAGAATTAAATTACCAACCAAAATACATCTCTTCTCTCTGTCATTTCTTTAGATATTATTTTGGCAGTTATTATGACTCAAGTCTGTAGACAGGTACTTGTGCTATGTATTTTATTTATTATTTATTTATATGAGGTACTGGGGATAGAACCCCGGGGCATTGTACTTCTGAGTTACACACACAGCCCTATTTTTTTTTAGTCCTTTTTATTTTAAAAATAGGGTCTCACTGAGTTACATAGGGCCTTGCTAAGTAGCTGAGGCTATCCTCGTATAATGATCCTCTGGTTTCTGCCTCCTGAATTCTGGGATTAGGAGCCTGTGCCACCATGCCAGGCTTGTGCTATGATTTTGAGCTAGAATTGTCCCATCCCTACGGTGTTCCCGGGTTTCGGCTCCACTATGTCGCGTCCCTAAGGCTCCAACCTGCAGAGCCCGGGGAAAGAAGACACAAACGCCGAGTCTGCTGATGATGCTTCCCCTCTTTAATGCTTCCCCTCCAATGCGCACAGCAGGCAAATATATATCAGTCTCATAACCCCTCCCTCATCACTCCACCAACCCCAAGCTTCCCACAGCTAGGGCATGCACATTTCTAACCCTCTCATAGGCGGGCTGGTGGTAGCACAAGGCGCTGAGTCACTGATCATCCGTAGGGCGCCTGATAGGGCTCACTGCGCAGGCTCAGGGCACCGCCAGCCTCGTGAGCTTCGTGACTTGGCAACATGCCTAGGCGCCATCTTGAGTCACCGCCCATCCCAGTCTAGCCGAGCAGGCCCCGACATAGAATATTACACCAAATCTCATGTTTTTAAGGCTGTCAAACTTTTATAACAATACAATTGCTTTTCATGTTCTGTAAGTTTTAGAAATCTGAATTTAGATATTCTGTTTTAGTTGGGGATGACCCAGAAGGAAGTGATGAAATGTGAGGTTTTTTTACCATTTCATAGAGGCAGGGGGAGGAGGGCACCAAGTACTAGGTGTATAAATGCCATTGTCAGCATGATCTACATACAGGTACACATATCATCACTAAAATGCAGACATTTTAGGAGATGTAGTTGATTTCTAGTTTCTTGAAATTGAAATAACTTAAAACCACAATAAGAATGCCTATTAATACTTGAAATGCCATTTATCCAATGGGATGATGCAGACATGATCACATGGTAATTTAGCACTTTCTGTCTTCCCTCTGCCCCAAACTCCATAGCTCCATCTAAACAATATTAGATTGTGAGTCCAAATTTTCCCATCAGTTGAGTTTCTCCTGTTCATATTATCCTAATTACTACTGTAGGAGTCTTTACTTTTATTATTTGAACATGGTAAGATATTTGGGTTGTTTTAAAATTGTTAGAGTCATATCACGTAGTAATGATGATACATCTAACAGAAATAGGACACTATAAAAAGGTATTATTGTCCAACTGAAGGGAAAGGGAGAGAGAATTTCTCTATGTTTAGACAGGAGAGTAGGATGAGGCTGAAAATAACATGGAAGACAGTCTCACGTGGATGTAAACTGGTTTATTCATCAAATTGAAGTTTTTGATGAGAGCAATAAATAAATCTATTCACCTCTCATCTTTACAGGATACCTGTGGTGCTTTGGGAAATGACTTCAATAATTGTATCCATACTTTCTTGCTTCAACTAGTACATTGAATATTAGTCCCTGTGGAACTTCTGCAATTAACAGCTGTCATGTGAAAATTCCTATCGTATTTTATGAAAAAAAAATAGAAAAAATATATAGCTCATTTCCTTAAACTGATGACAGGCAGATGAAAGTGAAATGAGCAAAATTTAGGCTCAGATTATGGAATCAGGGAAGTAAATGGATCAGGGGATGCATAAACTTTACAAATACTGCCTCCTCCCTCCTCAGTTTTTAAAACCACATTTTATCATTTAGAAATAGAAATAATCAGCAAGTCCAAGTCATTTCTAGTGAGTCTTGCCAGAGTATTGAAGCTCACAAGGCTAATTTCTCAAAATAAAAGCATTAAACTGCTATTTTTTTTTCCAAAGAGGAAAAGCTCTGTGAAAAATTTTGCTTTTTTGTGGTTGTTGAGTTTGTTTGGGGGAAGGAGACGGAAGTCAGATTACCTTCTCTTTGCCTGTGGTGTGCTACAGTATAATTGCATCTGGAAACTAAAACTGTATTTTTTTAACTTGGCAATTTAAAACTTTGATAAAGTAAACCAAATCCAATCTCTTGTCAAACAGGTATAAGAAACACCATTTCCGGGTGACAGTTCCAGTTTCAATTGTCATATAAGTACAATTGAAACCTAAGATTTCTTGGGCACCTTGTCAGGTATTCCCAGAAAGCTGATTTGCTCTCACAGTTGCTGAGTGTGTGAAAGAATCTGGATGTCTACTTTCTTGTCATTTATTTTAAAACCATGCTAAATAAGCTAAAATTACATTAGTAACGTATTTCTCTATTAGTTAGAAAATCTTTGTGAAAGAGAAATGTAAGACCTATTTGGCATATGTAATACTCAGACCATTGGTAGTTATCACAATTAGGTATCTTTACAGATGGCATGGGTCATATTTAATGTTTTTTTTTTTTTTAATAGGGAGGTATTAGGGCACTGAACAATTTGAACATAGAAGCACTTTACCACTGAGCCATATATCCCCAGACATTGTCATTTTTACTGCAAGACAGGGCCTTTTACTCTGTATTTTGGTGAATATATATATATATAATTTTTTTAAAGGGGGGCTTTAGTATCTTACTTGTAAAATGTAGAAAAGGAATGTATAATGAATAAAAACAGAGAACTTGAAGTCAGTTTGGATTTGTCCAAACAAGCCTCATTTGTTACTAATTGTACAGCTTTAAGCAATTAAACAATTAGTTAATTTTTACTTTGCACTCCATATCTATCTATAAAATAAAAACATAATAGTAATTTCATAACAAAACCAATTTTGTCTTTTTTAATTGGACATACAAAATTTCTAGTAAATTTGGTACTTTCTTTTAAATTTAAATAATAGTTTCAAGATCAGAAATAAAATGTACATAAAAATATCAACTTACTTTACCTAAATTTGTCATGTACTAGACACTTTACATACAGAAGTAAACATCTCCTGAATTAATGCTGGTTCTAAAATAATAAGTCAATTACAGAGTGCTACCACCTTCTTATAAGTTTTCATAATAACAAACATAAAATATAACTAAAGGGAAACTTCAACTTACTATTATTTATCATAAGCTAGTAATTATTTTGCTTACTCCAGTAAATATATTTTCACATTTTCTAAAAGCTTTAATAAAAAGTATTTAAACAAAGAATATTATTCCTCAAAATAATACTTTTCAATTTATTAAACTTCTCTATGTGTGCCTGTCTTTCTGTTATTTCCTTGTTTTTAATTTCTTCATAAATTATAAAAATTCAGTAAAATACATGTTTTAACAGTTACAACAGATGCATAACATAATACTATTTCAATGCAGACATTTGGAAATTTTTTCTATTTGATTGGGAACAACAACATAGAAGAAAAAAACAGTAATTACTTTACCTAGGTTGCCATAATTGAAATATTGACCTCATAAGAAAGCTTCTTTCTTTCTCTCTTTCTTTCTTTCTTTCTTTCTTTCTTTCTTTCTTTCTTTCTTTCTTTCTTTCTTTCTTTCTCTTTCTTTCTTTCTTCCCTTCCTTCCTTCCTTCCTTCCTTTCTTTCTCTCCTTCTTTTTTTTCTTTGATAGGAATTGAGCCCAGAAGAATTCTATCTTTGAGATATTTTATTTCTTATTTCAAAACAGAGTCTCTATAATTTGCTGAGACTGGCCTGGAACCTGTGCTCCTCTTTTCTAAAACTCTTAATTACTGGGACTACCAGCTCATGCTACCACACCTGGCTTCGTTATCCATTGCTGTCATTGATACTTTTCTTAGTTCGCCCACTGAGAGAAGCAGGTGAACTTTCTGAGAAACACAGAATTCACTTTGATTCTCCCAAGAAAAGTATCATGAGATTGCATTATAACAAATAAATTGTACTTCAAAAATCAGGAGCACATTATGTTCTCTTTCTTTCTTTCTTTCTTTCTTTTTTTTTTTTTTTTTTTTTTTTTGGTGGTGGTGGTACTGGGGTTCCTGGAAAATCTTCTAACTCTGGGCTACACTCCCAGACATATATGTATATACATACATAAATATATATATGCATATATATTATTTTGTTTTGTTTTCTTGGAAACAGGTTTTCTTAAGCCAGAGAGGCTGGCTTCGAATCTAAGCGATCCTCCTGTCTCCTGTCTTCACCTCCCAAGCGCGGGGATTACAATCGAGTGCCACCATGCCTGGCCAAGTCCTCATTTTCTTATCTCGTATTTGGTTAGCTGAAAATGGCTTCAGTGTTAACATGAATTGTCCTTTATCCACATCCCTTCAGCTCCCATCGGAGATGCTATCAATTGCGGATACTAAAAGCCACACAGGCAGGCAAATTCTGACTTCAATATTATTTGGTGTCTACTGTAGCATTGTAAAACAAGTCATTCTCCATGTGTTTTTTGTATTTATTATTAATATTATTTTTAACTTTATTAAGTAGGATGAAATTTGGAAATAAAAAGTACTTGCAATATCAATATATATGCATAAAAATCAATAACAGAAATATACATTTCAAAATTTTTATAGATAAATATTGCTATTAAAATAAGAAAGGAAGGCCGGGCGTGGTGGCACAGGATTGTAATCACCGCACTTGGGAGGCGGAGACAGGAGGATCGCGCAGATTCGAAGCCAGACACGCTTGCTAACGAGACTCTGTTTCCAAATAAAAAAGTATAAAAATAGGTCTGAGAGTGTAGCCCGGAGGTAGAAGGGTTTCCAGGAACCCCAGTACCACCAAAAAGATAAATAAATAAAATAAGAAAGGAAGTATTTTGGAAAGCTATGAATGTAATAAAAATTTCAATTTTGTATTTTATGTGCACTATTGAACTTTATTTTAATTTATTTTAATTTATTATTATATGTATACACGTGTGTGTGTGTGTGTGTGTGTGTGTGTGTGTGTGTTATAGGGATTGAACCCAAGGGCATTTGACTCCTACCTATAATTTATGCTTTTTTAATTTGCTTTGAAACAGGTTCTCACTAAGTAGCTGAGAGTCTCACTGGATTGCTGAAGCTGGCATAAAACCTGCAGTCCTCCTGTCTCAGCCTCCCAAGTACTGAGAATATTGGTGTACACACCTGGCTTGAATATATGTTTGCATTTTGGATTTTTATCCCATATTTATTAGATCCATGTTTAGCTAAATTAACTTGTAATAATAAATATGGTTCCAAAACACTCATTACATAAAAAGAACAGCCTAATGCCACTACTTTTAAATATCTGCAAATCTTAGCATGACATTTAACATATGTTGACTACAATTAAAATGATTTTCCTCTAAAGAAATGCAAAAATGTTATTATGGCATAATATGATTAAAATTATTTCTTGACTGGTATTTTAAAATTAAAAGTTAATATAGGAACAATAAAGAAGTGGCTAGAAATTCATTTTTTGCTTAATTTCATAGAACGCTTGTTTAATTCCGTCATTTTATACTTACTTCTTGAAAGTTGGCTTTCATAATAATTATCAACTTTATGATTTTGATAGATTATATGAAATATTTATGTAAAATATACATAAATGCATTAGCATAGCCTGGCGTGGTGGCAGATAACTTGTAATCCAGCATTTGGAAGGCTGAGACCCAGTGATCATAGTCCACCAACAGCCTCAGCTACTTAGAGAGGCCCTTTGTAAGACCCAGTGAGACTCTGTTTCAAAATAAAGGATAAAAAATAGGGCTGGGGGTGCAGCTCAGAGGTAGAATGACCCTGGGTTTGATCCCTAGCACTGCAAAAAAAAAAAAAAAAAATTCAGTAGCATTAAAAAGATAGTCAGTACACAATAGGCACTGTTGTGATAAAATTCTTTCATGACTTAATATTTCTATCCAGGAAAATAATGTCTTGTTTTAGAAATATATTCTTTTACAACTCAGCTGTTTAATGTTTACTCTCTTGTAGGATTAATATATTTGTCTTTAACTTTATTTCTAGTTAGCTTATATTGTGTTTCTATTGTGAAATTATAGTGTTACTATTTATTTATGATGGTTAATGTTAAAATAATGGAAATGTGAGGATTTTCAAGCATTTATATTTTCATCTACTTTCCTAAATTTTCAATTTTTTTTTGTCGTTGTTTACCTTTTTTAACCTCTTGCCTTACTTTCATGTCATCTTTCAGTGCTAATACTTTTGAAGTCAATGTTAAATAAAAAACATATAAGAGAACATCATTAATGTCCTTAATATAATAATAAGGAATACAAGCTGGGCGTGGTGGCGCATGCTTGTAATCCCTGCGCTTGGGAAGGTGAGACAGAAGGATCAGGTTCGAAGCCAGCTTCAACTACTTAGTGAGACACTCGGCAACTTAGTGAGACCCTATTTCCAAATAAAGTATAAAATAGGTCTGGGAGTATAGCCTGGAGGTAGAAAGCCCCTGGGTTCCACCCCCAGTACCACCAAAATAATAATAATAATAATTAATAATAATAATAAGGAATACAAAGAAAATTAGATATTTTTATTTATTTGATATTCATTTACTTACATACTATACATACATTCTATTATTAAATCATTACTTTTTAAGTAAGGAATATACATATAAGATATGGAGTCTTAATACTTTTCCAATATAACATAATTTGTGCTAGCTCTTGTTCTGTATTGTGTCAAAACAGAATAGAGAAAACATGGTTAATATTACTGACCGTATTTATGATCCATATTAATTATGAACTTTTTATTTTTATTTTTTTGCTGGGTGAATTATTTATTTTTGTTAATAATTTTCCATTTTCTTATTAAATTACTATGTCAGAAGGGTTTTCCTTTGTCACGTTTGGAGGTCAACAGTCATATCCAAATCTTTTGCAGGTGGGACAAACCCTAAGCCATTGCCATAACCAACTGGCTTTCAGGAGGAAGGAAATAACACTATGTTACCTTGTGGCATTGTTATTTTTATTTTTTTATTTAAAAATAATAATAATTATGAACTTTTAAATTTATTAATGTTATTGATTATTGAATCAATAGCATAAATTATTGACTACAATGACTTTTGCTGTAGTATAATCTACACTATCAATTCTGATGATATTCTCAAATTCTGAAAGTATGACATTTCTGCCACATTTTATATAATAGACATGTACACAAATTTCTTTATAAAATCAGAAAATACATAATTACTAGTGTCTATCTTAATTTATAGCCACAATCTCTGGTTTATGTCAGAACTATTGCATTATACAACAAAATTTGCTTACTGACTTTATTATAGATGAGTGGTTCTCAAGGGTGAGGATGATACATTTTGTACAGAAGGTGGTATTCAATAATATTTGGAGGCAGTTTTGTCTGCCAATGTTGGAAGAAGGGATTATGTAATACATCAGATGTGGTGAGTTAGGGCAGCCAGAGAGGCAGGTGAATATATACAATGCCGGGGACAAACTACCTTCAACAAAGAATAATTAAATCCAAATGTCGATTGTACCATTTCTCAGTAACTTTAATATATAGAAAGTTAAACTCTAACTTTGGTTATCTTGTAAGTTGCTTCCAGGATTTGGAAGGCTGAAATAGGAGAATTGCAGGGTAGACACCAGCCATGGAAAGTTAAGGAGACCCTCTTTCAAAGTAAAAAAAAATAATAATAAAAAGAAGAAATAAGGCTGAGGGTATAGCTTAGAGGTAAAATGCCTCTGGATATATAGTCTTCAGTCTAAAAAGAAGAGGAAAGAAAAAAAAGAAGAAAATAAATATAAACTGTAATTTGAAGTATCATTTTATATATTTTACTGAAAGATTATAAACTTGTATTAATTTGGTTTTGATGAGAATTTTTCTTTTAATTTTATGTAAAAATGTAAAATTATCCCAATAATCATATATTTCTTATAGAACATGACCCAGTTCAGCCACAATTGGCTTCCCTGCTATGAGTTCTGTGTAATCTGCCCCTAAAGGATGTATCACACACATGTAGTACAAACAGTTATTGATTTAACCTTCATTTATTTGATTCTAATACAATTTTCAAGAAATGTTTCTTAGAAGTTCACATAGTACTTCATATCTGCATTTTTCTCAGGTAGGATGTTATGATTGAAAAGAATTAGTCAAAAGACATAAAATCTTTTTTAAATATGAAGCCAGGGAAGCACAGGAAGATTGGAGAGAAGGCTTCAGTGTAATACGTGAATTCACAGAGAAAAATGACTACCTGAATAATGTTTAATAAACAGTGTTAAGTGATCCAGTGATAGGACCCCAGATTCTGCCATTGCCTCTCATCAGGGATGCTATTATGTCTATTTAAATAGATTAATTGCATAATCTGGCAGAGGAGAAATCAAAATGTAATGTGTGTAAATGATAAGTCAATTAGATAGTTGCTTATAAATCCTACCATTAGATTTTTGGCTATCAAAATTTAAATTAAGCATTAATTTTTGTATGTGTGTGGTTCTGGTGATTGAACTCAGAGGCATTCTTCCTTCAAGTTCCACCCCCAGACTGATGTTTTTATTTCTTATTTGGAAACAGGATCTCACTAGGTTGACAAGTTTCACTACTTAACTGGGGCTTGCCTCAAACCTGTGATCCTCCTGTCTCAGCCTCCCAAGTACTGGGATTACAAGCATTCACCACCACACCCAGATAAGCATTAAATAAACTTGTAGTATTTCCATAGTTTGTTATTGTTTGACAACTTAATTAAATTTAATTCAAAAGTTGAGAGGTATCATTAATAAGTTTCGTTTTATCTTTTATTTTTATTTTTATTTTTTTATTTTTGTTTTGTTGTACTGTGGAAGGAAACCAGGGGCATTTCCTTCTGAGCTACACCTCCAGCCTTATTTTTGTATTTTGAATCAGGGTCTCACTGAATTGCAAATGCTCGCATTAAGTAGCTGAGGCTGTCCACATACCACAATCCTTCTGTCTCAGCCTCCCAAATGCTGGGATTGCAACTGGATGCCACCACACCCAGCAGATTAACGCTTTTAGAAAAATAACATATTTAAAAGAAGAAAATCTTGCCGGGCCCGTGGTGGCGTACGCTTGTGATCCCCGTGCTTGGGAGGCAGAGACAGGAGGTTCACGCAGGTTCAAAGCCAGTCACGCTGGCTTAAGAGACTCTGTTTCCAAATAAAAAAAGTATAAAATAGGTCTGGGAGTGTAGCCCAGAGGTAGAAGGGCTTCCAGGAACCCCAGTACCACCAAAGAAGAAGGAGGAGGGAGAGGAGGAGGAGGAGGAAGAAGAAGAAGAAGAGGAGGAGGAGGAGGAGGAGGAGGAGGAGGAGGAGGAGGAGGAGGAGGAGGAGGAAGATATTAGCAACTTATTAAATACAACCCCATATCTCTTGAGTATTAATAAAATGTAGATTTTTTAAATATTTTATGAGATCATTGAGTATTTTTCAGACAACATGAAATGTGTATCTATATTATGTAAAAAAAAGTATGATTTTACCAATATACTTATTTAGACAAAAATGTCTGAAACTTAACTTCAGGAAACTCAGTTCTTTTGAGTTTTCAGGATGAATTATGTGAGCAAACAGCCTCTATCTTTTCAGTAAATTCAAGGGATGAGGTTGATTCTAAAAGTAAGGAGAAAATATTTTCTTAACCTGTAGAGATGATTTTGTGCTGTGTTTTTACAGTGTGTGTGTGTGTGTGTGTGTGTGTGTGTGTGTGTGTGTGTGTGTGTTTGTACTTGTGTTTTAGAGATAAGGAGGCAAGAAAGAAAGCAGGTAGATCAGTTAAGGCACTTATTCATAAATAAATAACAAATCCAAATTCTTCCCAGAAAGCAAACTGGCAGCCAGAGTTATTAAAGGTTTGTGCACATCTCTTATGCAGACATTTATCATTCACTATTTTTGGCATCCTTTGCTTCTCATCTTGCTGAGATTCTTGGCTTTTTTTTTTTTAACTCCAATTTTCACTGCAGCATCCAATCCAACAGAGATGTTGACTGGTTTTATACCTGCAGAAGCTGATGGTGACTTGTCTCATCGTGGTGTCTTTCCCCTCTCACCCTCTACCCTCAGCAGTCCTTCCCCTTGTTGCTATGGTCCTGTTCTGAGGGATTCCCTATATCTGAGAAATGAGATACCACAGAGGCCATTTGGAATTCATGATTCTGCATCTTGGACATGCTGTAAAGTTAGTGTCTGTTGAGGTAAATCTCCAGCCATGGAGAATAGGAACATGCAGATAAATACTTTGTTCTTCTCCAACATATTCTTGAGATGCAAATTATATAATCTCCCAAAACTAGTAGTCTGAGATAAAAAATTTGATTACAAGCTCTGATAATTTTCATTGTATCGAATCTTTTTTTTTAACTCAATAACCTTTCCATTAACTGGGTTTGTCTAAAATTTTACTTATTAATGTAACAGAAACACACTGACTTTGACATAAGGCTGAGATTTTCAAGAAAACCCAAGTTAAGATGACGTAAGTGAAGAGATTCAGTGTGAGTAATTGAGCCTCCCTTCCCATCATGTGAGAGTATGACAAGAGAAAGGAATATATTAAGAAAAGAAGGTGCACTGAACAATGGAGAGAGGAAAAAAGTAAAAAAAAAAAGAGGCAGATATAATAGAGACAGTTTTCTTTTTTATTGAAAAACAAAAGTAGGGATATTTGTAATATTTGTCATTTGGATTTTTAGCTTTTCAGAAGAGAGCAATAGTAATCAGCAGAAATAAAGTTTTTGAATTAAGCAGAAGAATTTTAAAAGAGAGACATACAGAGAGAAATAGACTTACTTAATATAACTCTTCAATGATCTCTGTGTTCCAAACCCTATAAACATTCTGTTTTATTATTCTTATGCCCCCTGACCATTCTGCTATCACTAAAGATATTTTTATGTATGTCATATCCCTTCAGAGTTTTATTGTTTATTTTTATTATACTGTACACTTTCCTAGATCCTGATGGACCTTTGAAAGTTAGTGTCTCAAATTTGGTAACGGGGCTCATATACTTCTTGTTCATTTAAAATATACTAGACAAGGAAGGAGAAACCATAGATGAGCAAATAAGACAACTTTACTGAGGGGAATGGGAGGAAAAATAGAGGGAAACTCCCTAATATGCATGGTCTACATTCACAAACATCAAAGTCAATCATGAAGCCAAACATGAGAAAGAGGGAGGGGGGAATGGGGTACAAATTTGGGAAGGGCTAAATGAGTGATGTGTGCATGTGTGCCTCCTCTTCTACCCCATTAAGATGCATCTTGTACCCCAATACAATGCACCAATAAAAATAAAATAAAATATACAAAGATATTCTCCTCAGGAACAAAGTGCTATCTCCAGCATTGCTGCCTTATTTAGGGCATGAGGTCTGAGGCACATTCTAAATGAAAATTTAAACAGTAGATTTTTATTAAAGACCACCAAGACATTTGAAGAAGAGATAATAAGATTATGATGAAAATTATTATTTGGTCAATTAAAAATTACATTAAGCTGGGCCTGGTGCCCCATGTTTTGTAACTCCAAAACCCAGGCTACTGTGATTAAAAAAAAAAAAAATCACAGGTTCAAGACCAGCCTCAGCAACCTAGTGAGTCCATGGGCAACTTAGTGAGGTCCCTTCAAAATAAAAAATTAAGCCGATGTGGTGGCGCACGCTTGTAATCCCAGCATTTGGGAGGCTGGGACCAGAGGATCGCGATTTGTGGATAGCCTCAGCTACTTAGTGAGGCCCTCTGCAAATCAGTAAGACCCAGTTTCAAAAATAAAGAATAAAAAAATAGGGCAGAGGGTGTAGCTCAGAGGTAGAATGCCTCTGGGTTCCATCCCACCCGCAAATAAATAAATAAATAAATAAATAAATAAATATAATTTAAAATTTTAAAAATTTAAAATTAAATAAAGCTGGGGTGTAGCTTGGAGGTAAAATACCTGTGGTTTCAATCTCCACTACCAAGTACAAAATACATATATACATCTATATTTATGTCTATATGTCTACCTATATATCTATATACACAAACACATATACACATCTATACACATATAAATATAGCATTTGCAATTTGGTGTAAAAATATATATATGTATATTTTAAACAATATATTTAATGGAAGAGTACCAGTGTCTTACAATTCAGAAATATGTTTTATGCCCACAAATCCCAATAGTTATATCTTATCTAAATTTTTATTTTAATACTTTTTTCATGAACTTTTCTTCATTTTAACATATATATAATTTTCCCTAATGAATGAATTATTTAATTTTGACTTTTAGTCATATTATGTAACTGGAATAGACAATGATATTTGTTTATAATTTGTTTACTTCCTCAAGATTTTACCTTTAAAATCATCCTATTTGAAGAATTATGTGTCATTTATTCGTTGGCTATTAAAAACTGCTGTGTGAGCAGGGTTTGGTGGCACTTGCCTGTAATCCCAGTAGTTGGGAAACTGAGAAAGGAGGAACACAGATTCAAATACAGCCTCAGCAACCTAGCCAGACCCCATTTCCACACAAAAATAAATAGGAAAAGGGTAGCGCTTGAAGGTAAAGTGGCCCCAGGTTCAATTTCTGGTATCATACACACACACATTAAAAAAACACAAATACTTCTGTGTGTAATAATTTGTTGCATGAATACCTTGAAGGCTATTTACTAATTTCACTGCCAATGAATATTTGATCAGTTAAAACATACCTGTTATGCCAACAATACCACTTTGTACATTCCTCCATAACTTGTGCACATGAGAAAGTTTCTCTGGGCAAATCTCTAAAAGTAGTATGGCTGACATAAAAGTTATATGGATTTTACTAGATAATATGCAACTTTTTTTACAAGCTTTTCAATTAATTTTAATTTATACTCTGGCAATCAGTATTTTATTAATTACATTTATATTAACGTGTTTTGTTATTTTCTAATTATCTATCTAAACAATTGCTTGTTCTGTTATATTTATGTATTATTTATAATGAAAGTAAAGTATTGTATGAATATAAAATTAATCTGTGTATGTATAAAATTAATCTGTATATATGTGTATATATAATATATATTATATATAATATATATTATATATATTATATATATATAATATATATATGATTTCCCTGGAAACACTCAGTAAATAATTGATCTATGTTCTAGTGGTCAGTTATAACATTCAATGACATATCAAACTTATATGGATATTGATAATCTCATTATTCTGCCCATTTTTGTTTCCAAGTGAATCCTACCTTGTCTTAGACTTTGTACATATAAACATAATTTTTATGAAAAAAATACTTGAAATCTAATAGTGTATGAATCTTCCTCATTTATCTTTTTGCTCATAAGTATGTTGTTTATGACTTTTTATTATATACTATAAATTTCTGAGAAAGCCTTTCAATTTCTTTGAGACCTTCTTGTAAATAATTAGAGTAGATGTGCACTGACTTTATGGATTAGTATAAATATAGTTTATATTTTTTTCACATTTATAAATACATTATTTTTTCCATTTATCTTAATCTCATTAGATTTATTTCAGTAAAATTGAACACATTTCCCTACAAGAATAATACTCTTCTTTTGTCAAGTGTATTCACAGGTATACTTGTGTTGTTTCCATTTCTACATTTCTGAATTGCAATTTTAGATATATAGTTGCCTATCATGGTATGATTCATTTCTAATAACCTTGCTAATTTTGCCTCTAGTATTCGTAACTAATTAGTGATTTTTTCAGTGTTCCCAACAGGATTTGCTTTAAAATTTTCTTGCTATTAAAATAGTTGTACTAAATAAATGACCAGTCCATATGATTCACCCTAACACACAGACTATTATATTATTTACTTTCCAACAACACACAGTTTGTTTCTTCCCGCCTTTCCCCTCCCTTTTGTTGTACTAGGAACTGAACTCAGGGATCTTCTATTTCTGAGCAACACTCCCAGACCTTTTTTCTTTTTTTTCTTTTTCTTTTTCCTTTCCTTTCTTTTCCTTTTTCTTTCTTTCTTTCTTTCTTTTCTTTTCTTTTCATTTTTTTTTTTTTTGGTAACAGAGCCTCACTAACTTGTTGAGGGTCTTACTCAGTAGCTGAGGCTGGCCTGTAACTTGTGATTTTTCTAAATCAACCTCCCAAGTACTGTAAATACAGGCATGACTTCCCAAGCCTGGAGACAATATGTGATTCTTACTCTTAGTTTTTTACATATTTTATTCACCTCTTTTCAAGACAAAATATCTGAAACTATCTTCAAACATTAATAATTCTTTTGAGCTGGATCAGGTGAGTACACACCTATAATCCCTGTATCTGGAAAGCTGAAACAGGATGATCACAGGTTTGAAGCCAGCCTCAGCAACTTAGTGATGCCCTGTTTCAAAACCAAAATGTAAAAATAAAAAGAGCTGGAGATGTAGCTCAGAGATAAAATACTCCTGGATTCAACCCACAGCATATAATTTCTACTAATAATTGTTTATATTATTATAGTTTTTCTAGTATATATAATGTAGTGACTAATGCATCTGTTTAGCTTCTCTTAGATAATTAATTTTTCTATTTTTGTTGTATTTTATTATATTTGTATTTTTATTGATGTACAAGATTTGGAACTATATGATGCTTAAATTCATGTACACATGGGTTAAAATGATCATTAATCCAATATCTGGCTGATGGTATAAAATGAACTGAGGAACATAAGTTCTATTATCTCATTTATAATTTGTTATTTTAAAAATAATAATTAGATAACAAAATGTAATTAAATATAATTTTATATACATGTATAATGACAAATGCAGAAGAAAAAATTAGGAGGACATTAACCAAGAAATAATATTTAAAGTCATGGGATTAGATAGTATTGCAAAAGGAAAGTATAGCTAGAAAAGGAATGTCTCCAAGAAATGTGAAGAATCCCCATAGTTAAAGAAAAGGGAACTTTAAGGCTCTATTTGCAGAACTGAGAGCAACAGAAGAACTGACTTAAAGTAACAAACTATTTCATGATTCCAAATCAATAATGAAGTAGTAATATTGTCATTTAAGTTTTAGAGAGTTTCATAATTTAGGAAGATAAAAAAAAACTAGGAGGAGCAGACTTTAGATATTTAACATCACTAGAGAAAGTAATTTTATATGTGGGTAAATTGAAAACATACATGATATCACACAAATGGTATTAAATAGGCTGTAATATTAATGTATGTAACAAGATAATATGTAATTATATAAACTTAATTAAGAAGTCATTTCAACTGTCTGTTAGTTAGCATAAAGGGCACCAAGGGAAAGGCTTTCAAGTTTAAACCATGACTCACTCAGGAAAAGCCTGGAGCTATAAACTTCACTTAACCTGACTAGACCTCATTTGAACTGTTGTTCTAATAAATACAAAATAATATTAACCTTGGGAATGTGTTGAAAGAACTAAGTAATTCACTGTATCATAAAAAATTTATAATAATAAACAATAAAATTATAAAATTTTATATAAATAGAGGAAATTTTCAGTTTTTGTATATTTATTAAAATTACAAGTTGTACTGATTTCTTAACAAAAGACTTTATAACAAAATATAACTTATAGTGATAGTTAATGTGAGTAACGGGAGGAAAGCATTCAGGTTGCCGTTAGTACTGATTGTTACTGTGAACTGCCTGATTATAAGGAATTGTTTATTTATATGACTTGCAGATTGTGACTTTATTTTATGGAAGTTGATATTGTTATTTCTAGATTGCTCCATTTGCTGTTTCTTAAGGTTGATTTAACATATCTCTGGTATTTCAGCAATATTATTCCAAAAAAACTTGTGTTTTTAACAAGTCACTGCTCTTTCAATGTACCATATCTTTTCACTCTGACTTAGACTTTGCAAGGTAAATCTTGCTGTACTGCCTATGAATTGCTAGGATTTATTCATTCAATATCTTCAGAAATTAAAAAAACAGAATCTTATGATTGTTGATCCATCTTAATCCTTATCTGAACTTTTTCTCAGAACAATTACAGTGGACACCAGATGATCACGTACGTAGGCAAGTCCAGCTAAAGAATTCAAATTATCATCTTTAGCATTACACAATGTGTTTGCAACACTAAAACACAATTGTGTGTTTTGTTTTATTTTCTCATGTATGCTTGGAGAGCTTTCTGTTATCCCAAATATAGCTAAATCTTTTTTTTGGGGGTGGTGGTGGTGCTGGGATTCCTGGAAGCCCTTCTACCTCCGGGCTACACTCCTAGACCTATTTTATTTTTTTTAAATTTGGAAACAGGGTCTCTTAAACCAGCGCAGGTGGCTCCAAACCAGCGTGATCCTCCTGTCTCCACCTCCAAAGGGCAGGGATTACAAGCGTGCGCCACCATGCCTGGCATAACTAAAATCTTTAGACAGACAGTGAACAATCATTTACGTTAGTTGTAAATGGTACAAATGATTGTGACAATTTTGACATATTGAGTTAGTTAATAGGAAAAACAAGAAAAAATTTAACTATTTTAAGACAAAAATAATTCGCTTTTTTCTCTCTAATTTTGTATCAAGTTTTCCTTATTTTGGTATATATGCATATTTATCATAGAAGTGTAAAATAATCTGTAGTCTTTCCATTTCCATTTATATTTTATATAGATGTGATGTAATGTTTTATGGATTTGAGTATTATATTATTAATTATTCCTTTGTTGCTGGCTACTCACACTATTTTCATTTTTCAATATTTTAAATGATACTGTAATACATATCTGAATTTCTTTTAAGTGTCAGGGATTACTCAGAAACTCATTTATGTAAAGCATAAACTCTTAACACTGAGCAACATCCTGAGCCCAATATTCATGTTTTGAAACACATTTTGGGTTATGAGTTTACATAAATTTCTAATTATGTGTCTGATGATTTAAACTAGGGGCATTCTACCTTGGAGCTACATTAGCAGTCTCTCAGATATATATATATTCAAATACACATACATATAATTACATATATATATATACATACACACACACACACACATATATATATATGCATATATACACATATATACATATACATATATGTATATGTATACATATATTTTGCAATACTGTCTCAGCCTTGTGAATGCTGGGATTACAAGCAGGTGCTACCTTGCCTGGCTTCAGTTCTTTTCATATTTTTGCTTTTGAAACATTGTCGCACTACATTGCTGAGAGTGTCTCTCTGTTGCTGAGACTGTCCTCAAACCAGTGGTTCCCTTGTGTCAGCCTCTCAAGTTAGTTATATGACTCTTGCTTAAAGCTTTTTATTATTTAACCCATGGCAGTATACTTTCTTTAATATTATATTGGTTGTTTAATTCTTAAAAGAAAAGTTTTTTTTAAATGAAGTTCATATGCCATGCAATTCACCCATTTAAAGTGTATAATTCTATGTTACTTGATATACTACTACATTTTAAATGATAAAATGGCAATGAAATATACATTACATAAAATTTACCTTTAAGTCATTAAAAAGTATGATTCAATGACACTAGTCACATTTAAAATGTTGGGCAAACATCACCACCACTATTTTCAAAACTTTTCTAATATCACCAAATTTAGATTTTTATAATGATTAATTTCCATTCCTTTTTTCTGCATCCCCTAATCTATTTTCTATCTCCATGAATTTTCTTGCTGTAGATACTTCATGTAAATGGATCATATAATATTTGTCATATTGCATCTGGCTTATTTTACTTAGCTTTCATATTACAGCATAAATCAATTCTTCATTACAAATGAAAAATAATCAGCAATATTTGTCAATAATAATACATAGAATTACACATAAACCATAACTTGTCTCTTCATTTGTTGAAGGGCAGGGGAATTGTTTTGAGTATCATGAATAATGATGTAATGAACAATCCTGTAAAAATATTTCTTTGAATCCATGTTGTTACCAGCTAAATTGTGCCCCTTCCCTCATCTTTTAAGTTTTAACCCTTTTACTTTCTTTGTTACTTCAGAATGTGTCTATATTTAGAAATGAGTCTTTCAAGAGGTAATGAAGATTAAAAGAGGTCTTTGGCTGGACCCTAATCTGTTATAATTAGTCTTTCTTATAAAAAGAGATTTAGCTGGGGATGGTGGCCCACACCTGTAATCCTAGAATTTGGGAGGCTGAGACAAGCTTACCTACTTAGTGAATCTCAGCAACTTAGTGAGACCCTGTTTCCAAATAAAATATAAAATAGGCCTGGGAGTAGCAGAACACCCCTGGGTTCCATCCCTAGTATCACCAAAAATTAAAAAAGAGATTAATTGAATGTGGTATCTCAAACTATGATCTCAGTACTTGAGAGACAGTAGGATTGTGGTTCAAGGCCAGCTTCAGCAATTTAATGATATACTCAATAATTTAAATTGAGTGTCTCACTAAATTGCCATGTGCTTTTAGCCTTGAACTTTTGATCTTGTTTCAATCTTGGTATAATTATTCTTGTGCATAAAAATTAAATATTGCTGCAATGTGCTATATTCATGTGTTCGCCTTGGTGAATGAAGATAGCTCAGTTTATCCAACTTTAGAAAAACTATTCTGTGGCCAGAACACACAATATGAAGCATGAATCTCTAGGATTATATGCTTTGTCCCTTCTCTCAGGAGTCATTGTCCTATCCTGCCTAATCTCCACTGCCTGAAAATCATTGATATATATAATTTCTCTAATTTTTTAGTTACTTAAGTCAGAGTATAAATCTAGTCCTTATTATTTTATTTAACTTAAAGAAAAAAACTTAGGGTGATAAAAACTAAGAAATTTGATGTATTAAACAAAATGGACTTCAGAGGAAGAATAGCTATCATGAAAATTTTGTGTAAGCCGGGCACGGTGGCACATGCTAGTAATCCCAGCATTTGGGAGGCTGAGACCGGAGGATCGCGGTTCGCAGACAGCCTCAGCTACTTAGTGAGGCTCTCCACAGCTCAGTGAGACCCTGTTTCAAAATAAAGAATAAAAAATTGGGCAGGGGGTGTCATTGTCTTCCAGGACAGAAAATTTTTAATTTTCTTGTGGCTTTCTCTTTTATTCATGTATCTTATAGAAGTGTAAGAGAATGCCCTTTTAGGAATCATGCATACAAGTGTGGAAGGATAGAGAAATCATGTAAGCATAGATCAAGTATTATAATATAATGTTATAGTTGGAATATTTGAAGGCAGTTTTAGTGTATACTAATTATTGGTACTATTAAGTCAAAATTGCTTGAGTCTGAAATTATACTAAAATTAAAATTTAAAACTAAATATTGCTTTTACTCTATCTATAATATATAGCTCAAAAACACAGTGTTCTAGCCATACAAATATATTACAATATATATTTGTTATATAATTAACTTCATAATTTAAAATAAATCTATTAAGAATTGAATATTTTCTCCAAATAAATAATATGTATAGTAATTCTTAGTCAGCATAAGATAGACATGGTGTATTTAGATTGGTCATATCTGAGAAACATAGTAAATTTGTAGTGAAAAATTAGGAATATAGCTTTGAATTAAGGAACCAAAATAGAATATGTTATTAATACTACTATTGAAGGTAAAATTTGAGAAAATCATCAGACGTTATTAGAAGAAAGTCACTAATGAATTTAACTTGAACTCTTAAATGTATATTATGAGTATTTTGGTACTCATTTTTTCTGGAGTCAATTTGTGTGTGTGTGTGTGTGTGTGTGTGTGTGTGTGTGTGTGTGTGTTACTGGGGGTGGAACCCAGAGACTTTCTAAACTTCGGGCTATGCTCCCAGACCTATTTTATATTTTATTTAGAAACAGGGTCTCACTAAGTAGCTGAGGCTGGCTTCAAACCTGTGCGATCCTCCTGTCTCAGTCTCCCAAGCGCGGGGATTACAAGCATGCGCCACCACCCCCGGCTTCTGGAGTCACTTTTGAAAATTATAGACTACATAATAGTATAAAGGGTTTGAAGATATGATTTTATTTTTGTTTGTATTTAATATTTGGTTGATTATATTTCTATGTATTTTTTTCTGATGGAGACTACTGAAACTTACATAGCTGTATTTGTAATATAACTGAATACTTTAACAAAACATCCTAACCTATAAGGAAGATGCATAAGTGCCTTTTGTATGCTTATCATTAAAGACCAAATAAATACATGAAAAATGCAGCTAATTTATGATCAAATATATTTCTCCACACCAAATACCAAGTGAGTGATATGAAGCATAAACCAACCATCTGCTCTTTCATAGTTTTATTTATACTTATTTCCTTCATCATAACACTAGCAAAAATTGTGTGTGCAGTCATGAGATGAGTTTCTGGGCATAGTTTCTTTCCAGATGTAATTTTATGATCACCCACTTTTATTTACTTGCAATTTACTCATTTAGTAGTAATTAGATGAATAACTTCTATATGCCTTGTTTTGTAATGAAAATGGTGATTTAAAAATAAGTCCCTTCCTAGGGACAATGATTCAATATGAAGAGATGCAAAGAATAAGTTTCATAAATAAGAAATAGATCTATAATGTCTAAATTAGAAAGACAATGATACTAGACTGTGAATAATAAGCATATTTTGGAACTAGACTTTAAATAATAAGCCTATTTTGCAAGTCAAGAAGAAAAGAAAGATTATACATTTAAATTAAAAATTTTAACAAAATAACTTGTTTTCATTACAATATGATTTTGATAATATTTGCCTAAGAGAAAAACATAAGATTATCTTATAAAATACATGTTTAAAACTTCTAGTTGTTTTACAATGCTGAAGCTATATTGAAGCTATATTGAAGTTTGTATTTATTTAGAAAAAATGCATTTTTTTCTTTATTTTACTGATGCATTATTCTCTTTTCAGAGATGAATATATACAGAATATCCACTTTGTTTTTGGCAAATGTGTGGATAATTGAGCAAGGCAATGAATAAGAAAATTATTCAAATTTTCACAGAATTTAAATTCTAGAAACAAAATGAATCCAATGCAAAATTATATAATGTGTTTTAGGACGGGAGATGCTAACCTTGCCAGTGGTTCATAGAAGATCACCAGATATGGGTTTAGCATGCCATCATAAACAATGAATAAATATTATAAGATGTTCTTTATGGAGAAAAATTAAAGGATCAATTCTGGATCCAAAGAAATATGTACAAAGTTTTTCTACAGGTTGAAATTCAACTGATCAATAGAATCACTTGCCTAGCATGCATTTCAGCCCTAGCACCACCACTACCACAAGCAAAAAGATTTTCTAGAACTCTAAGGAGAATATGATGGTTATATGGAATATCATGTGTGAAATGAGGGTCTGATAAAGTGAATAAATTAGAAAAACATTTGAGAGACATACACAGTCCCATGGCCTTTTTTTTTTAAAGAAACAGGTAAAAGGTAAAAATAATTTTCAGATTTCTATTTCTCTGTTATCTATTATTTTATCGCTATTCTATTTTTCTCTGTTATAAATTTCCTGAAATTTCCTTTGGTTTCCAGTTAAAGAAATGACTTTGACATAGTAAGCCTTGACTAGAATAATTATAGTTCATGGGCCAAATTTACCTTGCCACTTATTTTTGAAGATCAAAGTTTAATTGAAACATAATCATGTTCGTCATCAGAGGTGAATAGTTGCACCTAAACCATCTGGTCCTCACAGCCTAAAATATTCACAGTTGAGCCATTTATAGAATATGCTTACTGAATTTGGAGTAAAACAGAACAATGAAATTAATTGTTGTTCACCTGGCTCTAGGTATTCAGACTCTCCCACTCTCTTTTCCAGATTTGCTTCCATGTCGGCTCCCGCTTTGGCAGGCTCAGCAACCTGCTGCTCTAAGCGACAGTAAGTTTATTACACCATCTAGAAGAGTCCAAAAAGAGGAAAATGGTTCCAAAAATTTTAGCCAAATTCATAGAAGTCATATTTTCTACCAGGTTGGGATATTCTGCTATTATGGAATCACTCCTGGAATAAGACCCAAAACTTACTTGGATATAAGTTTAGATTTGGAGCCTCAAAGGAAAACCATAGCATAGTAATAGTCATACTAGTAAATTAACAAATATTCAGTATTTTGGGAATATACAATTTTGGAGAAAGAAAAGAAAAAACTAAACATTAGTCAAATCAAAATAAAGGAAAGAGAAAAATTAAAACAATGTGCATATTATGAGCTGGACACAATTTTGATATTTGGAAAACCTTCCCTATATAGATTCAATTATATCTCTTGTTGCTGTATAGTAGACATTATCCCCTTTTTACAGATAAGAATATTTGAGACAAATTAAAGATATCAATAAATAATAGATAACTAATATAATTCATTTAATACTTGATAGACACATTGATACAAAATATTTGATATTTACAATTATTTTTCCTGATAATACATAATTACTGAAAAGTCAGTATTCTATGGATTGAATGCCTAGCTATACATACTACTATATAGTAAAAGTGTAGGAAAATTTTGCTCTCAATATGCATACTGTGTGAGCAATGATATTATGCCATTTTATGTAAATGATGCATTCTTAGCTCAACTTTTTCTATGAATAATTATATGTGAACAAATATAATAACAACTATCCCTATTTGTTGAGTGTTACCATTATTTTGAAGAAAGAAAAAACAACTTTATGTACTGTAAGTTGTTTTTCCTGTGTGTTTAAAGAAAATTAAAAATGTTTCAGAAAAGAAAAATTAAATTCCTTTTATTAAATTACAAACTGCATATTAGGAGCAAGTAGGGAAATGATCATGGTTATATCTAATGATTACTGACTTTGTGCAAAATGCCAATTATTCTCTATTTACCCCATCTTTAAGTGAACTGGTACTATTATGTGCCTATTTTACTAGCATAGTGGTCACTTGGCTCATAATACACTACATACTTCAAATTCAAAATTAGAGCCAAGTATATACAGTTGGAGCAGCATAATTATCTTTCCTGCACCAGGTTGCCTCCACAGAACACTGCTGTTTACACTTGTGCCAATTATTCTCTTGTTTCAGCCAAAAGAATATCAAAGATTTTGGGACTGAGTCAGGGAAGTACAAAGGAGACTGAAGTCCTTTCCCTGACATTACCAGGGATGGCAGACTGACTGCTAATTTTGTACACAGTTGTGAAGTAAGAATAAAATAATTTTGGACTCACCATTTCCTGAATCCGATTGGACACAATATGAATGCAAGCAGCATCTTTTTTTTTTTTCCCCTACTGACTCTATAATCAAGGCTGTTGAGATGAGCTTTTCTCTTTGACACTTGAGTGCACAGTTGTTGATTCTCTATCACTCTAAAAAAATGATGGAGCCAATTGACAGGAAGACTGTTATTTAGAAAACAGTTATGAAGAACAACTCTCACTTGTGAAAGAAAGAAAGGTCAACTTTCTCAATGCTTGTGAGGGTTAGGAAATACTCTCCTTTAGATTCCTAGTAATTATGGAAATCACAGGCACAGAAAACAGCTTTCTCTTATACTATTTGCTTTCTGTCATATTCATTATTTAAAATTATAAGAATATTTTGAATGTTGCAATGAAATAAAATATACAGGCTTATTGGTAAAGTTTTAGTAATAAAGATATATATGTATATAAATCACATATATAGAGAAATTATGTTACTTTAGGTGGGAACATATTTTTGTTTGAAAATTGTAGAACATGTCCATTAATCTATTTCCTTAAGACATTAATATATTTACTTTATAAATGTAAAACAAAATTGCTACATTATATATATATATATATATATATATCCAGAGAATCTAATATTTAATCTTAACTGTATTGTCAACATTCATTTTCATATTTATAGTTATATACTTTATATCATCTTAAAATTAGTAATAATTTGTACAAGTAAACTTCAGTAGGATTCTAAAGTATATTTATGTCATCAGAAATAAGTAATAAGAAAAAATTAGTAATAGCATTAATAAGAATTAAGGATTATATTGTTCACATTCCCCTTCAAATATAAAAGCACTGACCTGGTAAGGTCCTTTTCTTTCAGAATGAATCATGTAAATATTTGCTTCAATCTTCTAATTTCTTAAACTAAATTTATAATACATTTGTGACATGTGGCAATTAGAGTTATTCGGGGCAGTTAAAGTACTAGTCCAGGACACTGCTTGCTTACTATAGTTCTCATTTATAATCCGATTCAGAAAACCTTATGCAGGCATATGTTCTGAGAAAAATCTAACATAGATTATTTTCTTATCTCAAAAAAGATAAATCCTAGTTCTACTTGAGCTATCATCAGTATCACTATCACATAAGCTTGATACTATTCAGATTTAAGTACAGATGTAGATATAGGTATGGATAAATATATCTTCTCTAAAAAGATTTTGGTCCATGGCCACTTAAGCACAAAGAAAAATGACCTTATTATCCATGTGAGTGACATACAGAAGTGAATAACTCTAGTTCACTGAAGTAAATTTAAGGAAGGAACAGTGTTATTCTATGCTGAAGATCAAATAATATCTGTTCTGTTAAACAAAATTTTATATAAATTAATCAAAATGTTATTTAATCTATAAATTCTATTTTATGCCCAAAACTTTGTTTTCTACTAGTCTCCGAACATATTTTCTATTATTTACATTGACTTCTCTATTTGGGGAACTGTCCATTTGAAAGATCATTTACCTGGAGGGTCATTTCACTAGAAATATTGAAGAAAGTTGTGGTGGGACTTGCTTTGCACGAACACTAGTTCAGGAGAATAAACTGTATGTATTACTATATTTTCTTTTTTTGTACTTTTATTTTTGCATTGTAATTATATGTCACAGTGTTATTCAGTGTGATACAAAGATACATGCACACATCACTTGATGTATTTTCCGCATCACACTTATTTAAAATAAGTTATATTAAACATATTTATTGGATAGTGTTTGAATACAGTCCATATATAAAGTCCAATATATATATATATATGGACTTTGCCTTCTTCTAAACTAGTATATACAGTATATATACTGTAAAAGGAAAGCACTTCAAAGTAATACGTTACGTATTTTTTGAACTTTGAACCGCTATAACTTTCTGTTGTTGAAATATGTTTTTTGTCCTGTACCATTAAATCTTTAAACTGTGAATGATTGAGAAGCACTTTTTACAAAAATAATTTCCTATTATGTGTTCTCTAGTCTTTAATATATAGCATACTATCGTGTTAATTTTAATTAAAAGCATTTTTAAAATGTTTCTTTTATGCTAAACTAATACAATAATCTGAACTAATTTGTACCCTATGAAAGTTTTAGTTTCCTTACAATTTTTATTCTAGAATTACAGCATATTTATAACTATGACTCTAATTGTGAATATACAATTCTTATTACTAAATTAAGAAAGTTAAAAAATCTGTGTGAATTATGTAGCCCAGAATCTCAGTATCTAGATACAGATGGATTAATCAACAATGACTAATTATATTTTGTATAGCTTGAATTTTATTAATTTGCATAATGAAAAGAACTTCAGCCTGTTGTAATCCACAGGAAATCAATCATCTTGCCTATAGTGTTCACTTCCCAGCTTCGGAACTATAGTGCTTGGAAATGATAAAGTAGTTCCCAGAATTTCTGTGTTAATTGCAGTGTAGTACATCATTGAGGCCATTGCTTGGGAAAATAAAGTATTTCAGAGATTTGCATTAAATTGCTAGACAATTGAATATAATATTGCTGAAAAAAAACATTTTTTTTCAATTTGGATTTTTAAGTATTCAACTTATTTTTATTGGTGCATTGCAATTATAGATCAAAGTGAGGTTCACTGATAGAAACAAACATTTATATACATTTATTTTGTGTTTCTCTCCAGTTCCCATCTATCTCCCATTTCTTCTCCATAGATAGATAATTTAATAAATGAACAAAGTATTACTTGAATTGTTTCATCCTTCTATCTCTCCCTTCTTTTTCCCAGTTTCTCTCCAAATCCCCTTCTACAATTCTACTAGTGTCTCTTATTTATCTGAAGACTTGTTTCCTGGTTTCTTTCTAGCTTCCAAATATGAGTTAAAACATATAACCCTTCACTTTCTATGACTGGATAATCCACTTAGCATTATATTCTTGAGTTCTATCTATTTTTCTGTTTTTAAATAATTATGTTCTTAATTATGGCTGAGTAAAATTCTTTTGTGTGAATGTACCATAATTTTTGTATGCTTATCTGTTGACGGATACATACACTGATTCCATAGTTTTATTATTGTGAATTTTACTGATATAAATATAGAACTGTATGTATCCCTGTACTGTCTTTTTATACTTTTATTGTTACATTGTAATTATATGTCATAGTGGTATTTAGTGTGATACAAACATACATGCACACATCGCTTGGTGTATATCTCTCTACCTCGCATTGATTTAAAATATTTTTAATTAAGTTATATTAAACATATTCACTGGATAGTATTTGAAAAATCCATGCCTTGGAAGAAATTACTAAGCTTAATAAAGCCCTTCACATTGCTTTGGAGCTAGGATCTTGCAGTTGTTATTGTGAAATTTTGTTCTTATTTCCTCTTTAAATATTCCAAGACACCTATTTCCACAGTTCATGTATATATCAGACTGAGATCACTCACAGTTCAATCACTCAACTCAAATTTCTCTCTACCACAGAGATCTACAGCTCAATATTATTCTCCTTCTTGAAAGGATACTGAAGCCAATTTCTATTCAATGGTGACATAGAAAAGTACAATCCCCAAACCTCAATTTGCAATAATAATAAAGGTCCATTTCAATTCCAGAGTGTCTCATAGAATCATCTGGATCCTCTATTTTTATCATATTGTTGGTCAGTTTCTTCCTTTGTCTAACCCTGTATTTCTCATTTATTTACTGTTGTATGTCCCAAGAATGGCCCAAATCAGAACCTCTCTCTGAAATCTCTCATCTTTTGGTCTATTCCAGGGAACCATGTCACACAGTCATTTTTGAAGTGGTTTAAAAAATCCAACTCTACAATATAAACTTGGAGCTGGATCTCCTGCTGATGCGTTGAATATTCATAAGATCATATGATACATTTGCCTACCAAAGACATGTCCTTTCAAGAAACCCTCAAAGTAGTCTTGTAGAACATCATTTTACAACTAATGTTTATTAATATTTCATATCAGTTATTTAATCTTCTGAATATCAAAATCCAAATGAATCTTTCATTCTGCTTGTATATAAGTACTATTGTTTATTGCTAATATTAAATAATTTACGTTTTCATTCATTCTAAAGTAAGAATACCCAAATAAATAAAATAAAAATAAAGAAGGCTGGAAGTACATGTCAGAGGTAGAACACTCCGAGGTTCAATCACCAGTGCTAAAACAATATAAATATTATTAAGAGAAACAGAAACTACCACTTATTTCTGTTTCACTCTTAATGATTTTGATGGATTTTGTTTATTTCTCAACCAAATTTTTCAAATAAACTTTTGTTATTGACAAATAATTTTCTATCAAATCCTCATAAAAATTTAAGATGAAATTTTTAACACAAAACTCATCTATAGAAAGGTTAAGTAAATGACAAATGCTACAAAGTTTGTAAATGGCATAAGATGATATCACATGTGTACTAGGGAAGTTTAAACCTCAAGGGCTTCTCAAATGCTACTCAGCTTATTGTATTTTTTTGTGTGTGTGTGTGTGGTTCTGGGGTTCCTGGAAGTCCTTCTACCTCCGGGCTACACTCCCAGACCTATTTTTATATTTTTTTTATTTGGAAACAGGGTCTCTTAAGCCAGCGGCTGGCTTCAAACTTGCGCGATCCTCCTGTCTCCGCCTCCCAAGCGTGGGGATTACAAGCGTGAGCCACCAAGCCCGGCAGTTTATTGTAATGTAAAGAAATTAATAGTCTGGAAAACATTTATGAGCTCATTTGCAACCAAAATAACTAAACAATTTAAACTTAGAAGAAAGAGAGGAGTCTGAGAAAGAAGACAAAGAGTTACAGAAGGTAGAAAAGAAAAAGAAAAGTTCAGCACACATCCTTTATGTTATAGAAAAAGCTCAGGTGTATCCCTCTTCTGTCTAAGCTTAAAAGATTCTAGCTGGGTGTGGTGGCACACACTTGTAATACCAGCATTTGCGAGGCTGAGACAGGAGGATCGTGATTCGCAGCCAGCCTCAGCTACTTAGTGAGGCCCTTTGCAACTCAGTGAGACCCTGTTTCAAAATAAAGACTAAAAAATAGGGCTGGGGGTATAGCTTGGAGGTACAATGCCCCTGCGTTCCATCCCCAGCACCACAAAAAATAATTCTCAGGGTTCATGTGTATTTTTTCAAGGACCCAAGGAAATCATGAGTGAAACAAAATAGGGTGAGATACCAAAGCAATAGAAACTTTATTTGTCCAATTGTTATTAATAGATACATATGAATAAAAATTACTTAATAAGGCATATTCTTTCACAGTTTCTCTCTGTATCTATATTCTCTCCTCCTCTTCACCCCATCACTACTCTCTCATTTTCCCTATCAATTATTGAAGTAGGATAAAATAAAACGAGCCTTGGAACTTTATCATGATAGACTTTTTTCTCATTAGTTAATGCTGCTTTATAAACTGCCCTGCTAAAATTTAGTGGCTTAAAATTAGAAGTAATTTATATTGTTCATGAAACTACATTTTGGGTAGGGCACAGGGTGAAAGCTTGTCTCTAAAACAAATTAGGTCAAATGAGGAAGTTCAGCTAGGACTGGAGGTTTCATTTCTATGATGGCTTTCATACTCTGTCATGACTGTCATTCAGAAAATTCAGTCTTTCTTTAAATGGGAGTCTTTACAGAATGTTTTAGTGATTAAATCCAAATAGCAAATTTTACAAGAAATTGGATATAGAGGATGGCAATCTCTAAAAACTTGGAGCCAGAAACAGATACAGCATTATGCCTATCCTATTCTATTGGTCGAGGAATCAGAAAGACAAAGACTAAATTTCTTAATGCAACAAGAGTGAAAAATTGTGGCTGTTATTAATCAACTACAGCTCAGAAGTAACACAGTAGAATCTGTAGTGAGAGATATGTACTATAGAATTCTGTGCAAATTTGGGGAGACAAATGTCTCTGTTTCTCCTCTGTATTTTAGGCTTATTTCTCTTTCTTTCTCTCTCTCTCTCTCTCTCTCTCTCTCTCTCTCTCTCTCTCTCTCTCTCTCTCTCTCTCTCTCTCT
Source organism: Muscardinus avellanarius (assembly GCF_963383645.1). Classification (NCBI taxonomy): domain Eukaryota; kingdom Metazoa; phylum Chordata; class Mammalia; order Rodentia; family Gliridae; genus Muscardinus; species Muscardinus avellanarius. The sequence goes on from NC_137791.1 coordinate 90,589,657, forward strand.
CATGCAATCCCATATATTGATTTGCCTTTTTGTTTCTTGTGCCTTTGTGGTCCTGTTGAGAAAATTTTTATCTGTGCCTATGTGTTGCAGTGTTGAACCTATGCTCTCTTCAAGGAGCCTCAAGGTTTCCGGTCTAATTTCCAAGTCTTTGATCCATCTTGAATTGACTCTTGTGCATGGTGAGAAAGTGGGATTTATTTTCATTTTTCTGCATATGGTTATTTAGTTTTGCCAACAACATTTGTTGAACAGGCTATCTTTTATCCAGTGTATTTTTTTGGTCACTTTGTCAAAAATCAATTGTAGGTGTGTGGATTTGTTTCTGAGTCTTTTATTCTGCTCCATTGGCCTATAATATTTCAATATATTATCATTAAAATATAAAAATAATGTGTATCAGTATTCTTCTAGATTTATAATAATACATATTTTAGAAAATATATCCTTCTTTAAAAAGAGACAGTTATGAGTTGTTGTACTTTTATTTTATGGTATATTTGGAATCTTTTTATAATTTGTTATTAAAAAGGAGTATACATTTGTTTGCAAAATATGTGCCACAACTGCCAGGTGTGGTGGCGCATGCTTGAATCCCCGCACTTGGGAGGCACACATAAGAATCGTGCAAGTTTGAAGCCAGCCTTGCTGGCTTAAGAGACCCTGTGTCCAAATAAAAAATATAAAATGGGTCTGGTATTGTAACCCAGAGGTAGAAGGGTTCCATTCCCAATAGCGCACACACACACACACACACACAAATATATGTGTGTGTGTGTGTGTGTATGTATGTATATATATATATATATATATATATATATATATATATGCCAGAACTGAAGTCAACCTGAAAGTTTATAAGGTTTGTGAATTTTCTCCACCATATTATTCTTGGATTTTTATAAAATCTAAAAAAAATGGTTTTCTGAAATTAATCTATTTTAATTGCTTCAATGATGATCAAAGATCTGAAAAATATATCTCATATTTATATCAACAAGCTATCATATACAAACTTTGAAATTATAGAGTGTTGAATTAAAGCTCCCGAGAACTCTATGCTTACATTTTCTTATATAACATGGTGGTTTGGAGATTAGAAGTAATATATCCAATTTACCTGGAAAACCAGATGCTTTTTTTTTTTTTTTGGTGGTACTGGGAATGGAACCCTTCTACCTCCGGGCTACACGTCCAGAAACTTACTTTTTATAATTTTTATTTGGAAACAGGGTTCTAAAGTCAGCGAGTCTGGCTTTGAACCTGCACGATCCTTCTGTCTCCACCTCCCAAGCACAAGGATTACAAGTGTGCCCCATCACGCCCGGCTCAGATGCCGTTTATGTGAAAAATAGCCTAGCATTGTTAATTTATAACATTGTTTTAGTAAATATGAATTTTCCTAGCAGATTGTGTAAACAGTCTGAGATGTTAGTACAAAATATGTATCAACATGGAGCCACATTAAAAACAAGAAATACTGGTAATTGAATAGCAACATCCTGTAAGAGAAGAACAAGCTCTGCATGGAAGGATAATAAACTTTTACCTAAATGATGTCCTGAGAGGTTCAAATGATGGTAGTTCTCAAACTGTAATGGCTTCAGAAATTACTGATATTTTTTATCACTCAATGAAGTATTTTCAAATAAATGCACACTCCACCTAATTCATTAATCTTTAGTAGGAAGAAGGTAATTAACCCTTGGTTCTTTTTGGCACTTTTAAGTTTAACAAAAATTATGAACAGTTTGAAGTATCATAAAACTCAACTTCTGATTTTGATTCTTTAGGCATAAATATATTTATTTTATTTTTGATAAGAAAAATATATTTACATATGCATCTCAGTTATAAAATTTTCTAAGTCTTTTGAGTTTATTGGAGCTAGTGAATGAAGTTTCATGGCTAATTATTAAAACAAATTGTAGTATTTATATCATTAAGTGAAGAAATTTTCAGTAATAATCTAGTAAAAATACTATTGTAAGCATTAATAATCTTGAGATAATCATCAATGGTCCTTGCGGCCAATAAACATGATTTTAATGAAGTTGGAAAGATCCTGCCTTTTAATATAATCTCAAATATTTAAATAAGATAGTATAAATTAACAAATTATAAATTATAAGATTTTTCCTTTATCATAAATAATGCTACCATTATACAGATATTGTTTATATGCTTATTTGGTCAGAAAGTGAAATCACAATAATTTCACCTTCTTAAAGACAAGATAATTCAAAACCCTTGACTTGTATCTCATATCTATTACATACTTATGTCTTAATTTATTTATCTTCAATGGTGAAATGATAATGATAGCAGCTATTTCCTAAGATTCTGTGCAGACTAAACTTATTAATACATGTAAAAATATTGAGAACAATATGGGACACACAGTAAATATTAAAGAAAAGGTCTTCAGTGGAGCATAGCAGTTACAGAAGAGGAAGAGGAAGGTAGGCGCAATAAAAAAGAATTTAGAAATTTTAATATTTACAATGATTTATTTTTTCCAATAAAAAATTCACCCAGCCGGGAGTGGTGGCGCACGCTTGTAATCCTCACACTTGGGAGGCGGAGACAGGAGGATCGTGCAGGTTCAAAGCCAGCTGTGCTGGCTTAAGAGACCCTGTTTCCAAATAAAAATATGAAACAAATAGGTCTCGGAGTGTAGCCCGGAGGTAGAAGGGCTTCCAGGAACCCCAGTACCATCCCCCCCAAAAAATTCACCCATAGTGTCTTATAATAACCATATCCTAAGAGTGTGAAAATGTATGAAAAATGACCTCTAATGCAAATTAGTTGTCAATAAGAAACAAGGGATGATCTGGAAGTATCCAGGGTCAGCCTGGCTATTGTTTTGCTTAAATATATAGTTAGAACCTTGAAATGGACAGACTACTCCTGTAAAAGATGCATACCTTCAGAAGAAAGTGTCAGAAAACTCTCATTACCCAATTAGAAGAATATTCATCCTGTACAATATGTGAATTCCAGGAAAAAAAAATATCATCCATACTTTCTTCCTGAATTTTTTCTTTTGCAGAACTTTATCAATAATGAATGTATTTCTGTAAGCACTGACTTTTGATTTGACTCCCTTTACATATTGAGTGGCTTGGTCTTATAGCAATTTTCTTTTTATTTTTACTATGATTTTGACAGAATTACTCCCTCGTTTTTACTTGGAAACTTAACATAATGTTTTCTTCATAAACGTATAATGGTTTTTCTTTCTGACTCTTCAGTGGAAGATATTTCAATGGGTTTAAGTGGCACCTTTATTTAGGGGGAATTCAACCATAAGCAAGTAGGTCCTATGGTTAGTAAATGAAGTCCTACCAAATGCTTTCATAAGCACACTGGGAAACATAGAACTCGTAATTTGAGTGGTGTTCCACATTACGGAGTTACTTTGTTCCACATTAGAGTTCTGTGGAACAAAGTAACTGGTAGTGTCTTGTTCCTTAAATATTATGCTGAATTCCATGAACATGTACTTCATACATGCCAATCAAAATAAAATATTTAATAAAGAAATACAACACATTTAAAAATGTTTCGCTTTAGTTAAAAATCACATACTACACGTTTCTGACTCAAGAGTAACCTGGAACCTCACATGGAACTTGAAATATTGTATCCTAAATGACCATGTGAATTTCCTATCCTTATTTACATGTCTTAGTCTCTTGATCTTTCTGCTCATCCTCCTGACCCATTTCATTCTAAGGCAACACAACTAGTCTCTGATACTAAGAAATAAAAGTGAATGTGTTGATCCTTTTTTTTTTTTTTTTTTTGGTGGTACTGGGGGTGGAACCTAGGGGCTTTCTACCTCTGGGCTATACTCCCAGACCTTTTTTATATTTTATTTGGAAAGAGGGTTTCACTAAGTTGCTGAGGCTGGCTTCGAACCCGTGCGATCCTCCTGTCTCAGCCTCCCAAGCGCGGGGATTACAAGCGTGCGCCACCACGCCCGGCTGTGTTGATCCTATGAGGGTTGCATTCAGGTGTCCAGGGGCAAAATAAGTAGAGTAACAGTGACAGTATCAATCTTCCAAGATGCCAAATAAGGTATCCAGTTCTGTAGTAAAACCCTGTCCTTTATGTATGAATTATTTCCAGAATAGACAAAGGGGATATCTGCTTGTCTTACATAATTTCACTTTATCCAGTTTGTTCTACAAAGTTTTTCATTATTACTTAAAATCAGGGGACCATTGAACACATGTTAAAAATCTGGATTCGATGCAGTTTATATTATACAAAATTAATTTGAAATTCCAAGTGGCTATTTTAAGCATATACACAAAGATAATTGTGTCTAAAGTTCTTGAACAATAAAGCAAAATTAATTTTCAAATAGAATTACATGTTCACAAATCCCATAAATCTTTAGAACTGGGCTGGAGTCACTCATTATTTTATATTATTTGCAAATTCATTATTAGGAAATACCCTGCCCCTGCTTTTGTTTATTAATTTAGTGTGTGTTTGTTTGTTTTCTGAGAGACAGTGGATATAAAGTGCATTACTGTAACATCACTTTTTACCAACCAAACTTCAGCTGCTTTTTAAATCCAACTTTTAATGCTGATAATTTGTCTTTGTTTTTTCTATCTTTGGCAGTAAAAGTGAATACTCTCCTATCCTGTGCTCTTTCTTAACTTCTCATTTTATCTTTAGAACAATCAAAGTCCAAAGAGTAATATAGAAAGCAGTGCATTAAATATTAGGAATACTTTTCACTTGTCACCTATAAAACAGATATTTGAGGAGAATGTCTGACAGCTGACAAAGCTTTTTTCATCTTCAATCCCATGGCACAGTTCTAAGAGTTGCAGTTTTCCCAGATGTATATGGATGCTGACTGTGCTAGTTGACATGCTGTTCTTAGCAAAATGCAATGTGTTCAATCAAGCTGGTAAAGCCAGAGTCCATAAATTTATCATGCAAATGTTAGTGGCGAGAAAGACTTCTAGAATCATGATTTTGCACAAGAAAACACATTCAACTATTGTTTATATTCCTCTTGGTTACTCAGTAGCACCATTGACACAAACAGGTGACAAAAGTTTCTCACAACTACTCAAAACTCTGGTAAAATTTCATTTAGAAAGTGTAATTACAATAGAATACACTATATTTATAAAATTAAAATACACACCTACAGTGGTTATTCATTGGTATCACATTGTTAGATTATGTATTAGGACAATAATTACTATTTTTTGTAATAGGGGAACAGTGTAAAATCTATGTAGAAATACTTTCAACTTCACTAAAATTTGGTAAGAAAAAACCCCTCTAATTTATTAATAGTTTATTTGACAATAAAATTAGTCACAGTGTTTCCCAAAGTACAAATATTTAATATTTGATTGATTTTTGTATATTTATGGAATATAGAACCTTTCACATTGCATGCATGACTACATAGCTCTAAAGAATATAAAATGAAAACCACTCCATTTATTCATTTGTCTAAAAGTTTATCAATATAGATGAAAAGATACATAGTAAACATGAATGTATCATAGTAGTGTGTCTTAAAGTCCTTCAAAATTTTGATTTCTTATATTATGAGAATTGAGTAAATTACGGACTTAATATATGTCATTAATATTGAAATCTTACTGCTTGGTGTGGTGACACAAACCTGTAAACCCACTACATGAAGGATTGAGACAGGAGAATCTCAGATTCCAAGACATCCTCCACAAGTAGTGAGATGCTCATCAATCTCACAAGACCCTGTTTCAAAATAAAAATAAAATAGGGCCGGGATGTAGTTCAGTGGTAGAATACCCCTGAACTCAGACCCTAGTAACACACACACACACACACACACACACACACACACACACACACACGTTAAAATCTTGCATTTTCTCTGTGTTAATAGAAACTAAAGAATTTTTTAGATTCTTTCATGTTTCAGATGCTATGGAATCCCAAAAGTTGTTTGTATTTCATTCTTTATTAAAGAACTCTGAGTTAATTCACTTGTCACATTTAAATTTGGAGCATCTATAAAATTAAATATAGTATATGAAAACAATTATATTCTAATAATATTAATATCAATACGAGGTACATATAAGCTCTAGATAATTATTTCTGACCTATTTTAATGTAGTAGTGTCAGTGTCCATTGAAATTTTTACAGAATTGAAGACTATGTGGGGGGAGACTATGAAGAGAGAGGAATGGTGTGCAGAAGAGAGCACTCCAAGAGATACCGTGTGCATATGTGATGTGTGACCTTAAATCTGAGACACGTAGCTATAATGCACCAATAAAAAATTAAAAATCGCATTATACTCCATGAATATGTACATTTGTTACATTGTAATAAAAGGCTAAAATATAAAAAATATTTTGAAGTTTACAAATCATCCATTGAAGCCAAGTTTTATAATCTACATTCCACTAATTTTAGATGACTAAAAGGATCCTTGGTATTGTTGATGATTTAAGGTCACAAACCAGAGAAAGAGAAGTGTCCAAATTCCTTTTCTTCTCGCAAGGATTATAAGCCTTTTCCTATCTAAGTTTATTTAGTGAGTAAGAGCTGCCAAGATCTTTTGGTTTGGAAATTGGAGGTGCTTAATGCATGAGCACATGGCTCAACATTAACATTTTAAACTTGGCATAGCCTCAATCTCAGGAAGAAACATCTGCTTTGCTAAGCATTGAGGGAAAACGTTCATTAAAAGTTTACAAAAAGTAAAAATGCTATTCTTCCTGATTATTAGAATGTTTTCTGAAATGTTAGGGGTTGAGAGAAAGTCTAGCCCCACATCATTATATAATGTGGTGAATCTGATATTCGGACAGGGAAACATACAAGCACATTCTCTCTCTCTCTTCTCTCTTCTCTCTTCTCTCTTCTCTCTCTTCTTCTCTCTTCTTCTTCTTCTTCTTCTTCTTCTTCTTCTTCTTCTTCTTCTTCTTCTTCTTCTTCTTCTTCTTCTCTCTCTCTCTCTCTCTCTCTCTCTCTCTCTCTCTCTCTCTCTCTCACTTGCCTAAGCACTATAATAAAGGAGCAATATGCAATGTAAGCACAATGAATCTTACTTAGCAGGAATTGCTCTATACCTCCATTTGGAGAGGGATATTGACTCTTGGTTAATATTTTAGAGGCCCATGTCCTGCCTGTTTTGTAGTTCTATACATTGATGCTAGAACCACCACATTTACCAATTCTCATCTTAGGACATTTACTTTGAATCAATTTTTTTCTGTCAAATAGTATTTCCTAATGTATCAGGCAAGAGAAGAAAAAAAGCCAGATGGAAGTATGTATCTGTAATCCCAGTACTTTGGAGGCTGAGACAGGAGCATCCCTGGAGAACAGCCTCAGCAATTTAGCAAGATTGAATTAAAAGGGCAGGGGGTGTACCTTTAGAGGTAGAATTCCTCAGAGTTCAATCCCTAATACCACAAAAAAGAAACAATAACTATTATTTAATACAATAAAATGACATGAAATATAAAATGAAAAAATATTGTTTACTTTTTTCCCCTTTTATGTGCAAATCATATGTTGTTTCTCTTTTCTTTCTTAATACTTTTATTGGTGCATTGGAATGATATATCATAGTGAGTTTCAAAGTCAAAGAAACAAACTTGCACATGTTTTATGGTAGCAGTCCCTTCAGGTCCCATTTTGCTACTCATTTCTTTCCATATATAATACCTGAATTGGAAGTAATATCTTCATACATATATACAATATAATCTGAATTGCAACTGATCAGTATTATTTAGCATAATATTTTCTAGCCCCATCCATTCTATGAAAATTACATAAGTTTGTTCCTCTTTATGGCTGAGGAAAATTACATTTTGCATAATACCACATTTTTGTTAATCATTAATTAATTAATCTGTAAATTAACACATAGGTAAGCTCCATAATTTGCCTATTGTGAATTGTGCTATTATAAACATTGGTATGCATATATTACAATAGTATTCTGACTTTAATTCTTTCAGAAAGAAACAAATGAGTAGTACTGCTGGGGTCATATGATGTTCCTATTCCTAGTCTTTTGAAGAACCTCCATAGTAATCTTCATATTGGTTATTATAATTTGCAGTTTCACCAATAGAGTTCCTACTTTCCCACATTTTTGCCAGCATGTTATTATTTTATTCGTAATGATTGCCATTTTAACTGAGTTAGATGAGATTTCGGGTAGTTTTGACTTATATTTCTCTGACTGCTAATGATGTTGAGCATTTCAAATATATTTATTGACCTTTTATATTTATTATTTTGATTGCAGTCATTTATCAAAGTAGAATATTTGGTTAATATGCCCATTTTATTATTTTTTACTATTAAGTAAAACATTTTACATCCACTTTTGATTTGCTTATTGGTGCATTGGAGTCATACATCTTAATGGGGTACAAGGTAGTAGAGGAATACACGCACACATCACTCATTTAGCCCTTCCCCAATTCTCAACTCATTTCCTCTCCTTTCCCTTCTCACGTTTGGCCTAGTGATTGACTTTGATGTTTGTTAATCTACATCATGTACATTAGGGGATTTTCCTTTTCCTTTCTTCCATCCCACTAAGGTCACCTTATATGCTCATCTATAATTTCTCCTTCTTTATCTAGAGTTCCTCCTCTGACCCATTTGCCTCCTAGCTTCCACATATTAGGGAGAGCATACAATTTCTTATATCTTGTGACTGACTAATTTCACTTAGTATAATGTTCTCCAGTTCCATCTATTTCCTTAAAAATAATGCAATTGTGTTTTTCTTTATGGCTGAGTAAAATTCCATTGTGTATATATCCCATTGTTTTGTAATCCATTCATTTGTTGATGGACATTTTGGTTGTTATAAACAAATTATTCTCCATAGTTTGACAATGGTAAATTGTGAGGCTATGGCTATAGATGAGCATGCATTAGTTTGGAAACCATTCTTTGGGGTAGATACCCCGAAGTGGTATTTCTGGATCCTATGCTGGTTTTCTTCCCATTCTTCTGAGGATCCTCCATATGGTTTTCTAAAGTGGATTCACTAATTTGCAATCCGACCAACAATGTATTAGAGTTTCCACTACTCCACATCCTTGCCAGCATTTGTGTTGTTTGTGTTTCAAATGATTGCCATTCTAGTTAGAGTTAGTTGAAATCTCAGGGTAGTTTTTATTTGTATCTCTCTGATTGCTAATAATGTTGAGGATTTTTTTTCATACATTTATTGGCCATTTGAATTTCTTCTTTGAGCCGGGTGTGGTGAACCATGTTTGTAATCCCAGCATTTGGAAGGCTGAGACAAGAGGATTGAGGTTTGCAGACAGCCTCAACTACTACTTAATGAGTCCCTTTACAACTCAGTGAAACCCTGTTTCAAAAATAAGGAACAAAAAATAGGGCTGAGGGTGTTGCCCAGAGGTAGAATGCCCCTAGGTTCCATCTCCAATATGATAATAAATAAATAAATAAATAAATAAATAAATAAATAAATAAATTTCTTCTTTGGTGAAGTCTTTATTTAGTTCACTTGCTCAATTTTGATTGGGTTATTTGTTTTCTTAGTTCTGTGTTTCCTGAGTTCTCTGTGTATTCTAGATATTAGTTCTTTATCAAAGAAGTAGATGGTAAAACTTTTCTCCATTCTGTTAGCTTTATGTTGAGGTTATTGATAGTTTCCTTTGCTTTACAGAAGCTCTTCAGTTTAATGCAATCCCACCTATTGATCTGCCTTTTAGTTTCTTGTGCCTTTAGGATCTCATGGAGAAAATTTTTACCTGTGCCTATATTGAAATGTTGGACCTATGCCCTCTTCAAGGGTGAGAAAATGGGGTTAATTTTCATTTTTCTGCATATGGTTAACCAATTTTGCCAACACTGTTTGTAGAAGAGGGTATCTTTTTTCCAGTGTATGCTTTTGGCCTATTTGTAAAAAATAAATTGGCTGTAATGTGCAGTTTTATTTCTGTGTCTTCTATCAACTCACTTTCATCTTTTCCTTTTGTCTTTAATTTTATTATAGTTTCTTGTATTCTAACATAGAATGCCATAGAAACTTCAGATTTTTATAGTAATCATATAATCAAGAAAAAAATAAAAGTAAAATTAAATAAAGACACCTTAAGGGCAAGAAGTAATAGTGGTGTGTGTATGTTCTTTGTGCCCTCAAATTTGAATATCCCCAGTTGGGATAATCAATTCCTAGAATTTGGGCATAATTTTCTATATTTGTTTTATAAACATGTATGGCTTTCTCTTTAATATTGTGCCTTGAATTGTACCTATTATGAAAGATTCTCTTAGATGGAAATAAAGCTAAATTTTCATCACTATTTCAGTCTATTTTTCATTTTGACCTTAAATATTTTACCTCCTAGAAAACTTTTTTATTTAATTTTTTGTTTTTGCTTTTGCAGTACCAGGGATGGAACCCAGGGGCATTCTACCTCTGAGCTACACCCCCAGCCCTATATTTTAGTCTTTTTATTTTTGAAACAGGGTCTCACTGATTTGCAAAGAGCTTCACTAAATAGCTGAGGCTGTCTGCAAATTACAATCCTCCTGTATCAGCCTCCCAAATGCTGGGATTAGAAGTGTGCATCAACATGCCTGGCTTAATTAAAAAAAATTTTTTATTAGTGCATTGTAGTTATACATCTTAGTGGAGTACAAGGTGATAGAGGCATACATGCACACATCTCCCAATTAGTGCTTCTTTTGAACATTTCAAGCATTATTCTAATGCTTTATTACTCAGAGGAAAATGTCATTATTTTTCAAAAATTAATACTTTACATCTCAGAAAATATGTGTCCTTTCAATTCATTATTCAAGTTTTAATCAGTCATCACTTTTATTTAGTTAGTTAGTTTGACACTAGAGATTTAACTCAGGGCATTCTACCTTTAAGATACACCCAACTTTTTTTTTTAAATAGGGTCTCACTAATTTTCTGAATGTCTCACTAATTTGTTGAAGCTGGCCTCCATCCTGTGATGCTCTTGTCTCATTTTTGTACTAGAATTATAGACATCATTCACCATCCCAGCTCGGGTTGTAATTTATCTTGAGGAATAAATATTTTTAATAGATGTATTATTTTTCACTGTATTAAGAAAAATAAGAAATAACTCATTTATTGTATTGTATATATAATATATGCATACGTAGTAACTCTGCCCTGAGAATTAATGATATCTTGTCATGATCTTTTATCTGATTTATTTTCCACAATTATACTTTAAGAAGATAAACTCATACAATAAAATCCCCAAAAGAGTCAATCTACCACCATTTATGTTGAAAGAAAACTACTCTTTCCCCCCTACATATATAAATAAGTTTAATATTTCACATTGAATGCCTATTAGATGTGTAATATTTTGCAAAGAGACTGTCTCTCACTTCCTAATGAGCAGCTGATTTTTTCTCACTTTCCAGCTTATATAAATGAGAACTCTCAGGCATGAACCTTTGCTTTCTTCATCAAGAAGCAACTAAAATGTTAGTGAAAGTTTTACAGACAAAATATTGAATTTCATTTTTGTTCATATTGCCAAAATGCTCCAATTAAGAGAATTTCCCTTTATCATTTGATTAAATGTTTAAAATGGTTATTCACGCCGGGCGTGGTGGTGCACGCTTGTAATCCCCGCGCTTGGGAGGCAGAGACAGGAGAATCCTGCAGGTTCATAGTCAGCCTCGCTGGCTTAAGAGACCCGTTTTCCAAGTAAAAATATAAAATAGGTCTGGGAGTGTAGCCCGGAGGTACAAGGGCTTCCAGGAACCCCAGTACCACCCCCAAAATATTAAGTAAATAAAATAAAATAAAATGGTTATGCAGGCTTGTTAAAATTGTACAGTGAATAAAAACATGATAGTATATAGTGAATAAAAATATGATACTCTATAGCGATTATGTGAATTGATTACAACTTATGTTATTAATGAGTATATATGTAAATCAATTAATTTCATAAGGTAACATAGGATAGGACCAAATTCCACACAATTTATTCAGTCATCAGATTACAGATTTGCATAGTTAGATATAATGAGAATGGCACTCAAGACAGACCCAATTATTCTCAAAATAGCCTCATGGGAACTACTTAAGCATGTAGAATTTTGAAACTTGAGATGGTAAGAAATAATCATAAAATTATATTTTAGCTAGTATTGCTATTAGTTTTAAATGCACACATGTTCATGTGTATAGATGTATCAATTATATATTTAATAAAATATATCTAAATACATAATTATTTATATAAATATATATGGTGTATATAAACATATATATTTTGTATTTAAGTAACTCAATAGCATTTCCCTCAAGATTCTTCATAGAAAATAAATTTTTATTTCTATTTTACAAAACAAACTGAAGAAGTGTTAGTCTCTCAAAACACAAATTGCTGCCGGGCATGGTGTCACATGCTTGTAATCCCCGAGCTTAGGAGGCTGAGACAGGAGGTTTGCACAGGTTCGAAGCCAGCCTCAGCTACTTAGGGAGGCTATCAGCAACTTAGTGAGACCCTGTTTCCAAATAAAATATAACATAGGTCTGGGAGTATAGCACGGAGGTAGAAAGCCTCTGGGTTCCACCCTCAGTACCACCAAAAAGAAAACAAAATAAAACGAAAATTGCTGCTTTAACAACTAATGATATTTTTAGCATTTGGGATTGCATTTTTAATTAAAGAGCTGGTACTACTATGAATGCTATGACACAAGACCTGACATTGGAATTTGGATTAAATGGGGAAAAAATTCATGCTGACATATTATTTAAGCCCAAATATCTTCATTGCAGTTAGAAAGCTAAAAGCTTTGTTTTCTGATAAGCTTGTTTTATGTTATCTGTTATGGTATATCATAGATAAAACACATACAATCTATTGAATTCATTTTATAATTTTTTAATAATTTGGCTAACTATTTATAATTTTCTAATAATTTGGAGGATTGAACCCAGGAGCATTCTACCTCTAAGCTATACCCCTCAGTCCTCTTTTTAATTTTATTCTCAAAAAGGGTCCCACTAAATTACTGAGAGTGGCCTTCAACTTGCAATCTTTCTATCTGACTCCCAAGTACTGGTATTACAGGCCCGTGTCATGATGCCTGACTTTGGTTAGCTTTTTGCTATTTGTATTGAAGTCTAATCAAAATGGTTCATTTTCTCCTTATATGATTCTACAATATAAATTTGGTATATTTAGTACAACTTTATAATGATGTGGTTTTCAAATATGTTCTAGCATTCACTACATATATATATATATATATATACACAATTATTATTTAATAGTAAAATGTACTTACATATTATATTTTATTAAATGTTTTTTTTAAATATCCATGGTTTTAATATTCACTACAAAACTGGCATGAATGAATGCCATCAAAACAATAGTATGATTTCAGATTTAATATCTGATTCAGCATGTAAAATAAATGACATATTATATAAAACAATTAATTTCTCTTCACAGATATTTATGTGTGAAATTAAATATTTTATACATTCATTAATTTTATAATTTTAGAAACCAGTCACTTTGAGGTACACTAATCAACTTTTCCATTTGTGTGAAAGCTAATTCTTTAATGGACAGTAATAATTTTCTCTCCCTAATGAGTCATCATGCATGCCCTGAATATTGAGTACTTAAAATATTCTTTTTATTTTCATAATCATCGTCAATATTGTACTGTGTCTTTCAGGATAAAAATTTTGATCTTCTGAATTAGGTACATAAGTCCTTCTCTTCATTTTAACTAGGTTATTAAACATTAACATAATTTTGCCCTTTGAAAGGCCAGTCATCTCCTCAATGAATTCATACTCTTTTGAAAGTGCCCTTGTTTTTTATTTATTAGTTTTCATTAAAAGCCTGCCAAAGTCATAGAAATAGGACAAACTTATTTAGATGGACAAAAAGGATGACACATATTTAATAACATTTGTATATAGATGCAATAAACCAAAATTAATGCACTCCTTATACAAGCAGAGTTCATATATTTGTTTGCACACTGGCTTGTAGCTTGACTTCTACCACAGCCAGCATGCGGTAGAAATCAAGCAACTGTTATTTTACATGAGAAAACTGTGAGATCAGAAATTGAACAAACCAATTTATTAAACTTGTAGCATATTTTCATATCATATAAAATTGTGGCTAATATGAAAAGAAACATATTCTCAAGAAGGTAAGATTGCTTATTCCTAGGAAAAAAAATATTATTTGTAAGAAACCAAATGAAATTCATTGCAAAATGTAATTAGGGTTAGCAAATATTATAAAAGCATTATTTCTTTTCAACTAAACAGGTTTTAACTAAAAATTACAAAATATTAATGTATTACCTAAACAATGCACTTTTTAAATAATCATTTAACTCCCATTTGACATTAATTGCATTATTTTATTGTTTTATTTTTCTTAAGAAAAAACATTAAGCAACAAATTTCAAGAATAGTCAGGTCTTTAAAATCTTAGATAAGTGAAGAAGGCAACCAGACTGAGGGAGATAGGAGGAGGAAAAGAAAGAAACACCTCAAGGACATGATATACATACATAAACTTAGGAGAGATGGGGGATGGAATAGGATGAAAACAGGGAGAGAACTAAATAAATTTTGTGTGCATGTATTCCTCTATCATCCTGAACTTCATCAACATGTATAATTACAAAGCATCAATAAAATAAGAAAAGGAAGAAAACACAAAAAACAAGTCAAATTTGTGAGACTTCAAAGGAAGAAAAAAATTCACACACATATATTTGTACATATCTTGAAGCCTTTGTTTCAGATTTTACTTCATATTTTTTCTTTATAACAAAGTGATTATAATATATCAATAAAATAATCTAAAAGGGTCAGATGGTATTTCCAAGATATGAAGACACTGAATGAAATTTTTAAAATATGTTTTTATTTTATTGGTGCATTGTAGTCATACATACTAATGGAGTAAAAAATGATAGATACATGCATACATAACTCATTTAACTCTTTCCCAATTTCTAACCTATTCCCTCTCCAACCCCTCCTTCTCATGTTTATTTTACTGATTGAATTTGATATGTATTAATATTTGTCATGTACATTAGGAAATTTTCCATTTTTCCCCTTCCATACCTCTTAGTTAGGTTACTTTATTTTTCATCTATGATTTCTCCACTTCCTAGTCCAGAATTTCTCCTCTGACCCTTCTTATCCCTAGCTTCTGTCTATTAGGGGGTAGATTCTATTTCTTACATTTTATTACTGACTAAACTCACTTAACAATGTTCTCTATTTCCATCCATTTTGTTCTTCTTTATGGTTGATTAAAATTTCCCTTGTGTACATGTACCATAGTTTTTAATCCATTCATTTGTTCATGGATACCTTGGCAGTTTCCATAGTTTGGCAATTGTGAATTGTGCAGTTATTAGAATGATTTATAGCCAAATGGTTTGGATAGGTTACCAGTATTTAAGAACAGATTTATTTCTCTGGGAGTTGTAACAACTAACCATTTACAACCATAGTGTTGTCTCCATTTTGATATAATTATAAAAAAAATTATTGCTACCTTAATTTTTTATCTTGGAAATACCACCATTCATTTTTTACATTGCATTGCCAGTTTAGAATATAGGTCAAATTTCACATATTAAACCATATTCTTAACTCATATTTCTATGCCCTTCTAATTACAAACAGTGATAGTGATGGGATCCAAAGTGTTATAGAGAAATCATCTTCAACAGAATTACCTGTTATCTTGTATGTAATTGTCAACATGATTTACATTATGATGTGAGAATATAATGCAACAATAAAGGCAAATTAAGAATAATTTTATGAATTTTAGCTGTACCTGTGTTTTTATCAGTTTTCATTGTTGGAAGAAGATATTTGCAAATATCTTTAGGTTGTGAATAGATAAGTAGATAAACTTGACAGCCAATTTCATGTATTTAGTTGCAAATAATAAATGCTAATTATAAACGATGACTCTAAATAGGCTTTCTGGATGCTCATCCTCATACAATGGGGTTACATTCTGACAAACCAACCCTAAACTGAGAGTATTATTAGTAGGGGATGCATTTAAAAACCTATTCACCCATCATCATAGTTGAACATCAGTGAAAATTGTGTTACATTCATGATCCGGCAACTAATGGGCCATGTCTTGCTTCCTTGTCCAGCATCACAAGAGTATAATGTTTCATATTTGCTATCTAAAAAAGAACAAAATTAAGAGCTAAAATGTTATTTTTACTTAGTGTGTATCATTTTTCCACCATAATCAAGTTTAAAAAAAGTGTAAATCAAACTAGCTTAGGTCTGGGACCCTCTGAATAAGACATATATTATTTGCAGGTAGTCTGTGTGTGATTCTATATTATATATTTTGAGAAAAATAATATATAACATTAAATATAATTATATAATTTTAATGCAACTTTTGTTGTGTTTTTACTTGTGGTACTTAGTGATACTTTTTGCTTCTCAAAATAATATACCTTTCAAAAACATAATGCCAAATAAAATGAAATAAATTTTGTACTTCCTCATGGGTAACCAACCAGCATAAGTTCTAGTTTTAAACAGCCAAGTACTTTTTCAAAATAACAAAAACAAATGATTTTCTTTATCATTAACTTTTTGAAGCCCACTGACTTTTGTGAAATCACTGCAACTAGGCTCAAATGATGTATGAAATGAAAATTTCCTGCCTAGACACTGCACATAGAAAACATCATGACAATGTCTCACAATCAATGTTCTGCTCAGATATTTTTTGCAATGCTGAGGTTATAGAGTAAAATAAACTTACTGAGGAAGAGATAAAGGGCAACCAAGAAACTTTTCAAGTGTCATTTGAATTTGCTCCTTTTTCTGTGTATGCTTAATTAGAGATATTAGATCAGCTTGAAGTAAAATGCTACTCTCAAAAAAGTAGTCAAGGGTTCTCTGACCCCAAGAATTTAATGTGAACCAGAATTGTATATATGAATGGTTTATAATTGTGAGCACAAGCCATGATATTTAAGCTGGAATTCACACTTCTATAGCCAGGAGATGGTCTGCCCTTCTTTGCCTTTTGCATATTCATAATGGCTGCTTTTGAAAGTAAGCATAGTTTTTGACATATCCATATTGTTTTTTCTGCAAAATAATATGCTAGTAAATTTTTTTTTTTGGTGGTACTGGGATTCCTAGAAGCCCTTCTACTTCTGGGCTACACTCCCAGACCTATTTTTACATTTTTTATTTGGAAACAGGGTCTCCTAAGCCAGCACGCGTGGCTGGCTTCGAACCTGCGTGATCCTCCTGTCTCTGCCTCCCAAGCGCAGGGATTACAAGTGTGCGCCACCACGCCCGGCTATGCTAGTAAATTGTATACACAGACTGACTTGGTTTATTACGAGACATGACAAAACTACAGAAACAAAACACAGAACATAAACTCCAACATATAAGTGTTTCTATTTCCTCTTGTACTATTCATTTTATGTTTCTTTCTTTCATATAAATAAATATTATTGATATAGAACAGAAGATATACTGTTACACTTTTTAAGTGTGCTTTTAAAATATATATACATATATATGCCATATATTTATTTTTGTGCCAATAATTTTTAATTGGATTAGCTCTATTCTTAAGGCATTCAGAAAGTTTATTTTTGCCATTTTAAAACCATAACATGTACAGATGTGACAAAACAGGCCATCCACTCATTCAGCAAACATTCAATGAGATCTTCAATTACACTTTTCAGTATTTTGTGCACCACCAGAAGTTAGAACAGGTGATAATAAACACACTTCAGTAGAATTTTTTTTTGCTTGTGCATTTGAAAAGAAATAGAAAAGAAAGATGATCATTGCTTTGTTTATGTAATATGTATTTTTGTTTGTTTTCTTTTATTTTGGTTTAGTTTGTATTATTTTGTTCTGTATGTATAGAATAAAGAAACAGGATTTGGTAATCCAGATTGTTAAACTGATTTTTAAAAAGAACCAATTTTATGACCATAGTTTGGGCTTCAGAAGCAAATTATTTGTATAAATTATAGCTAAATTTCTTAGAGAGGCCTAAAAATTCTTATTTTTAAATTCTTCTCTTTAGAGGACACTGGAATTATTTATTTATTTATTTATTTATTTATTTATTTATTTATTTATTTATTTATTTTTGTGGTCCTGGGATGGAACCCAGGGGCCTCTACCTTTGGGCTACACTCCCGAGCTATTTTATATTTTATTTTGAACCAGAGTTAACTAAGTTGCTGAGAGCCTCACTAAGTAGCTGAGGCTGGCTTCAAACCTGTGTGATTCTCCTGTCTCAGCCTCCCAAGTACTGGGATTACAAGCGTGTGCCACCACACCTGGCTCGAGGACACTAGAATTAAAATTATCAAATATGACTTCAATTTATGGTTTCCCATTTATTGTGTAACTTTACATGACTCCGTTGTTCTTTAGGAGTTTACTATATGTATGCCTATAATGATCAAATATGAATATATTTTGTATATTGTTATGTACCTTATAGATGATATCAGTTTTGTAGGGCTTCCATTAAAAAATTACCATAATACAGAGCCAATAGAATGGCAGAAAATCTTTGTCAACTATTCTTCTAATGGAAGACTAATATCTAGAATATACAGAGAACTCAAGAAACTCAGCGCTAAGAAAACAAATAACCCAACCAAAAAATGGGCAAATTAACTAAATCGACACTTCATCAAAGAAAAAATTCAAATGGCCAACAAATGTATTGCAAAATGCTCAACATCATTAGCAATCACAGAAATAAAAATCAAAACTACCCTAACTCCAACTAGAATGGCAATCATTCAAAACACTAGTCTCTCTCTCTCTCTCTCTCTCTCTCTCTCTCTCTCTCTCTCTCTCTCTCTCTCTCACACACACACACACACACACACACACACACACACACATCTATTTATCATCTATCATCTATCTACCCACCTGTCTTCCTAAAAATATTATAAATTGTATGGTGTTTGCAGGAGGTATTAAGAATGAAGAATCTATCTTTTTGAGAATTGCAATAAAAGTTCTGAAAAGGAGAGACCTTGTTTGTTTGTTTGTTTGTTGCACAATCTAAGTCTGATAGTTCAACAATAAACTCAACTTATCTCATTATAAATTCAATGATCCTATTTGCAAATAAGGTCACATTCTAAGAGTAAGGACCAGCATTATTTTTGAGTGGAACATAATTCAACCAAAACATAAATATTTCAACACTATAATTATTACTACTACATAAATTCTGATAATTTATAATTGCCATGGAGTTTCTACTATTGGTGAATCACTCTCACACACACACACACACACACACACACACACACACACACACATACAGATTTATGGCTAAATGAAACAATTTTTTCTTGCCTTGCTTCTCCATTAGATGAGTGATATATCCATACCTATCACAGATTATTTTATAAACAAGGACAGTTTGCAAAGGAGTTTTATTTCCCAAGTATTTTGCTCCACCTTTAACCTCAGTTGATTCCAACAATGACCATGTGAAATATTAATAGAATCATTTTCAAATAAGGATAATGAAGCTCAAAACATATTGAGAAAGGTGTTCTACATTATAAGACACAAATGGTAAACATGGAAGCTAGAGCTCCTTTAATCTGTGTTATCAATCATCTTTTCAGTAGAACTCTGCCCTCTTTCTTCTCATTCCAAACACAAGCTCTGATTGTATCCTTTTAAACCCAGTGATTTAACTACCATCCTCATACTGTTGACAATTTATTAAAAATATTGTAAACTTCATGCTTATTATTTCAAAGACTCATGATCATCTACAGCCCTAAAATAGAACTTGTAAAAAAAAAGGATTTAGTAAGATTTAGTAATCTCTCTTAATGTTCCTTTTTTATATTGTTTTACAGCATCACTAAGAACCTTCTTATTCACAACAGAAACTTTAGAATCATCCTTGAGTTTCATTCACCTCTGCCCATTACATATTGAAACAATGACCATATTTTTAAGCCTATTCTCATGATTTCTCCACGTGTGTGTGTGTGTGTGTGTGTGTGTGTGTGTGTGTGTGTGTGTTACTGGGGAATGAATCCAGGGACATTCTACCTTTGAGCTATATCCCCAGCACTATTTCATTTTCATTTTGAAACAGGGCCTTGCTAGGTCCATGAGAGTCTTACTAATTACTAAACTGTAGATATCCTTGTACCCATGATCCCCCTCTCTCAATCTCCCTAGTACTGGGATTATAGAAGTGCACCATCACACTGGTTTTATTTATAGGTTTTATGTATTTGGCAAGTTTCTTGTGGAACAGTTACCTAAACCATTGAAAGGACTAATTTATTTCACCATTGATGACTTTTTTTCTAATGTATATGCTACAATTTAGCAACAAGTTGTCTGATTAAAATATATCTCCAGGTGCAATAATGTGTGCCTCTAATCTCAGTATTTGGAAGGATGTGCCTGTTGGATCACAGGATCAGGGCCAGCATCAGCAATTTAACAAAGCCTCATCAACTTACTAAGACCCTATTTTAAAATTTAAAAAAAAATTTAAAAGAGGGGTGGTAGATGTAGCCCCGAGGTAAAAAGTCCCTGGGTTCATTCCCTAGGAACACACACACACACACACACACACACACACACACACATCATAATACTTCATTTTTTTCTTTTTTGCAGATCTGGGGATGGAACCCAGGGGCATTCGACCTCCGAGCTAAACCCTGCCCTATTAGTTTATTCTTTATTTTGAAACAGGGTCTCACAGAGTTGTGGAGGACTCACTTAAGAAGCTGATGCTGTCCCTGAACCACAATCCTCTGGTCTCAGCCTCCCGAATGCTGGGATTACAAGCGTGCGCCACCACGCCCGGCAATATTTTAAGCATATATGTATATAATTTATTTTAATCACTATAATATCCAAATTACCTTAGTAAGGAGTAAAACATACTTCTTAATTTAAGTTATATGTTATTGTTTCCATATCTTTTTGCTTCTTTATCTTTTTATCAACTTTGTCAACTACGTAGATGTAGGCTATAGCAGGTGCAAATGTTTATTATCCAAATTGAAAAGTGATTATTTTATAATAATATTATGTTGACATTTACTTTGTTCTAGTTACTATTCTTAGCATTTTATTTATTTATGTATTTTTGTGTGTGTGATACCAGGGATAGAAACCAGGAACAATCTACCTCTGAGCTTCACTCCCTGCCCTATTTTTGATTCTTTATTTTGAAACAGGGTCTTACTAGGTTGCAAAGGGCCTCACAAGTTGCTGAGTCTGGTAAAAAAAAAAACCTGCAATCTTCCTGTCACAGCCTCCCAGGTACTAGGATTATGAGCATGTGCCACTATTATGGCTTATTCTTAGCATTTTAAAGATAGTAATATATTTTTTATCCCTTGGATACCTTCATGAAGTAGTTATTACTTTTTATCTTTATGTATTTGGAAACTATATTTTATAGGGGTTAAATAACTTAAATAACCCATAGACACACAGCAACAAAGTCTAAGGCTAAGGGTTTGTACATGGGATGCTTCCAGAGTCGAGTATCTTAAAAAAATCTTGCTTAGGTTTATTACAATAATATTGTTGTTAATAACTTTTTTTTTACATCCGTACCTGTTTGTATCGTATTTCCTTATTCCCATACATCTTCTTGGTCTCTCTTGGAAATTCTTTCCCATTCTTCATAAGCTGTACTATTTGCTTTCCCTTCTGTAGCTCAACTTGTTCACACAATAAGATAGATTAATTTCTCTCTCATAACTAAATATACAAAATCTATATTTTTTGCAGTATTGAGAATAGAACCCAGAGGCATTCTACCTCCAAGCTCTATTTTTTTTTTATTTTTTATTTTGAAATAGCATCTCACTAAGTTGCAGAGGGCCTCACTAACTAGCTGAGGTTGTCTGAAAACCTTGATCCTACATCTCAGTTTCCCAAGTACTAGGATTACAAGCACGTGCCACCATGCCCAGCTAAAAACTATGATACCTTAAATGCCCATACTTTTTGAATTTTTCAGGACAGCAATATTACAAATACTCCACCAAGTATTTCATTCAATTCTCTGATTATATCTATAAGTTTTTGCTTGAGGTCATACAGCTACCCCATGTATAAAATTGTTATTGTTTAAGTATTAGTGTATATGATTTTTCTCCTCTTCTATTGAAGAGATTCTTGAAAATGTTATATTTACTCATCATACTATATTTATTTTTGTGGGGTATTGGGGATTAAACCCAGGGCAATTCATTCTCTGAGCTACACTCTCAGACATTTTTAAATGTTAAATACATTTTATCAAATTGCTAGGGTCTTGTTAATATGCTGGGGCTGTCCTTGGACCTATAATTCTCCTATATCAGTACCCCTACCCAAATACTGGGATTATAGGTATATGTCACATCATCCAACTTCAATGTTGTATTCTTAAAGCTTAACACAAGGTAAGATTTCAAAATTCAGTTGCTGATTTTAATTAAGAATTCTATCTTCTTTAAAATTTGTAGTTGATAGGAACTGTACTCCACATAATTCCAGGGGTTGGGGGGTTATGTTCTCATTTATAAACTGGCATGAAAAAATGTTTCTAAGATTAAATAAGTGGAATGTTTATAAATTAATTACACAAACAGTAGCAAATATTTGAGGGAAAAAAAAAACTTTTAAAAGTGAGGAAGGGAGCCCTGGGCATGGTGGCACACACTTGTAATCCCAATATTCAGGAGGTGGAGACCAAAAGAAAGAGGTTCTCAAGCAGCCTCAGCTTCTTAGCCAGGCCCTTCACAACTCCATGACACCCTGTTCTGAAAAATAAAAATACTAAAAAATAGCACTGGAAGTGTCGCTCAAGGGTAGAATGCCCCTGGTTTCCATCCCTAGTACCACGAAAGAAAGAAAGAAAGAAAGAAAGAAAGAAAGAAAGAAAGAAAGAAAGAAAGAAAGAAAGAAAGGTGAAGGAGGTTGTCTAGTGAAAGGTAAAGGGAGGGAGGATTAATAAAGGAGCCCCTTCTGTTTATGTTATGCATATATTACAGAAGACCAATGCCAAGCTTGTGTCATATATGAGGAATGGGAGGGAGTGGGAAAAGAGCCAGGGGGAAACTCACCAAACTCTGTGGGTATGCATGTCACTCTCTCTTGGAACTGCATTCTGATGTGAGGCTGCAATGCATCAATAAAAATATACAAAATTCCATTGTGTAGTCAGCCATAAAGAAGAATAAAACTATGTCATTTGTGAAGAAATGGATAGAACTGGAGACCATTATGCTAAGTGAGATAAGTCAGTCCCCCAAAAAGGAAAAAAAAAAACAGATGTTTTCCCTAATATGCAGAAGCTAGGGAGTAAAAGGGTCATAGGAGTAACACTAGACAAAGAAGGAGAAACCATAGTTGAGCAAATAAGGTGACTTCACTGAAGGGGATGGGAGAGGAAAGAGGGAAGTTCCCTAATGCATATGATGTACATTCATAAACATACCAAACTCAATCACTAAACCAAAGATAAGAGAAAGGGAGGGGGAGGGGATGAGGTGGGAACTGAGGAAGAACTAAATAAGTGGTATGTGCATTTATGCACACACACACACACACACACACACATATATATATATTATGTATATATACATAATATATATATATATATACATATATATGTAACAGTAGAAAAGATGGGTGTGGTGGCATACGCCTGTAATACCAGTACTTGGGAGGCTGAGACAGTAGAATTGAAGGTTCGATAACAGCCTTGGCAACTTAAGCAAAGCCCTCAGCAAATTATGGAGACCCTGTTTCAAAATAAAAAGTAAAAAAAGGCTGGTGTTGTGGCTTAGCTTGGGAATAGAATGTCCCTTAATTCAATCTCCAGTACCACAAAAATAAATAATAACAACAATATTAATAATATTAGTAGTAGTAGTTTTAGTACTACTAGTGGTAGTAATAGCAATAGAAGATATACAAGAAAGAAGTAATACCTGATGTCTCTCAAAATATATAACCTTAGTAGCTAATGGTCAACTGCTCACCAATATTCATGCCCTCCTGTTATGCATATTTTCCACCTATCAGTTGTTTGTAGCCACATGACAAAGCTGTAGGCAATAAAATAATAAAAGATGCAAGTGTGTATCTGTCGAAGATCAAACCTATAAAAATTACTTTCGTGTTTGTTCATATTCATTTCTACTTCTAGCTGGAATGGTAACCTTCAAAACTATGTTCTAATGAAACCAAAATTTTATCAGCCTAAATATGACTGCATAATGTGAGCATAGAGAAGAAATACCTGCCAAACTGATTAGCCCAATTATTGTGTAATTCTCCTGACCTAGATACCCCTTATATCACACCCAAAGAGTCTTGATATTTTTGAAATTTTGTTGTAATATTAGAAAATAAACTAGTGCTAAACATTTAGTTTTTAAAAATCAAAGACATTTTAAAAAATCTCCTATATTTGGAGTTTCTTATGCTTTTATACAGCAGCATAGTCTAAATATATTCAGCTGTTAGGTGTGTATGTATGTATATATGTATGTATGTACTGGGAATTGAAACCAGGAACATCCTACTTCTGACTACACCTTTATTATTTTGTTTTTTTGTTTTGAAAAAGTGACTCACTAAGTTGCTGAGGGCCTCACGAAATTGCTGGGTTTGACCTCAAACCTGTGTTGTCCTATTTTAGTCTTCCAAGTACTAGAATTACAGGTGTGCACCACCATTCCCAGCTTTTTAAATTTATCTTAACTTTTTATTTTGTTTATTCAGTATGGACACATTGCCATCATCAGGTTGAGCAAGACTTTTATTTAAAAAAATCACTATTAGAATGAATATATTCTTATTTATTTGGATCAACTTCACACCCTTTCTTGAGATTGTCGAAGAAGGCTTTCTTAGAGTGATTTTATGAATTATTTTAAATGAAAGGCTTCTGAATTTAAAACTAGTTCCCTCAAAAGAGATTGCATTCCTAGAGAAAAAAACATTCTGGAATTCATAGCACACCCCTTAATTTTAGTAACTTGTGTCTATCTCACTCTTCTGGATTCTTATGAGGATAAAAATCTCCTAAACATTGAATTACCAATTTTCTGGGTGTGAAAACTGGTCTTAGTAATTGATTCAAATTGAATTTTGACTTCATCTTACAAACAATGTCACACTTTGATACTCTAGACACAGCCTAAACCACCTACTCAAAATTGTTTCAACATAAGTAATGGGGTAGTTCTCCTAATAATGATGAGTTATGATGACTTTTTTCCACTATTAGAGAAGAAAAAGGGAACAAACTAAATAGTTATTCATATGCTGCTAGATTTATGGCAGTAGTGTACCCTTAAATGTCTTATAAATTATTTATAATAATTTCATGTAATCCCACTTACTTCAGATGCTATAACAATAATAGCCAAATATATTGATTGCATATAATATGTCAGCTTTATAATAAGTATATGTATATATTTTTAATTATCAAATCAAGATGTTTGCTCACAATATGTGGCAAAATTAAAATGAGGACTCCAACACACATAAAAACCAAAAATGTTTAAAAAACAGACCACATGTGTGGACAGTAAATCGAATATATGGTCAGTATGCTTACTGGTAATTAGGAAAATATAAATCATTCCCACAAATATTTATATTTTTATCTTTGAAAAAATAAACAACCTAACACATCAAGTATTGAAGATTCTATAGATCATCATATTTTATTATTTTATCTTATTACTCAGATTAGAAATGACTTCCTTTTAAAAAATTATTCAGGACACTTGCTTCGTTATCTAGTCTAGAAATGTGATGGTGTTAGGCAGTTAGAGATGTGGCTAGATTGGGGCACCTGGAGCAAGGATATCGGAAGGCTAACTCCCCCGCTTGATCTCACGTAAAAAAAGAGGCTGAAACAATGTAGAAGTACGGTACAGAATACTAAGATGCAATGTAAAAAGGACAGCTGACAAGCTCAAATAAAATATGGAAGGAGGTGTCCAGAGGAAGGTGTATGTGTCCAGAAGAATACACTATTCACACACATGAAAGAGTCCATGCTGTGTTAGACTCCAGAAAGAATCCTGTTCCAGATATTATTATCTGGAATATGACCCTCTCCATATGAAACACATATTTTTAAAAGGGGTTCCATTAGGCCAGAGGAGAATGTAACTCCCAAAGCACACCTATGTGTGACTTACCCATGATATGCAGGGGGAAAGGATAAATCATGCAGTACACATAGGCATGGCACTACCCACCCGGAATATCAGGCACAACACATGGGCACAAGGCACAAAGCCCTGGCCTCATGGGCAATGAATAAGCACCTGAGACAAAATCTGCAGCTTCTTCTTCCAAGGAGCCTTGCCAGCTGGCCATTCTGACCACCAATAATGAGGCTAAATGTTGACCTGGCCAGCTATGCTGGGATCCCTCTAGAGATTCCTCATCTTTACTTCGGTTGAGCACTGGTTATAGTTAGGAGTGAAGATACAGATACAGTCCACACTCACCACTGACCCTGATCTGAGACTCTAACAAAGCCAGTCTCTCTCTCTCTCTCTCTCTCTCTCTCTCTCTCTCTCTCTCTCTCTCTCTCTCTCTCTCTCTCTCTCCCCACCCAAAATAGCATAGTTGTAAAATTTGCATGGAATGTTAACAAAGAACCCATCTTGGTTAAAATTAATGATTACAACACTGTGTTAATGTTATTTCCCATGGTCTCTGTCTGCTTAGAAGAAACCTTTTTTTTCTGTTTATCAAGACCTTCTTTACATGGCACTTTCAACTCTCCTACATTCCCCTATTCATACTCTCTGTGTAAAATCTATTTTCACATGAAAAATAAAGAACAAGAAATACATTTCCACCTGGTAAAAATGAGAAAGGATGTGTGTGGAACACGTGAATAAATACATGTTAGAGTTACCTATTCCAGCTCCTATTAGGTGAGTAAAACTGTATGCTCATATAACTTTAATATATTAGAAGAACAAATAGTTTATTTTACATCAGGAACACAAAGACAAACAAGAACCTAATTTGGGGGTGGGGGCTTAATTGGATTTTGCAAAGACTGCAGGAGACCAAGAAAGTAAGAAATGGAGCGAGTCCCCTGTTATTACAAAGACCAAGTTAAGGATCATAAAAAATATTATTTGAACAGATTGTGATCATTAATATGCAGACATTCTGCTCAGCCTTTAGTATGAAATGGCACTGAGCCCAGAGATAAGAGGTCTCATTTCATACTGTGTTCTTCCTACCCGCACTTACACACACATACACAATCTGACTGATCCCAGGCAATGAAACCTAGTCCCTCACATGAACTGAAGCAGGACCTATGAGCTTTGCATCTGTACTCTCCAATGACTGCTATTTTGTAACTAGGTAAATATCCCTATTTATTAATGTTTGTATGTTAATTCTGGAATCAGATTGCTTGAGTTTAAATTCCAAGTCCACTGTTTATTGCTGCTTAGTAAAAAGAGAAAATGAAAGCCGGGTGTGGTGGTACACACTTGTCATCCCAGCATATGAGATGCTGAGACCAGTGGATCAGTTTGTGGACAACCTCAGCTACTTATCGAGGCCCTTCACAACTCAGTGAGACCCTGTTTCAAAATTAAAAAGACTAAAAAAGAAATAGGGCTGGGGGTGTAGCTTGGAGGTAGAATGCCCCTGAGTTCCATCCCAGTACAGCAAAAAAAAGAAGAAAATGAAAAGAAAAGAAAATTGACATTGCATCTTCATAGATTATTATGAGTAAGTATAAACGATGAAAATTTTTGTACATAATTTTAAAAATTAGTGTTCAATATGCATTAACCATGTTTTTAATTGTTATTTTTCATATGTATGGTAAAACATATATACCCATATAGACACTGACACATACTTCACATTTTTATCCCAACCTAATATACAAAACCACATAATAAAATTTAAAAACATAGTCTCAACAGAGCCTTGTGTTTTAGTTAGTGAATAATCGAGTTTTATTCAATTGTGACACATAAAAAGGAAAATAATATTTTCAACTTGGAAAACTTAAATTTAAATGCATGGTATTGTTCATTTAAGATAGCTTATACAGTATGATCTTTTAATGATTGTATCAATTAAAATTATAAGTATGATGCAATTTCTTCTGCTTATATAAAAAGTCATATATTTTGTTTGATCATAGGAACAATATAAAAGCAATGGTTATTTGAAATTTGACATAACACCTTTCTCTTTATTTTATGTGTGCAAACTAAAGAATCATAACTTTATTTTTAAAAATTATAGATTTCTTTGGGTAATATAAATATCATAATATATAAATTTATATGCAGGCCTATTGGTGACTGATAATGCCAGTTGTTGAGATGGTGCTTAAAAAGATGCTCACTTGAAGTAAATAACTAATTTATGAATTTGAGCTTGTATTATTTATTCTTTGGGCCAGAACTTCACTATTCATAGTTTGACATTCTCACATTCTTTCTGAATTATCTTCATTCCTTCCAAGTATTTGGCATGAGAATAAACATATTAAAATATGATGATTCTTTTTTTTTTTTTTTTTTTTTTGCGGGTCTGGGGATGGAACCCCGGGGCATTCTACCTCCGAGATACAGCCCCTGCCCTATTTTTTATTCTTTATTTTGAAACTGGGTCTCACTGAGTTGCAGAGGGCCTCACTAAGTAGCTGAGGCTGTCAGTAAACCGCGATCCTCTAGTCTCAGCCTCCTGAATGCTAGGATTACAAGCATGCACCACCACGCCCGGCTGAAATATGATGATTCTTAAGGATATAAAAACCCCCAAATAGAAACATGTATGAGGAGGGGTTTGGGGTTGAATTTGGAGAAAAGTATACCAAGTGTTGTGAGCACATATGTTTACATAACATTGAACCTCACTATAATGTGTAATCACAATGCAATAACAAAAGTATACTAAAAGAAAAATACACACTTGATATTTAAAAATAATTAGTAAAGAAATAAAAGCCTTGAAAATAATTAGTAAAGAAAAATAATTAGTAAAGAAATAAAAGCCTTGAAAGCTGATTCACAAGTCCCATATCTGCCAAACAAACCAAAACTGAACACTCTTTAAATAAATACAGTAAAGTCCACACATAGTCAGCATAATAACACAGTGGGGAGGCATCAAAGCAAATCAAATATGAACCATATTAAGAAAAAAATTAAATTAAGATTAAAAACTAAAGATAGAAATAATAGATATCACTAAATATAATTATATATAGTTTGAGAATTTAAAGAAAAACATAAGCATAGTTAGAAAAAAAATAAAAAATAAGCATAACTTCCAAAAACAAAAACAAAAATCTGAAATAAAAAAATCATCTTGTCGGGAATCCAGCCCGACAGCTGACAGGGCTTGACGAGATGATGAGTACCGAGGACTCGAACACAAACACACGAGCCGGGAGTCAAGTCAAGCAAGATATCATTTATTTCTCTCCAAGCAGTCCTTTATATAGCACCAAGCCACGAGGGGAATTCCCATGAGAAATAGCCTAGCCTATCCGGGATAAAGATCACTAGCACGCTGATGAGTACATGTTTGTACACACAAGTTTTTTTACCCCAATAAGTTGTATGAATATTGTATGAATATAATGCACCAATAAAAAAAAAAAAAGATCACTAGCACATAGTTTACAGCCAGTCCCAGGCCAGTACATGAGCCATTCATGTGTTCGGAAAGCTCCTTTAAAGGTAGAAAGGGAAAAACCACTCAGTCTCCCCACCCATGATGAATGGGGAAACCACGCCTTCCTAGCTTCCTCCAGGCGCCATCTTTGCCCCTTTTTTGCTGAATCACTTTACTTAAAGTTTTGCCTTAGGCCATAGGCCACTCAGGCCGAATCTCCTTAGGCGCTGTATAGACACACCCCATCATCATCTAATGGTTTTTGTAGCATATTGAACTCTTCAAGAAAACATTAGCCGGGCTTGGTGGCGCAGGCTTGTAATCCCAGCATTTGGGAGGCTGAGATTGGAGAATCGCGGTTCGTGGACAGCCTCAGCTACTTAGTGAGGCCCTCTGCAACTCGGTGAGACCCTGTTTCAAAAATAAAGAATAAAAAATAGGGCAGGGGGTGTAACTCAGAGGTTGAATGCCCCTGGGTTCCATCTCCAGAACCGCAAAAAAAAAAAAAAAAAAAAAAACATTATTAATTACAAAGAAAAAATAACATGAATTGTATAATCAGAAAGATAGAGGATATAAGATCTAGAAATAAGTATTTTCAAACTATTTGGCAAATAAATTGTTCCTTTAATAAAGGCCACAGAAAGAGGTGTATAAAATACATATTTAATAAAATTGGTGATTAATTTGAAAATTTGTGAATTTTAAACTCATAAATCCAAGAAATTATGTAAACTTCAAATAGAATTAAGAACAAAGAATATCACATCAAAGGCCAGGAAAGTAAGTTCAGCAAAAAACAGTAATAAAGAAAAAATACTTTAAAAGTACCATTACCAGCCATGATACATACAAGTCAATAAAAATAAGAATGATCAATGGATTTCTCCAAGAAAAGGTGAATGGCAAAGGACAGAAAAATGGCACCTTTAAAGAGTTGAAAAGAAATTACATCATATGTTTCCTAAAATGAATAAAAATAAAAATATTTTGGACAAAAAAAGCTAAAAGATTTCATTAAAATTCAGGTGCTTTGATAAATGTTAATCAGAGAACACACACACACACACACACACATATATATATATATATGTGTGTGTGTGTGTGTGTGTGTGTGTGTGTGTAAAAATACTTGAAATTATAATTTAAAATAGATGTAATATAATAAATTACCTGTGGAAAATGCAAATAAAACAAAATCAAGTACACTCCATACTAAAATACCAATCCCTACTAATGTAGGGCTAAAATTAAAATAATAAATGTTGCTAAGAATTTGGATTGACTTGAACTGGTAGAGTAAAAAATGTTATATAAAATTTACAAATACTTGATAGCTTTTTATGTAGTACAACAACAATTACAAATTCCAATCTAGTTATTGAACAAAAAAATTAAAAAATATGTTCGTTACGGACTTTTAAAATGATAAACTATCTTCATAAAACTGGGAAAAATTATTTCCAAAGGTTAATGCATAAACATGTGGTGGTTTATTTACACAATAGGCTAATAATCAACAAAGGAATATATTATTGATACAATAACAAAGTAGCTTTGGTGTACAAAATAATATACAGAGCATTAATTTGAGGAAATCTAGACAAAAGAAGGAGAAACCATAGATGAGCAAATAAGGTAACCTAACTGAGAGTGATAGGAAGGAGAAAGAGGGAAATTTCCTAATGTACATAATGTATATTCACAAACATAAAAGAAGTCAATCAATAACTGGGCGTGGTGGTGCACACTTGTAATCCCTGCACTTGGGAGGCGGAAACAGGAGGATCCCTCAGGTTCGAAGCCAGACCTGCTGGTTTAAGAGACCCTGTTTCCAAAAATAAAAAAGTATAAAATAGGTCTGGGAGTGCAGCCCGGAGGTAGAAGGGCTTCCAAGAAACCCGATACCACCAAAATAAATAAATAAATACATACATACATACATACATACATACATACATACATAATAAAATCAATCACTAAACAAAACATGAAAAGGAGGGGGAAGGGAATGGGGTAGGAATTGGGTACTGTCTCTACCATCTTGTACCCCATTAAGATGTATGACTGCAATGCACCAAAATAAAAAGACTCCATTTATATAAATATTTAACAGTGGTTAAAAAAAAAAAAAAGTAAAAATCAGCCAGGCATGGTGCCACACGTCTGTAATCCCAGTACTTGTAAGGCTGAAACAGGATGATCACAAGTTAAATGGCAGCCTCAACAATTTAGCAAGATCCTTAGCAACTTAGCAAGAATCTATCTCAAAATAAAAAGAAAATAGGGCAGGGGGGGTACAGATAAGAGGTAGAATGTGTCTGCATTCAGTCCTCAGTAACACACACACACATACACACGCACACACACACACACACACACAATCTATATAGCAACAGAGATCAGAGTAGTGGATTACTCCAATAGATGCTCACCGCTAACTACATAGTTGCTTGAGTAGAATCAAGAAGTGTTAAATTTTCTTAATAGCTGAATGGTATGGTGATTGATGTCAAAAGTCAGATATGCTGTACACATTTAAAATTTATGTATTGTTATTACATTTAAATCACACCTGAATAAAACTAATTTTTAAAACAATATTTATATATCTTGATATTCTACTCATATATTTGTTTATATTTGTTTACATACACACACATACACACACACACACACACACACACACACACACACACACACACACACGTATTTGTTTTTTGGTGGTACTGGGTTTCCTGGAAGCCCTTCTACCTCCGGGCTATACTCCCAGTCCTATTTTATATTTTTATTTGGAAACAGGGTCTCTTAAGCCAGCGCGGCTGGCTTCGAACCTGCGCTATCCTCCTATCTTCACGTCCCAAGCACGGGGATTACATGCGTGAGCCACCACACCCAACTTTATAAGAATACATTTTAAAGAAATGATACAAAATCAGAGATACAGTTCAATATAGAGATGTTGTGTTTGTTAACATCATAATATTGAAAAAGCTATATATATTAAATAATGTATTAAATATTCTGTAATAATAAAATGGTTGAATAGGTGAGTAAATCAGAGTAAAATAATATGTCTACTAATAATATTTAATAGCATTAGATTAATTTAAGTAATTGGTGGGGAAAGATGAATAAAATTGGCTTTACAATATAATAAATTCAGTTAAATTGGAAACAATATAGAGATGAAAATCTCTAGTGCTTCAAGTTATTTCTTTAGAATGGACTTTTATAGTAATTGTAGTTTGTAAAATTACTTATTCTTGCCATCTTTAACTTCTTTAGAAAAAATGTTTAAAAGTGGAATAAATTGTTTGGTTCATTATTAACAATGTTTATTCCCTAAGCAACATCAAGTTGCTCAACATATAATATGAATTAAATTATATTTCATTATATTTCATTTAAAAAATATTTTCAGAGCTGGGTGTGGTCGTGCACGCTTGTAATCCCCGCTCTTGGGAGGCTGAGACAGGAGGATCGCACGGGTTCGAAGCCAGCCTCAGCTACTTAGTGAGGCTTTCAGCAACTTAGTGAGACCGTTTCCAAATAAAATATAAAAAAAAGTCTGGGAGTGTAGCCCGGAGGTAGAAAGCCTCTGGGTTTCACCCCCAGTACTATATATATATATATATATATATTTTTTTTTTTTTTCAAATTTATATAGTCACTTTGGATAGAATCTCAAACTTGGAATGACTAGTTCCACTGAATCATGATATCAGTGCTGTGATGGTATTCCATGAATATGGATGCATCCTGTACCATTGAACAATTGCCTTTCAAAGTGGCATAAGTGGTATTAAATGCATGGGCTGTTGATCAGAATTATAAGCATGAGTTCTAATTAGATTTGTGACTTTGGACAAGGTTTTGAAACTTTCTATCATTTTTAAAATGAGAAGTATAATATTTATGACATTAATTATTGTGCTTGAAGTATTTGGAGCAGTACTTGGGAGAAAGTCTGCTGGATATGTATACCAATTATTTTTCTACCTAAGCTATAAATACTAATATTTGAAAGTGGTTATGGTATCTACAGTTTTTTCTATGCAATGCATGTATGCTTGTATCCTTAAGTCTACCTCTCAATCATAATATTATATAATTTTTTTCTTTTCTAATTCATGCTATTACTAGTACTATAATTATTATTATTTTTAGACTTTATAATCAAAGTCACTGATGCTCACAAAATTATGTTATGGAGTTAATTAAAAACATTAAAAACATAGCTGTGACTTGAACTCATGTCTTCTGACTACAAATGACATACCCTCTTCATCATAATAAGTTTGTCAGTTTATAAAATTAATTAGCTCAAAAAAGTAAACAATAAGTATTAAAATTTTAGGGATATTATAAAATCCATAGGAACTATAAAAATAATTGTAGGGGTCAATAATTATGGACCAAATACAAACTTTTTTTTTGTTTTTTGTTTTTTGTGGGTTTTTTTGGTGGTACTGGGGTTCTTGGAAGCCCTTCTACTTCTGGGCTACACTCCCAGACCTATTTTAACATTTTTATTTGGAAACAGGGTCTCCTATGCCACCGCGCGCGGCTGGCTTCGAACCTGCACGATCCTCCTGTGTCTGCCTCCCAAGCGCGGGATTTATAAGCCTGCGCCACCACTCCCGGCCAAACATTTTTTATAAATAGACTGACAAAACACATTATTCACAAACATGGTAATGATTCAAATATTTCAGTTTCACATTTTATTAAGGTTTTGAGGAGAAAATTATATATGTATTTTTATAAAACTCTATGACTGAAACTCTATGACTGAAGGTTTAAAGCATTTCTTTATATATTTAAATATATATTGATTGGTGACCTTGATACATTTAAGTACATCATGAGTTTTAAAGAGATTCCATCCTCTCCCATCCCATCTCCTCTGATTGGTCACCTTAATTGCTCCTCTCTAGGGCCTTTTCTTCAACTAGATCTCCTCCTATTACCTATTTCTTCCTAGTTTTTGCATATTATATATATTTATATATATAAATTTTATTTAAATATATTTTATATATTTAAATAAAAATAATGCAAATTGATCTAAACTAAAAATGTTTTATTGCTAAGTAAATGAGTTTAGGCCAGCAGATTAATTTTTATATAAAATTTTTATATAAAATACTATAATAAAATTATTATAGTATTTTGTTAGGTAAATTATAAGAATATTTGCAAAAGTCTGTCAAGGTGGATTTTCATATGAAGGCAGACAGGAAGGAAGGGAAAAAGAAAAACAAAAACTCTTCAGTAGTTTCTCTAATTCACCAAAATAGATTTTGTTTTAGTTGTAGAATAAGAAACCTTATCTATGTTTACCCAAGTAGTCATCTAAATAGTATTGCAATATTTCTCATATACAGCTAACCATTTCAATTATGCAAATATTCTACAGTCAAAGAAAAAATATAACTCCATACTAGGTTAATATGCTTCCTCTTTTCTTAAAAAAATTTCTTCTAGTTAAGTATTTGAGTTGGAATCAGTACTCAAACCAAATGAGGCCTTTTCTACCACTCAGTTTTTTATTTTATTATCTTTCACTTTATCTTCAAATTTTTATATATATAGCCAAATTATATATATATATATATATATATATATATATATATATATATATATATCACAATGGAATACAAGATTTGTGAGGATATACAAGCATACATCATCCTAGCCCCAACCCATTCCTTCCCCCTCCCTCAATTTCATGCTTGATTGGTGACCTTGATACATTTAAGTACATCATGAGTTTTAAAGAGATTCCATCCTCCCCCATGCCATCTCCTCTGATTGGTTACCTTAATTGCTCCTCTATAGGGCCTTTTCTTCAACTAGATCTCCTCCTATTACTTATTTCTTCCTAGTTTTTTCATATTAGGGAAAACATCTGTTTTTTTATTTTCTGTGATATTTCACTGTGTATGCTGCATTGCAAGTTCCGATCTCACTCTTGAAGGCCCCGGCACTGGCCTGGCCACCCGGCAGACTCTGATCCTAGCCTTGCTGGCTCCAGCACTGGCCTTGCCTCATGGCAGGCCCTGATCCCAGCCTTACTGGCCTTGGCATTGGCCTCACCCCTCGGCAGGCTCTGATCCCAACCTCAGAGACCCCAGCATCAGCCTAACCCCTTGGCAGGCTTCGATCCCAGCCTTGCATTCCCCAGCACCGGCCTTGCCTCACGGCAGGCTCCAATCCTGAAGAAATTGCCCTAAAGGTAGAATTTGGAGGGGCAGACAGACCCAGCCAAGTCCACCTTGAGCTTTCAAGAAAATCTCCCCAAAAGTCAACTGGCTGCTTCTGCCACACATGCTTGGGAATTCTGGACAACATGCTAAGTGGCAAAAGGGTTTTAGAGGTATCAGAGCCCCCCCCCCCCCCCCCCCGCTGCCCATAGCTGGAATGGGCCTACACACTGCGTGTTCTGGGAGTCATCAGCCTTTATGGCCTCCACGCTCTTTAGCGCAGAGTGAGAAGCCAGGGTGCACGTGGAACAGCAGAGCCTGCTTTCCGAGGTGAAGCTGTGGACCTCTGCCTTTGGAGGGAAGACCAAATTTATTGCCACTAGGTATTTGGGGTCCCAGTTTTTGCAAAAGACATGCTCTGCTTTCTCATATTAAAAAAAAAAAAAAAAAAAATGGAAGACTGCCGAGCGTGGAGGCTCACGCTTGTAATCCCAATGCTTGGGAGGCAGAGACAAAAGGATCGCACTGGTTTGAGGCGAGACTTGCTGGCTTAAGAGACCCTGCTTCCAAATAAAAATAGATATTGAAAAAAAAGACTCAGGTCTTCGAGAGTGTAGCTTGGAGGTAGAGGAGTTTCCAGGAACCTCAGTACAACCAGAAAGAAAGAAAGAAAGAAAGAAAGAAAGAAAGAAAGAAAGAAAGAAAGAAAGAAAGAAAGAAAGAAAGAAAGAAAGGAAGGAAGGAAGGAAGAAAGGCAACATCTGTAGACGACCTGCTTCATAGTGACAGAGACCAGAGTCTGATGCAGAGCAAGGACGGTGCTGGGGACTCTGAAGCCAGGACAGGAGCCAGCTGGGCTAATAGGCTGGTGCTGGGGCCAGGGAGGCCGGGATTGGAGCCTTCAGTGAGGCAAGGCTGGTGCTGGGGCCTCTGCCCAAGACCAGGATCGGAATCCACTGAGGGCTGAGACCAATATCTTCAAATTTTGAATGACCTTTTTGTCTGATCTAAATAGAAGCAAGGAAGCAAGGAGATGCAGACTGACTTAGATTTGTGCGCGCGCGCGCGTGTGTGTGTGTGTGTGTGTGTGTGTGTGTGTGTGTGTGTTTTATTACTCGAGATTGAACCCAGGAACATTCTACCTCCAAGCTACATCCCAATTCCTTTTTATTTTTGGTTTTGGAACAGTTCTGAGCATCTCACTAAGTTACTGAGGCTAATCTGTGATCCTACTATCTCATCTTCCCAAGTACGGGAATTACAGGCAAGCATCTCCACTTTCAGCCAGACTTAGATCTTGAATTAAAAGCGCATATAGCTTCGAGCAAATGAATTATGTTTATTTTTCCTTTTAATTTGTAAAATATAGAAAATAATTATTATATATTTCATTAAGAATGTGGTTCAATTAATTCTTAAGTATTGCACATATTTTATTCAGCCTTTTCAAATTCACAAGATTGTAATATGCATGCCATAGGTAAGCTATGAGTCATACTCTCATTTCCTCTTTGTTCTCAACAGTGGTGTGATTTATTCAAGGTGTTGCCTAAATATGTTGAGGACAGAGTATTTTACCCAAGTACCTGTGGAGAAGGTGATAATGTCTCATGTTTTAAAGATGATGCAAACAAGTGTATTGTTCATTTTAATTTCTCAGGACATGTTTATCTTCTTAATTCACTGTGGCATGGAGGAGAAATGAGCCTTATAATATGCAATGTCCTCTGTACCTCATTAGACCTGTGCATTAAAAAAAAGTTGAAGGAAGGCAAGAGGGTGTAGTAAGAAAAATATTCTGTTGTTAAAATTGTAATTTGATAATTTTCTTCTTAAATTAATTAACACAAACTAAGACTTCAAGGTGAGAAATAACCTGCTTACATGAGTAGTCTCTTGCCCTTTTGAAGCCAAGTTTATGTAACTGATATTAAGATTGATATTTATTCATTCTTCACTTAGAGAAAATATATTTACTGTTGTTAAATGTCACATTTGAATGCACCCAAAATTATGTTAGAGATTGATTAGCTCAAAGAATAATAAAAATACAAAATATGTCAACAAAATATATCAGAAAAATTGATAGATATTGTTTCATAAAATAAATTGAAAGTTAAGGTGTGTTTATTTAAAATCAGTTTCTCAGTACTTTTTATTTAATGGTATATGAGCTATAGTTAGTGCAATACAATGTTTTAGGTTTCTTATTTATATTAGATGTCTACATAATTTTACTGTGCTACAAAAAAAGTGTAGTGCGTTGCTGCATGCCTGAATCTTCATTGCTTAGAGATCCTTCTTGTGTAGCAGTGCAACTGACAGAATAGCACTTCTTTCTGAGATAGTCTCTGCTCTGCAAAGGATGAATTTATCCCAACTATCTTCTAGACACATAGGAAATAGGAACTTCAGAGTAACTAATGGTTGAGTGAAAATAACCACACCAAACTGTTTTGACTCTTTTCTGGCTTTCAATCAGTAGATTTCATAACTTATATATTGTGGAATTTTGTATCTTCAAATATATTTCTTGACAAATACACTAGAATAATTTATCATGTTTTAAACTAAATCTAAAGTATTAAAAGTGGAACTCTTGAGCAAAAAGGAATGGGGTAGAGCAGCTAGGTATACTATCTCATATACTCAGTAATGTGTAACATCTTTGACCCTAGAAACCGACAAACCAGAATTATGATTGTAGCTCCCCTATTTTCCAGCTGTGTGCCCCTATAGAAACCATACAGTTTAACTTATATACAACTTTGTCATTGGTAGCAGGAGATAGATAATAATATCATCAATTTGAGTTCTTATGAGAACAAATGAAGTGTTTATCTTTGTGCTCAGCATAAATTATGTGCTGAATAAATGGTGACTATTTTTCATATATCCCATTTTATTCCAAAAATTATGTTTCTAAGGGCAATTTAATGTATTTGTCTACTTTTATGGTCTTTTAATTTTAGTAATATAAAGTCAAAGAATAGAAGTTTTTATAATTAATGTTTTAGATTCTGGGAGATATACAAACAAGAAATAACACTTCTTACCTTAATGTAGTATACAATGCCCTTTTCCACCTATATATCTAAATGGAAACAGTAAAAAATAATATATTTTGTATGAACAACTAAAATTTTCATGCAACACTATAATTGTATGTTTTTTATTTCACCTAAAATATTTTTTATTTAATATATTCAACAATTTAATTTTGATACCTAATATTTTTCTCATTCTCAGAAGTTGAACTGATAATGTCAGGTTATCCCCCAAAAGAAACACATATGTATATATGCATGTGTATATACTAATATGAAGAAATGCCTTATTTAGTTTGTATTCCTCTGATTATTTATAAGTTTCAATACTTTCCAAATTTCATTCTTCTAATATCATTTGCTTATTTCCTGCAACTTTCACTACTTTCATTAAGTACAGTAGTGAGTTGGAATGCTATTACTGCATTTGTCAACAATTGGAGAAGAGTGGCTAAACCACTTCTGGGCTCTATTTTGGATCCAAATTATCTACATTAGCATTGTCAAAGCATTCTGACATTAGATATAGACAAATTAGTTGTCTTTCCTAGTTGCTTAATTTGTGTACATGAACAAAATAGTCTAAATTGATAACATCAAATCAATGCACTAGACACTGAGTTTCTTCAGCATCAGGGGACAGGTTTATAATATATGGCTTTTATTACAATATTTATTAAATAAATGGGCCTCAAAAATCCCTACTGGTGAAGTTTAAAGGCCATATTATTATTTTTAAAGTAAGGCTCTGAAGTAGAAAATTTTCTGAGATATATTTTGTCTTTCTTGGGTGAGAAATTACATATTTAAACACAGAAATTTATTTTTTAGCTAAATCTGAAGAAATAGATTTGCTTTCCTAGCTTGTTTTAAAAAAGAGTGAGACAAATATATATCTGTATATATTTATATATAATATATAAGTGTATATATTATGTATTATTTATATATTTATATTTAATAAATACATTAAATATTATATTTATATGTATATATCAATTATATGTATATATTATTTATATATTGATTATATTTATATTTAATTAATATATTATATTTTTATATATTTAAAAATATATAATATATATTTTATATATATAAATTATATACATATAATTTTTTTGCAGGGGCATTCGACCTCCAAGCTATACTCCTTGCCCTATTTTTTATTCTTTATTTAAGCATAGTCTTATTTCATAGCAAAATACATTTAATATAAAAAGACTGAAATTGATATTTAACACTTTAATTCAGGGATGTGTATGCTATATTAATCTTTGTATTTTGAATCACTATCTTTATATGAAAAAAAATTTTGTATGATTAATAGTAGCAACATTATAAAATTTATTTTCCATATAAAGAAACACACAGTATTAGCTTTCTAGTGCTGCCATAACAATGCAGTGCAGACTAGGTATTCTAAGCACCACTATTCAATAGAAAGAATTCTAGAGAAGTTGTTGATTGATGAGGCAGAACTATCTTTAATTTTAAAAAGACAGTAGTATTAAAAATAATGGAATCAGCCAGGCATGGTGGCGCATGCTTGTAATCCCTGAGCTTGGGAGGCAGAGACAGAAGGATCGCACAGGTTCAAAGCCAGCCGCGCTAGCTTAAGAGACCCTGTTTCCAAATAAAAAATATAAAAAATAGGTCTTAAGAGACCCTGTTTCCAAATAAAAAATATAAAAAATAGGTCTGGGAGGGTAGCCCGGAGGTAGAAGGGTTTCCAGGAACCCAGGTACCACTAATAATAATAATAATAATAATAATAATAATAATAATGGAATCATGTAGTTCAAAATCATTAATAGTTCAAAGGACTCAACATGAAGGAGCTCATAAGAGCCAAAACAAACAATTTAAATAGCAAAATAAATAATTGTTTAATTGGATTATAGCCCATAGAATTATAACCCTCCATATTATGGAGGCTAGGAGTCTAAAACTAAAGGTTTCACTATAATTGAAGTCTATTGAGGCCTTTCTGAATTGTAGGCAGCTGATTTCTTCCTATGTCTTTGAGTGGCTTTTTCTGTTTCAGTAATTCCTGTCTTTTGTGCATCTCTGTTCTTTCTTCTTATAAGAACACCAGATCAATTGGATAAAGGCCTACTTTAAAGTCCTTACTATAATTCAATGATCTCTTAGAAGTTCTATCTCATCTAGGCATGGTGGTGCATGCTTGTAATCCCAGCATTTGGGAGGCTAAGACAGGAGGATCATGGTTTGCAGACAGCCTCAGCTACTTAGTGAAGTCCTTTGCAACTCAGTGAGACCCTGTTTCAAAAACAAAGAATAAGCTGGGCGTGGTGGAACACACTTGTAATCCCAGCATTTGGGAGGCTGAGACCAGAGGATCGCGGTTCGCGGCCAGCCTCAGCTACTTAGTGAGTCCCTCTGCAACTCAGTGAGACCCGGTTTCAAAGTAAATAATTAAAAAAATATATATTTTTTTTAGTAGCTTGGAGGTCAAATACCCCTGGGTTCCATCCCCAGACACACAAAAATAAATAAATAAATAAATAAATAAATAAATAAATAAATAACAAGGAATAAAAAATAGGGCTGGGGTATAGCTCGGGGAGAGAATGCCCCTGAGTTCCATTCTTAGCACCAAAAAAAAAAAAAAAAAAGTCCTATCTCCAAATACTGTCTGTCCTGGTTCATTTTGTGTTGCTGTAACTTAATATTTAATAATGAGTAATTTAAAAAATAAACTCATTTTCTCACATTTCTGGAGGCTAAGAAGTCAGATCAAGTCATCAGCGAGTTCTGTGGTTTTATGAGGTTTACAACCTGCTTCCAAAATGACACATTGATTCTGCAAACTATGGATGAAAGAAAAAAACCAAGTGTAAAAGGGGTGAGCTCCTTCTGTCAAAAACTTAGAAAAGCACTTGATTCCATACAAGAAAGAGAAGTCTTGGTGTCCCACTCATCTTTAAAGGCCTAATTTCCTAATGCTCATTTTGGCCACACCTGAATTACAGAGGCATCAAGGTGTTAAAGCACAGTACAGTCCCTTCTGAAGTAGTATGGGCTATTGCTTCAAATTATGAATCTTAGAAAAAATAATTTAGATTATAACATGTACCAATTAATATGTACTTCTACTTCCACTTTATGAAAATGTGGATAAACATGGAAAGTACATATATTGTTAGAAACAACTGCAGAATGCTTTGTGGAAGAGAAAGTAAGTTTGACAGGTGAGGATTGAGTGATATTG
This sequence comes from Muscardinus avellanarius, assembly GCF_963383645.1. NCBI lineage: Eukaryota > Metazoa > Chordata > Mammalia > Rodentia > Gliridae > Muscardinus > Muscardinus avellanarius. The sequence goes on from NC_137791.1 coordinate 90,631,940, forward strand.
CTTTCAACAGCAAAACTCCATTATTTTGAGCATGTAATACATTTATAATATTCTATGAAAAATTGAATTATTGTTGTTTTTTATCTTGTTGCCTGTTCATGTAATGAATGTTGTTTTCAAAAATTAGTGGCTTGTATTCACATGTCACTAAACTGCTAAGGCAATGATTCACTCCTCATATTGGTATTATTATATCTTATATTCTCATTGATAATATCAAAATAACTTATCATGATTTATGCTACTATGATGAGCCAAAGGAAAAAAAAGATTTGTTATACATGATAGTGTCATTATCCTTTAGAAATATTATCACAAACTAGTGCAATTACTTTCTCATAATTTAGTAAATTAAATATAATTTTAAAAGATGCACATAAGTGTTTTCCACATTTTATTTATAATGAGCATATATATATTTCAGTTATGATAAATGTAATGTTAATGGTAGCTCTCAACCAGGCAGCCCATTCAAGTGATGATCCATATGTATTCTAAGAAGTCATTGAATATGTACTAGTTGTCTTTAAAATAACACTGCACAGGTGTGTCGGTATCTATTTATCAAATTGTTTACTTTTCATATCACCATGTAAACTACTTCTAAGTTCTGGGTCATAACTATTAGAGTGTCTTGATTGAAAATTTATTTGATAATTCATATTTTCTTTACAGTTATACAAGTAATACATTTCATAAAATATATTACATACTCTAGTTAGTGAATTTATCTTCTGTGGCAGATGCAATAGGAAGCCTAATGCTATTTAATGTGTACACTAGCATAAAGAAACATGTAAATGTTTTTGTAGATAATGATAAATCACTGTCAGATGAAGATGTTACATAATGAATAAGGGAAGCTATACTAAGCCCTGTGGTGCTGCATTAAGTCCCTGTAATATCAGTATTAAATCATTAAGTTTGTTTATAAGCTACCTATCTAATGCATATATAGTTTGATAAATATGGACTAATATAACTATGTCTGTATATACAACTATATGCAATATTAATCTGAAATAATTTCTTTTCTTTTTTGTTTTTGGTGGTACTGGGGTTCCTGGAAACCCTTCTATCTCTGGGCTACACTCATATATATATATATATATATATAAAATTTTTTTTGAAACAGGGTCTCTTAAGCCACAGAGGCTGCTTCGAACCTGTGTGATCCTCTTGTCTCCGCCTCCCAAGCGCGGGGATTACAAGCATGTGCCACCACGCCCGGCAATCTGAAGTAATTTCTAAAGATCAAAGTTGGTACTGATTTAAGTATCAAAATATATACAAATATTTTTTAAATAAGTTTTTATAGTCTGAAAATATTGTCAAAAGGAATTCCTTTCATATAACATATATCATTTATTTTATATTGTCTAAAATTTATTCACTTGGACTTTGATCCTATAACTTTTTCAATAAACATTACATGTTCTATTACTTTTATAACACTAAAATACTGAAAAATAATTTATAGCAATGGTCAAGTACCTACAAATGTGTAAAGCAGGTTAAAATAAATAATTTATAATTACAAAGCCCTGTTCTTCATATATTTCTACTTATCAAGTATTCAAGAGAATTTTAAAAATGTTTTAAAAGAGTTTTTAAGAAGTAAAGAAAATCCACTTCACTTTTACATTTAATTGACTGTCATCTAATGCTGGGTGATAGACCCAAAATTATTTCTGGAGATTCAAAATTGTGTGTGAAGTAAGAGTGTGCTTTTTTATGTTAAAATTGAATACCCAAGCTGAGCACAGTGGCACATGCCTGTAAGCCCAGTATTTGGGAAGTTAAGACAGTAGGATCACAGGTTTGAGGCCCACCTCAGCAACTAATCAGGATTTCAGTAAGTTAGCAAGATCCTATTTTAAAATAAGTCAATAAAATAGGGATGGGAGTGTAGCGCAGAGGTAGAATGCTCCTGACTCAAATCTCTAGTAACACAAGGAAAGAAAGAAAGGTAAGAAGGGAAAAAGGTAAGAAGGAAAAAGAAAAGAAGGAAGAATGAGAGAAGGAAGGAAGGGAGAAAAGAAGGAAGGAAGGAAAGAAGGAAGGAAGGAAGGAAGGAAGGAAGGAAGGAAGGAAGGAAGGAAGGAAGAGGGGAAAGAAGGATAAAATAGGGCTGAGGGTATAGGTCAGAGGTAAAATAATGTCCTTGATTTCAATTACACACACACACACACACACACATACATGCAAGTACACACACACATACACACACATGAAAGTGAATACTCATTTCCATGGATATTTACCATGCTATATATTTAAATAAAATTTTCATACTTGTCATGATTCCATGGCACAATATTTATGGCTTATTTGGCCACAAATAGGCCAAATATTTTTTTGGGTAAATGAGAAACATTCTTCACATGTACTATACCTTTTCTTTCTTTATTTATTTTAACGTTCTCTTTTCTAATGAGGTTCATCTCTCTCCTTTGGGTCCTGTGGTGTGGAACGGTGGTGAGAATCAACCTGAATATCAGCATGGCCAATATTTAGAAATAATTTTACTGGTGTGTGAATATCTCTTATGATTCCAAGTACATAGTATTTCCTAACCATAGTATACTGGTAGAATGTTGCTGTCAATATATCTTTCATGGTTTTTTTCCTTACTTTTTTCTGTATAACTTTAATTCAAGTAACTTTATAACATAGATTACTTTAAAATAGGTCATAATATTGTGAGTATAGGGAGCTCACAAAAGCTAAATATACTTGATCAAAGTATAAAATTTTTGAAATTACATCACTTCATTTAAATTTATAGAAAATGAATGTGGCAATTATTTTGATTATAATTATAATTGCATTAATTGTAATAATCTGTACAAATTATCATAAAACCCAAATCAAGCCAACAAATATCTGCCTGAAAAAAACAGCTTCATTTTGATTTTAACTGTCGTGAATATATTTTCTTATCACTTCTTACAGTACGATTTTGTGAGAAAAAATTCTCTGACTTCACAATCACTACAGCGTGATTGTTGCACATGGTCAATTTAACAGTTACCTAGAATGGGTCTCTGGGAGTATCATTCTTTTTGCAAGGATTTTAGAAGTACACATTATGAAAAAAGGAAAAAAAAACTTCCTATGTTCATATATTTCCACTATAGAATTGGTTACATTGTATAAATAATCAAGCAATTGCACAGACTGGGTGGAAGCTAATAGGCAATAAGAGGGCAAAATAATTTATTTTTAAAAAGCAGGAACTTTCAGTGGTTATTTTAAGGATGAGGAAATATTCCAGATAGATTTTAATAGCTTGAGCAGGGGAAATGAGAGAAAGTGGCAGAAATTAACAGGAAGGAAATGGCTTTTTGTGAAATTCTTGCATTGTAGTAGGCTTAACCTTTCCAATTTCAGTTAATTTCCTCAACAACATTTTGAGGTGGCTATTTATCAATATTGTTTTTATGAAAGTTAATGGTATATTAAAATTTAAAAAACTAGCAATAGAGTTTCAAAGTTAGAGTGGTCAGAACACATTTTTTTTCAACGAAGTTCTCTTGAAAGAATTGGCTTGTGAATGAAAAATGATTTTATGGACCACTTGAGAAAGAAAGCATGACTAGGAATAGATGGAAGCAAAAGTTCAAAGCATAAACATACTCAGAACATACCTATCTCTAGACTACACATATTATTTTATTTTATTTTATTTTTATTACTGCATTATAGTAATACATCTTAATGGGGTACAAGATGGTGGAGGTATATATGCACATATAGATTACACATATTATATGCAAAGAAACAATGCTTTCATTAGGACAGAAAAATGTTGAGGTATGAAAAATTGGTGTGATGTGATAAATATTTTTTTTTCTTTTTTTCTTTTTTGGTTTTAATTTTGGTGGTACTGGGGTTCCTGGAAACCCTTCTACCTCCGGGTTATACTCCCAGACCTATTTTATATTTTAGTTTGAAAGACGGTCTCTTAAGCCAGCGAGTCTGTCTACGAACCTGCGAGATCTTCCTGTCTCCGCCTCCCAAGCGGAGGGATTACAAGCGTGCGCCACCACGCCCGACATGCTAGTGAATTTTTAAAAATCAAAATTAAAATAAGAGAAAAGAAGCAAAGATTGAAGATAGTTTGGTAAAGTTGGGGTCTCCAGAAATTACAAGTATAAAGAAGTTCCTCCTTGAGTAGGTATAGGAACTTTAAAGATAAAGAATTTCTAGCCAGGCATGGTGGCACAGGTTTGTAATCCCAGTATTTGGGAGGCTGAGACTGGAGGATCACGGTTTGCGGACAGCCTCAGCTACTTAGTGAGGCTCTTTGCAAATCAGTGAGACCCTGTTTCAAAATAAAGAATAAAAGGTAGGGGAGAGGATGTAGCTCGGAGGTCAAATACCCCTGGGTTCCATCCTCAGACCCACAAAAAAAAAGAAAAGAAAAGAAAAAGAAAAAGAAAGGCTGGGCGTGGTGGCGCACGCTTGTAATCCCTGCGCTTGGGAGGCTGAGACAGGAGGATCACACGGGTTCGAAGCCAGCCTCAGTTACTTAGTGAGGCTTTCAGCAACTTAGTGAGACCCTGTTTCCAATATATATATATATATATATATATATATATATATATATATATATATATATATATATATATATATATATATATAGTCTGGGAGTATAGCCTGGAGGTAGAAAGCCTCTGGGTTCCACACCCAGTACCACCAAAAAAAAAAAGAAAAATTCTATGACAAGTCTAAGTGTGGTAAGTGTGTAAGCCTTTAATCTCAGGACTTGGGTGGCTGAGACAAGAGGATTGCAGGTTCAAGAACAGCCTTAGAAAGAGCAAACCTCTCAGTAACCTAGAGAGATCTTAATTCCAAACAACCACCACAACAAAAAAAGGCAGCCAGGGACATGGCTAAAAGACAGGATGCTTCTGGATTCAATCTCCAGTACTTAAAAAAATAAAAAATAAATAAAGGAAGAAAGGAAGGAAGGAAGGAAGGAAGGGAGGGAGGGAGGGAGGGAGGGAGGGAGGGAGGGAGGGAGGGAGGGAGGAAAGGATTTCTAGATGTAAAGTGAGCCAGCCTTGTGTTTCTCATGTTCTCAGTAAAGCCTGGTGACAATTTGGTCAGAAAATTTCTATTATTGGAGCCCTCGAGGTGGTTTTGTGAAATGTAAGTATGGATTTGGATTTAAATGAAAAGGTACAGCATAGAGCTGACACGCATATATGAAATAAAATAGCCTAAGTCTAAGCATTCTCAGTTCTTTATAGAATTTCTTTTTCTCATTTATTTATCTAGATGTTAAGTGCCAGAGAAAGTTCATTTTTATACTTTTATTGGTGCATTCTAGTTTCATATCATAATGGAAATCATTGTAATAGTGACATACATGCACACAGCAGATGGTGGGCTTTCCCCAGGCTCCCTCCCCACACCTCTCTTTCTTCCTCATATAGGATATTGAAATTGACATTGGTTTTCTCACATATGTACATGTCACTGGAAGTGATTCGTTTATTGATCCCTTCCTTCCCCTCAAACACCTCTCTGGCTCCACTAAAATTACTCCTCCATTATCTGAAGACCCTCTGTTATACTGATCACTCCCTAGTTCCCACATAAGAAAGAAAACATACGACCCTTAGTTCTCTGTGACTGCATAATCTCACTTAACATAATATTCTCCAGGCTCATCAATTTTCCTGCAAATGACATAATTTTGTCTTCTTCATTGCTGATTAGAATTCCATTGTGTAAATATGCCATAATTTTTATAATCCATTTATTTATTGATGGACTTCTAGGTTGGTTCCATAATTTGGCTGCTATAAATTTGGCTGCTACAAACATGGATAAGATGACGAATGCTCAGAAAATTAAACCAGCAATTAATAAATGAAATGGAATTGAACTAAAAAGTTTCTAGTCATCAAAAGAAGTCATCAAGAGTCCAAAGAGAAATTCTACAGAATGGAATATTTTTGACAGTTACCCTCTGACAGAGGACTAATTTCTAGAATATACAAAGAACTTAAGACCTGACACTAAAAAATCAAGTAACCCAATCAAGAAACGGTAAATTGAGCTAAATAGACACTTCACAAAAGAAGAGATACAAATAGCCAATAAATACATAAAAAAGTTGACCAACATTTGCAATCAAGGAATTACAAATCAAAATTACACTGAGATTTGGTCTAACCTCAATCAAAATTGCAATCACTAAAAAATCAAAGAACAAGAAATAATGGTGAGGATGTGGAGAAATTGAAACACTTCTAAACTGTTGGTAGGATTGCAAATTAATATATCCACTATAGAGTTTAGTGTGGCAACTCCTCTGAAAATTGGGAATGAAGCCACCATATAATTCTGCCATACCATTCCTAGGTATATTTCTAAATGGACTTAAATCAGAGAATTACAGTGATATATACATATCCCTATTCATAGAATATGTCATTTAATAATCTCATTTATTTGACCATTTTTGCATGCACCATAGAAATAATATAGAACTATAACAGGTAAATTGTATCCAAAATACTATGTTAGTGACATATAGCCACACAGCACTTAAAGAATTTTTCCCAGGCTCCCTCCCCATTCCTTTCTTAAAAAAATGATATTGATGCATTGGTAGTCTCACATATGTATGTACATAATGAGAATGAAAGGTTTCCTTTTAATTAAATCTCCTCCCCCGACATCCTTCCCAGACCACCTTCTTAGCTCCATTGGACTTTCTCCTCCATTATCTAAAGTCCCTCTTCTATTTTGATTACAACCTATCTTCAGTATTTGAGAGAAAACATGGCCCTTCACTTTCTATGGCTAGCTAATCTTACTTAACATAATAGTCTCCATGTCCATCCATTTTCCTGCAAGTGACTTTAAAAAAAAAAGAGATTTATACAATTCTATCTCTTTAAAATGCCTATATTAAATTATAGACTCTAAACACAAGCTTTATCACTTGCTTCAATAAATAAATCTATTAAATAGATAAAATAAATTTGTAATTAAGGAGCATCTGTTTGGTTGTAAATACACATATGTTATGGCCCATAAACAGATTATTCTCTTAAGTAAGCCAAACCAATTTCTTATAGCATCATTTATAATTTTAGTCTTCTTAGAAAAATATTTTCTAGGTTTATATTGAAGCCCTGTAAGACATGAGTAAGATCTTGAGAAACACATTCAGGATAATATGATTAAAATCCTGGCTCATTTGCTTCATGTCTGAATGGACTTGGGAAAATTTCTAAACCATTCTGAGATTTTTTTTTTTTTTCATTTTCGAACAATGGCATTTCACCATCTATGCCTAATTAACCAACCTAAAATTTAGAAATAGAAATAATCACCACCTCAATATACTCACGACTCTATAGAAGAGGAAGTTTTACCAGACAAAAGGTATTTACAATCTCTGATTCAGGGTCTAGGGGTTATGTTCTGGCTTGCAAATGGGTATTAATGATTTTCTCCTGACTGTGCCTGCCAAATTAGTGTTCTTGGTCTTTTTCTTTCCAGGCACAAAGTTAGTTGGGCTCTTTAGAGTTTAGAGAATATGTCATTTAATACATCTCATTTATTTGACCTTTTTTTTTTTTTTGCATGCACCATAGAAATAATATAGAACTATAACAGGTAAATTGTATAAAAAATACTATGTTAGGGACATATAGCCATATAGTGACTGGTCATACCCATCATCATTCTTGCAGCTATTATCTAAAGACTGACTGTATAACTTAGAGAAAAGAAGACTTATTTTCTTGTAGTTTTGGGTTCAGTTCAATTTCGGCCAAGGGCTGTGGATCTTAGGGCATGGAGGCAGAAATGGAAATCATTAATTGTGCTTACATCATGGGAGCTGGAAGCAAGATAATTAGCTGGGGGAGGAGGAATCATATAGGTATTCTCCAAGAATGCACTCCCAGGAACCACCTCCTCCAACCACATCATATCAGCCTACTGGTTATATTACCCAGGTAAATCCAAAATAATGGCTTTATCCACTTCTGGGATTACAATGCACATGACTCAATTATATCAACCCTTAATATTAAAATGATCTCTTTAGGGGACATTTTATATATAACTATAGCACTTCTTAGACCAGAAGTAGAAACGTCCAGGCCAGTTAAGAGCTATAACAAGAAATGGCCATTTACCTCATGATGGCACTCCCAACATGTTTGTTAAATTAAGAAATTACAGAGTCTGATCAGACTCAAGAGTGAAGAATAGCCGGGCCTGGTGGTGATCTTCCGAGACTGGAAGATCAAGGTTAAAGGAGCTGAGGCCCTTTGCAACTCAGTGGGACCCCATTTCAAAAATAAAAGAACTAGGCCAGGCATGGTGGGGCAGGCTTGTAATCCTCGCGCTTGGGAGGCAGAGACAGGAGGATCACGCAGGTTCGAAGCCAACTGTGCTGGCTAAGAGACCCTGTTTCAAAAATTATAAAATAGGTCTGGGAGTGTAACCCGGAGGGAGAAGGTCTTCCGGGAACCCCAGTACTACCAAAAATAAAAATAAAAATAAAAAATAAAAAAATAAAAGAACTAAAAACGGGCTGAGGATGTAGCTCAGAGGTAGAGTGCTACTGGGTTCCATTCCCAGTACCGCGGCGGGTGGGGGGGGGAGAGTGGATAATAAACTACATGATTTGATGATATTACTGAATCACATGTGTCATAAAAGTTAAGAATGACTCTGGCTATTTTTAAGAAATACAACACAGTACACAGATTAGTATTGCTTATGTCATGAGAATTTTGAGAAATCTAAAGGATGCATGTTCAATAATTACAGTCAATTTTAAAAAATTGAGATGGACTAAAATTTGGCTTAGTTCACTTCAGATCACCATAATTTCTCAAATAATGAAATTTTTATTTTATAGTATTATTTTACTGTAGTGCTATATCAAAATGAAGATGAAATTAAAGTAATAGTAGCATATAAGGTATATAAATTCAGAGTACACTTTTGAAGACCTGTCTTACATTGCCATGCTTTCACACTGTCAATGCTTGTTATTTCAATCTCCTGAGTAAAGCAGAGGAATTGGAAAGTAGACTAACTTTACCCTGAAAGATGGTGACTGGGCAGGAGATAAAATATAGATGGAGGGGGGAGGATTTCTATTGGAGGAAACTCAGAATGACGAGAAACAAAGAAGAAAATCCAAATTATTTTGGAAAACTCAATTGTGTGTGTGTATATATATATATATATATATATATATATGTATATATATATATATATATATATGGAAAAAGTTCACATGCCAATGTCCAGAAACTGAGGTAATCATATAGAAAATTATCAGGATTTGGCTGAAATAAGGTCTAGATACAGAGGTAGTGGTGGTATGGTAATGGTGGAGCTAATTGTTATCATATTGGGCTTTCACACTTTATTTGAAACAATCACCACTTTAATGTTCACAAGTCTATAGAAGAATTTGTACCTGGCACAAGGGATCTGTGATCTATGATTCAATGTCTGGAACTTGTGTTCTGATTTCTCTCTCTCTCTCTCTCTCTCTCTCTCTCTCTCTCTCTCTCTCTCTCTCTGCCAAGCCTCATGAAGAACTAAGATGAAGGCAGGCATGGTGGTGCACACTTGTAATCCCCGTGCTTTGGAGGCGGAGGCAGGAGGATTGCGCAGGTTTGAAGCCAGCCTCGCTGGCTTAAGAGAACTTGTTTCAAAATAAAAATATAAAAAATACTTCTGTGAGTGTAGTCTGGAGGTAGAAGGGTTTCCAGGAACCCAAGTACCACCAAAAAAAAAAAAAAAAAAAAGAAAGAATTGAAATGAGATGCTGAGTTAAAATAAATATTTGGTAAAATCATATCCTTAGGTTTGGGCCTCTTCTTATTTAATGGCATAAAGCTTTTTGTGTTTTGATTTGATTTTTGTGTCCTCAAACTGATAATTTGTCAAATGCTACTCAGATAAAAGAAAAACTACAAAAAGTGAAACCTTGAATGATGTGAATGCTTATAAATCATTAAAGATCAAATTAGATGGAGTATGTTCATCCCTCAGAATTTTTTTTGTAAATCTGAATAAAGAGAGGATATTCCAGGGGTGAGACTCACACTTATATTTATATTGGCATGTATATTTTAACTTGCATTGGCTTGCCACACACTTGGGGAAGTACAGCATTATTTGTTTCCAGTTTGGTGCTAATGTACGTGACTAATGCACTAATAAATATTGCAAGCAAATCAATTGTACTTCCTAATAATAAGGTGAGCAGCAATAGCATTTTATGCAAGATCATAGGAGATTGAGCACTAAACCTGAAAAGAGATGTTTGTAACCCTGACATTTCATCATTTCTTGGGATTTGTGCATCTCCCTTAATGTACAGTTAATGTAATTTGAGGTTATGAATCTCTTTTATAGTCTTACTTTATATTCTTTAAGTAACAAATACTGGGTTGTGTATAGAAGAAAACATTCACAGATTTCTGAAAAGAAAACTAAATACACAGAGATTTTCATTCTTCCTGGTAAAATATATAAATGCTATTTATTTTTCCTTGGAATTTATGCATTGTGTGAATAATGTCTGACATATAGTTGTTGCTACTAAAATTCTCAAAATTTATCTCTTCAGAATTTATCTTCATTCAGTTCATTGTTTCTGCAAGAGAAGCAGTGAATTGAAATAATAAGAAAGGATAAACAGTAGAAATAGTGGTTTTAGCTGTAAATGCAATATGTTTGATTATCTCATGACTTTGGATTTCACTGAGTCACATACCCCAAATCATTTTAAAATGGCTCAGCACCATACATGACCAATGCTGTAAGTTAGCCAAAAAAGAATGAATTCCATTCCAAGGTTTTGAAATATATACAAAGTGATCTTGCCCAGAAGTTTTTTTTTATTCATTAGAATAATTTGAGTAATAAAAATGTGGAAATTTGAAAAATCATACCTGGGTTTAAAGTTCATTATAACCACTGAATGGTGTTGCAAGTTTGAACAAATTACTACATGTCCTTGAACATCTTTTTGATTTTTAAAACTATAATAATAAAATCATTTTTGTAACTTATTTTTATAAGTTTTATGCAGATGATAGATAGATAGATAGATAGATAGATAGATAGATAGATAGATACTGAAGATTAAACTCAGAGGCATTCTACCTCCAAACCACATAACCACATTCCCATCTCTTACATTTTTGTTTTGAAACACTCTTGCTAAGGTTCTGAGAGTCTGTGTAAGTTTCTGAATCTGGTCTTGAATCTGTTACTACTCCTGTCTCAGCATCTCAAGTACTGAGGTTACAGGTGAACTCTCCAAGCCCAACCACAATTATTAATAAAAAAATTCAATAATATTTAAAAATGTCAAATAATTTAGTTCTATAAAGCAATATTTTAAACATATCCAGAAAGTATAATGGCAAGATAAATTAAGCAGAAAATAGACTTTATCCAAAAATTCTTCTGTATGTTTATTATCTGGACCTTGAGATTACATTTTTACAAATAAACATTTTTATTAATTGTATGCTTTTGAGTTGGACTCAGGTTAGAACACTATCCTATTTAACCCACACCACAGAATGAAAGGCAAGTCATCTCTTCCCCTTCTTTCTTTACACATTGCAACTTCACTCACTGGATGCAGCTAAGCCACCATTTTGATGGTAGATTTAAGAATACAGAATGACATGGGTACAACATAGGAAAGAAAGTATAAGCAATCACATCTACATTGTTTAATTCGCCGTATATACTTTTCAGTCCTTACATTAGCCCTTTTTTAAGTACTAGGCAGTTGATATTGTGGATTATCAATACGTTATGAAATATTTTGAGGCCTTTCAGCAAAGCCTTAAGTAATTGTTATCATTTTACTCAACAAACATGCCTACTATGATCTAGCTATATCCTATGTGTAAAATACAATTAATAATAAATTTTTTATTCAGCTCTGCAATTCTTGTGAAATAGCATGAGTTAATGCATTGCACTAAAAATACACTATAAATGGTATAAAAACTGTTCTTATTAGAGAACACATGTCCCTTCTCTTTCTGTGCTTGACTAATCTCACTTAACATAATGTTCTCCAGTTCCTTCCATCTTCTTGCAAATGCTATTATTTTATTCTTCTTTATAGCTGAATAGAATTCCGTTGTGTGTATTTCCCATGATTTTGCAATCCATTCATCTGTTGATGGAGATCTAGGTTGGTTCCATATTTTGGCTATTACAAATTGGCAATACCAGAGGAACTCCAGATGATGGAGGAGAAATTTAAACAAAACTAGAATGGAAAGATAAGAGAGGAAGAAAGCTGAGGTTGTTCAATGGAGGAGCTACCTATGAATATGTGTAATAGTATAACTATAACATGGTTAACCTGGACACTCTTTATTGGGAGGGAGGAAGGGAAATGGGGGCAGGGGAAGAGGGCACAAAACACAATCTAAATGTACACCATTTTCTTTTCTTTTCTTTTCTTTTTCTTTTTTTTTCTGATGGTACTGGGGTTCCTGGAAGCCCTTCTACTTACAGGCTACACTTACAGACTTATTCTTTTTTATATTTTTATTTGGAAACAGGGTCTCTTAAGTCAGCACGGCTGGCTTCAAAACAGCGTGATCCTCCTGTCTCTGCCTCGCAAGCACAGGGATTATAAGTGTGTACCACCATGCCCATTTTCAATATGTTCAACTTATAAATAAAATAAAATATGGAAGAAAGAAAATAAAGATAAAAATAAATTAATAAAAAGAAATTTTCAATTTAAAGAATATTCATAGACTGTAAAAATATCTAAAGAATTTTAAAAATCCACCTGTGTGTACCGAGCAATAAACAATACTAGTATTTATAAAAAAAACTGTTCTTATTCAGAAAATAACTATTTTCTTTCTACAAAACATATACAAATATTTTCATATTTATTAACATTTAGTACAACCTTTTATTTCAGCATGTATGTTTGTACATATTTCACATGTAAGCATTTTATAAATCATGATTAACTGGTAAAAGAGTTCATCTAAGCTCCATATTATTGTTGATAGCCACTAACCACCAATGAGGAGACATTGTTGCTTAAGGAAAAGTGAGTTTGGCTAGTTACATGAAGCAAAAGATCACACACAGTAAGTGCAAAGTATGGAGCACATCCATAGGAAGAGTTGGAAGGAAGAGTAAATGTTCAGTAACTCTGGAGTGATTACAGTAGCAAGAATCACTTCTAGATTGTACAATGTGATGTGGGAAAAACTGTAGGTTTGATGACAGTAATTTTTTATCTAGGAGTAAGGGAACTGAATCAAGACTACAAGCAGCATTAGGAGAAAGACAAAGACATTGTTTAGGAGATGGCTAGTCATGTTTTAAGTAACATTACAGCTATGAATGTGCGCCAGGCGTGGTGACGCACTCATGTAATCCCAGCATTTGGAAGGCTGAGACCTGAGGATCGCGGTTCGCGGACAGCCTCAGCTACTTAGTGAGGCCCTCTGCAACTCAGTGAGACCCCGTTTCAAAATAAAGAATAAAAAATAGGGCAGGAGGTGTAGCTCGGAGGTCGAATGCCTCTGGGTTCTATCCCCAGACCTGCAATAAATAAATAAATAAATAATAAATAAATAAATAAATAAATAAATAAATAAATATAGAATCACTCTTTATGTTCTAATGGTCTTGTTCTCAGCAAGGCTGGTTTTTACTTCCTCATTATATTAGAAAAATAGAGAAAAATCTTGAGTCCACATTTTATATTTTTAGCAGTATGCATTTGTCAAGGTTTAGAAGTTTTTAAGAAATTCAGAGTTAACAAGAAAGAAGACTGTTAGAAGACTTAGACAAAAACTAAATACATACTGCCTAACAACCTTTCCATCCATGATGGGCTGCATGTAGGATGGTAGCCCTTTAAGATTATAAAGGAAGATCTGTGTACACCTTTGCTTGTATAATATGAACTCTACTAAGATTCATAATTACAATGTACCAATAAAAGTGTAAAAAGATTATAAAAGTGCTAAGAAATTTCTATTACCTGGTGACATTATAGTCATAGTAACATGTTAGGACAATCCACAACTCACTTGCTGGTGTAAAATAAACCAATTTACTGCCATCCATATAAAAGTATAACACATACAATTATGTATTTTAGAAAGATTAAAAAGTCATGTTACTTATGCCATCATTATACTAAAATTCTCATTATTTAAGAGTATACCTCTTCTATTTGAAAAAAAAGAGTGCTGTTTTATTTCAATAGCAGCCTCATATATCTTATGTTCACAGCTTCTCTTGGCTGCTTCCAAAAGACCACAGTGAGTGGATGACTTGCACCATGTAGGCTTGAAATGTCCTATATGATGTTCATACAAACAATGAAAGTGCTTAATCTTCGTTGTTAAGCAAAGTGTGTTTTACTTAACATATACATCTCCATACATACAGCGAAGTTTGTATTGTATTCAACAGTGAAGGTTGGGGAAGGAGGCAAGAGCAGGAGTAAATTGAAGAATAGGGTGAAATCCCAGAAAGAATCACATAGAATGAAATTATGAGTTTGGTAAAGTAGTATATACTCGAGATTAAAGATAGTAAGAATAAAATAGTATTTTAGTAACCAAGGTAGAGTTTGAGGTATAATGATATGAAGTGGGTTTGATACAAGACAATGGAGATATGAAAAGCAGAAGAAATATAGGAAAGAGATAGTGAGAAGAGAGTTGGTATGTACAAAGGAAGAAGCTTGGGAGAGGGTTTGAGAATAGATTAAAAATAAACAACAACAACAAAAAGAACCAACCAGTTATACACACACCCATACCCACACACAAAAAAAGAACAAAAAAATCCCAAACAACCTCAACAACAAAATAATGCAACTCTACTATTAAATGATTATTCAGCAGATAGGTCTGCTGCAGTCCCTTTCTGTGCAGATACCAATTACCAGCAGCACCCTTCCTGCTATGAGTTTGGCTATCTGAGATTTTTCTCAGTCTATGTAGATGGCCTCTATCAGTCTAGCTGTGTTAAGTATTAAGTGCAAGACACCCTCATGCTTTACACTGGTTGGGAGCCTAGGTCTCTCTCTGCCACCATTGGTGATGTATGTCTCTGAGACCAAATTCAATGCAGGATCTCTGTTCTCTACAGCTAGGGCTGGTCTGGTATGACTTCTCCACATTCGCCATGATTGAGAGGTCTGTGGCAATCACAGAGCTTCTATTAGTTGGTTCTAGCTAGATTTCCCTCCCCCAACATTTTCCACTGATCAAAGTCTGAGTCTGTTAGACCTTCTGTTATGTCCAACAGCAGCCCCCTCTCCTGCTTTCTCTGGGCTGTATCAAAGTCTCAGACTCGGGATTTATTAGGGCTGCATGAGACACTAGGAGTGTCCGGCTGACCGGGTGTTTTCCCCGCAGGGACCACGGCCTTACTTACAGTGTTATTGAGCACAGCTCTGAGTCTCTGGAGAGTGAGGTAATCTCTGTCATCACTCCTTCTTCCCTGGTTCAACCACAAGATCTCAGACCCAGGGAGTTTATTGTGGCTGCGTGAGTCCCTAGGGGCACAACACTGGACATCCCCCCCCCTTTTTTTTTGTTTTGTGGAACTGGGGTTCCTGAAAGCCCTTCTACCTCTGGGCTACACTCCCAGACGTGTGTGTGTGTGTGTGTGTGTGTGTGTGTGTGTGTGTGTGTGTGTATACATATATATATATATATATATATATATAATTTTTTTTTTTTTTAATTTGGAAACAGGGTCACTTAAGCCAGCGAGGCTGGCTCCAAACCAGCGTGTTCCTCCTTTCTCCGGCTCCCAAGCTCCGGGATTACAAGCATGCACCACCACGCCCGGTGGACATTCCCCTTTGGGATGCAGCTTCACTTACAATTTTGGTGATCGCTGGGTTGGAACTCTGAGGGGTGTGGTAGGCTGGCCTGCCTGATGGCGACACAGCAGCGTGCCTTGAGAGTGGCAGATTTCTATTCTGGTGCTGAGCTCCACTCTGGATCTCTGGATGGCATGGTTAGCTCCTGTAAGCTGTAGCAGGTCTTCACACAGGCTGACTTACAACCTGTGGGTCTGCTGCTTCTTCCTTCAAATTCTTGTTTTCCTTTTGTCGCTGATGTATGGACACTGTGTGGTTAGACTGCACCAGTGCCAGCGCCTGCCTCTGTGGGGCAGGCAGATTTTTTTTTTTTCTCTCTGGTCAGTCTTGTAGTCTTCTTTTTCTCTGTCACTGTGTTTATTGTTCTTATTCCTCTACTTATAGTATTATCTGGCTTTGTAGTGCTCTGTTTTGAGGACATTGAAGATCAAGTGGCAGCAGGATTCATAAGCGCTGCTACTCTCAGTCGCGATCTTCCTCAGTCCAACTCTGTATTTTAAAACAGGGCCTCACTAAGTTGTTGGTGGCCTCACTAATTAGCTGAGGCTGGGCACAAACCTATGATTCTTCTCTCTCAGCCTCCCAAGTACTAAGATTACAAGTGTGCACCACCAGGTCTGGTTTTGAAATTTCTTTCTTTCTTTCTTTCTTTCTTTCTTTCTTTCTTTCTTTCTTTCTTTCTTTCTTTCTCTTTCTTCTTTCTTTCTTTTTTTTTCTTTCTTTTTTTTTTGTGTGTGTGTGGTACTGGGATGGAACCCTTCTACCTAGTGGCTACACTCCCAGACCTATTTTATATTTTATTTGAAAACTGGGTCTCTTAAGCCAGCAAGGCTGGCTTCGAACCTGCACAATCCTCCTGTCTCTGCCTCCCAAGCACGGGGATTACAAGCGTGTGTCAGCACACCCGGCTGGTTTTAAAATTTCTTAATAAAGAAGAAAAGAAAAGAAAAATGAGATGATAAACATGACTGTTATTTTATTTGATCAGTCTATACTTAGGGATATATATACCAGATTTCCTTATATGGACGAAAATGCCATCTTCTTTATTTCTTGTTATTTTTCTGCACAGCTGTACCAAATATTTTTATCCTCAATGTTCAGATACCGCTACTTCCACAATTGGAGGCTGAGATAGTTGGCATACTGAAAAGAGAGAGAGCAACAGAGAATGCATACAATAGCAAAACATCTTCAGAGTATTTCATGATTTCTGGAAAATATTTACTTTCACTCACTCTCACTTCTATTTGAAAAATCAGTACCTAGAACAGTAGGAAATTCAAGATATTTGTGATATGAATGAAAAAATTCATGATGAAAAACCTGTTGATATATGTCATAATATTGTACTATAAGCTGCAATAGAAACTAATCTATAAATCTCAGTGATTTAGAAGAACAAAGGTTTCTCTTTCATGTATGTAGTTTACATAACTATGATGTGTAGATTTTGAATTCTTTCTACATTGGCCATATTTTGAACCTAAACTAATGGAAGGATGTTTATCTTGGAAAATTGCTAAGTGATAAGAAAAAATTATACATTCCTGGCACTTAATACTTTTCTATTGCATTTCTTTGACGAAATTAAGATATATGACCAAAGTAGACTCAACAGGTGAAGGAGAACAATAGTACCTCACAAAAGGAGGTATTATTTGTGAAAGTCTGTAAAAAGTTCCACATATGGCTTAGCTAAAACTGGAAATACTTGAAAAACCAAATCAGAAATGGGCTAAAAACATCACGAGCCTGAAAGTTTATGATCTGAAAGCCACTTAGGATTTATCTCAAATTTGCAGCAATCTTGGTATGAGAGAAGTTGAAGCAGCAGGCTTTGTAAAACACTGTGTGACTAGTCCATGCTAAGTAAATTTAGAACCTAGACTTTATTTCAAATTTAAAAAAAAACAAATCATATGCTCATTTTCTATATTTCCTATAAAGATACAGTAGTGAAAATGACAGAGCTCTTAAACTTTAAGGTTTAAAGGAATTTGAGGAAATGAAACACAACTAATTTAAGAGATTGAAAACATAAATTTTCCATAGATAACCTGTTCAGCATGTATTTCAAAAAGCCTGGATTATCTTACTAAATATTTCTCCATCTTTAAAGCATGACAGCCAATCTGGTCATCAACAAAATTACTGTGAATCTGACATATCCAATAAAACTCTTTTAGTCTTTTCATAGCTCCAAGTGGTAGAGCATAAAATTTTAACCAACTTAAATATTTTACACTTGCTCCTAGTAACACTCATTTCCCTATAAAGTAATGTCCTTGGTGACAGTGATGTTGAAAGATAATGCCAATAAATGTTGTTTTAGGGGATCTTAATTAACAAAGTTTATTAAACAATTTTTATAGCTTGCCAATTGGAAGAGAATGCATTTATGATGTTTTTCTTGCTGTTAACAATAACACTGAGTTAAATAGCTGCTTCTGTTCAAATTATATTCATACTTGAAGGCCTTAAAAAGCTTCATTCCAGTCCCCGTTGATCTTTCTTTTCACACAGCACTTAAGTGTGTGAACTGACAATTTGGTTATTTAATAATGTGTACGATGTAGAATTATTCCCAGGATAACTTATCTTCCACAAAATGTGTGTTTACTCTTCTCAACTTTAATCACATTAAGTGATTAGAGCTAGCAACTATACAAAGAGCTTCCACTACCACCTTATTGCTTACTATAAAGAATTTAGTATGTTAGTCCTCTGACATTTTTAATTAGCAATAAACCCTATTGATGCTTATGTGAATTATTCTAAGATAATAAAACTGCATGTGCCAAGCACATTCTATTCTCTTGGAATGTAAAGCTAAATTATATAAACAAAGTCTTTATACTTAGATTAGGTATTAATATTTAATATGTACAGCAGAGTCGGGTGTGGTGGTGCACACGTGTGATCCCAGTATTTGAGAAGCTGAGACAGGAGGATCTTGGTTTGAAAACAGCCTTAGCTATTTAGTGAGGCCCTTTGAAACTCAGTGAGACCTTATTTCAAAATAGAGAATAAAAAATAGGGCTGGGAGTGTCGCTTGTAAATAGAATGCCTCTGGGTTCCATCTCCAGTACTGCAAAAATAATTATATACAACATCTTTGTGAAGTTAGTGTTATATTCCTTTTCTAGAAGAGAAAACTAATTGGGGAATCAGAAAAGCAGTGAGTGACTTTCTCAGGTGGAATTCCTCACTCCTGTCAGAGTGTGCTTATTTAGTATGGCTGCAATAATGTTGGCTTTCTCATTGTATTCATGTTGGTTGACTAGGGTTACACTTTTCAGCTTTCTTACATACATCAGGATTTTCTGCATATTGCTTTTGAGAGTTTTTGTTTCTTTCTCAGGAAGAGTGTTTGCTTGGTCACTTTGGGCAGGAAGGCTTTCCTTGCATTATTTTTCCACCTTCACTATGAATCTTGCAAAGGCCCTCTGGGGTGCCAATCATTCACTTGAGGATGTGTTATTCTGGCAAGTTTTTTCTTCACAGAATCATGCAAGTCAACGTCATACAGCCTTCTTGTTTTCTAAAACACAGAAAAATTTTAATGTTAGTTGACCAAATATTTTAAAACAATGCAAAACTCCTTAATGAGTCCTCTATGCATAATGTCATCAGCAATAAACTAAAAAATTATACATTATAGAGGTTTATATTTTATACTTATTCTACTGATGTAAATATTGATGCCATCTAAAAATGCACTCACAGAAGCATTTGGAATATTTTTAACCAATATGTGAGAATCATAGACAAACCAAGTAGGTGTAGAATGACCATCACACAGTTTATGCTTTTAGACTCAAGTCTGTCTCTAGAAAGTCTCAACCTTTGTCTACTTTAGCTTGCCTGCAAGCACAATGCTCTAAATGTATAGAAAATGTAGACAGTTACAAAAAGTTAAAAAAAAATCAGATACTCTCCCTAATATGCAGAAACTAGAAAGAAAAAGGGTCATAGGAGGAACTCTAGACAAGGAAGGAGAAACCATGGATGAGAAAATAAGGCAACCTAACTGAGAGAGATGGCAGGAGGGAAGAAGGAAGCTCCCTACAGTATATGATGTGCATTCACAAACATATCAAAGTCAATCTCTAAGCCAGACATGAAAAGGAGGGAGAGGGAAAGGAATGGGGGTAGGAATCAGAGAAGGGCTAATGTGTGATGTGTGCATGTATGACTCTACTATCTTGTACCCCATTAAGATGTATGTCTATAATGCACCATTAAAAACTTTAAAAAGGAAAGAATAGCATTTTTTTATTAAATACAGAAGATAATATGCTTTTTTCTTCTTATTTCACATGATGTTCTTATTCTAAGCTAATTTAAAATCTCAAGTGAAATAGTCATGTGGATTTGTCTCTTGATATTTAATGAGAGTTATTTGCAACCAAGGCTACCCAAGTCAAAGTGATTACAATCAGTTCCAAAGTTATATTTTGATTGCAATAAATAGATGAAATGTTCATTAATATTGAAACCAGAGCACTAAATCTACTGTTCTTTCTGCATTAAATTTTATTAGCATTTTAAAAATTTCAGATAAGATCTAAATTAATGTAAACTACGTTCAGAGAAAGTGCTGTCATTAGAAAGAAAAAGAAGAAATTATGAAATACTTATGTTAAAGAGAAAAATAGAATCACTAGAGACTAAGGCAAAGGCTAAGAAAACAATGCTCATACAAAATTTCTTGTTCATTTACAGTTAAATCTTTGACATAAATTATCCTTGGCCCACTTAACTCCATAAATTTCTCAAAATTTGCTCTTCCCCAAAGTTTCTTGTTTGATGTTCAAGTGGTAACATATATCAGCAGAATTAGATGTCTGAGAATTTCTTCTTAATATAATTCTTCAATGTTTAGCAGTTAAACAGTCAGATAAATACTTTCTTCTTAACTCACTTTATAAAAATTGATGTATAAAGCAGTAATATGGTTGAAGAAATATATGAAATAACTAAACTAGTTTTAAAAAATTTAATGCAACACATTTACTTTTTATGTAGAACTCAACTATATTTGAATTTAAGAGATGTGGGTGGATTTAGAAGGAAACAAATTTAGGTCCTTTAGTAGTTCCTTTTGTTTTGTTTCACACATGTTTAAAATATAATTTTAGATTAATAAATTGAAGTGTATTAATTCTCATATTTGTGAACATAGGCACATTTCATGCATAATTTTGTTTCATTATTCATTTGTTTTCAATATAAATACCATTAATTTAAAATTTATCTTTTTTAAAATTTATTTTTTTTTTTTTTATTTTTGGTGGTACTGGGGTTCCTGGAAGCCCTTCTACCTCCGGGCTACACTCCCAGACCTATTTTATATTTTTGAAACAGGGTCTCTTACGCCAGCGCGGCTGGCTTCGAACCTGCGTGGGGATTACAAGCGTGCGCCACCACGCCCGGCGTAAAAATTATCTTTTTTTAGTTGAGTAATATCTTAAAATTGCCTACTGGTCTATAGGCTTCATAATAAAGACAGATCACATGCAATTTTTTTTTAAGATTTAAAGAAGTTTATTAGAAAGACAGAAAGACAGAAAATAGAAATATAGCCCCATGCCAAAATGGCATGGGGGAATGACTCGAAATGAATACACCCTGATCACATGCAATTTAAACATTAGTATATTTGGATCCTACCATGTACTCAATGTGTATTAACTGCATAATATATGAATACAAATTAAATAAAAACAATTTATATAACTTTGAGTTGTACAGAGGAATAGGCAGAAAAGAATAAATTTCTCTAAGAAATTTTTCAAAAAATAAGTTAAAATGTACGATACTTAGACTTCTTCCTCTTCATGTAATTCTTTTCTATGAATCTTCACATCTGATTTGTTCAAAAATCTGCTAAATACCACTTTCACAGAGACATGTTCTTCTAATCAAACGCATTTCTATTATACTTACTCATTGTCTTTTCTTTTTTACTCATTTACATTTAACAAATTTTGCAATTCGCTTTATGCCTGTTTAGTAGGCTTAATCTGTATCTCCCTGCTGACCTATAAACATCATGAAGGCAGGGAACACCTCTCCATTGTTCATCATTGATATCTAGAACCTGATCTAATGCCTTATTAACTGCACCTACTCAGTAAACTCTAAAATATGACATACAACTCTAAAAGATGACTTACATATTTTATATGTATATAAGTATACATACAATTATATGGAATACAATAAAAAATCATAAATATAAAACTCAAAATAAAGCTAAATGCAGACTTATAATGATTAATATGAAAATTAAATGAAAAAAATATTTTAGTTGAAAGACTTTTTAAGGTTTGTTAACTATAGGAAAAAATATTGTATAATTCTAATGGTATTTTTGAAGGAATGCTCACAATTATAGGAAAAATTGAAACACAACTTTTCTAGATTGATTGATAGTACATCTGTTACCTTGGGGATATAAAAATATTTTGTAGTAATCAAGAATGGCAGTGAGAAATGTAGAAGCTAAGCTAGGTCTTGTATAAAAATTATATCAATAAAAATTTACATATAAAGAAAATAAAAGAAGAAAGGAAAAGAGAAAAGCATAAGAAAGACAAAGAGATTGTTCACTCACTTCCCACTGGGTACACACGTCTATTGCACCAGACAATAAAAGTTTCATCACCCAGTTGATAAGTAGACATTAGACAATTGAACTTTTGAAATGGACTCCCATGGTTGTATTTTTTGTCTTTTTATTTTGTTGCTAATAAGAAGCACATTCCAAAGTTTGCCAACTCTTTCAGAAAGTATTTCCTATATTATTTATATTTGGTTCTATGTGCTAGCTGATTCTTTACCACATAACAACAGCTAACTCACCCTACAGATATATTTTTTTAAACTACTACCCTGGAATGTTCTAAACTCAGCTTTACTCCTGTTTCACAAGAACTTAGTTGTGAACTGGGTATAATTTTCTATTTGTAGCAACATAACAACTAGAGACATAATCATTAAAATGGTTCTGAAGACCTTAATGCTCATATTTCCTCTTACCTACAATTTAAAGAAAAGGAATTATATTTAATATGCCTTTGTTGATGGTATACACACTTGTTTTCATTATATGTATACATTTCATACATAGAAATGCACATTTTCTTCAACTAACATTTTTATGATACTTAATATGAGCCAGAAAAAAATTCAATGTATTTTCATGATATTATTTCATTTTATTAAAAGATTAGTCCTCTAATGTACATTGTTTGATTCTCATTTTGTGGCTAAGGTAACTGAGTCTCATGAAGACTGGGTAATCATTCCCATATTATACATTCTGCAAAAGTTGAAGACCAGCTTTATTATTAGGCATTTTGTCTTTAGATTTTGAACCATGCTCTTAACCTTGACCTCTATTATATCAGCTGACCTATGATTAATACCCAAATCTTTCCTCTGGGTTATATTGTTAATAATTGGTTTTGGCCAAGAAGAGGTGATATTCTATATTTATTGATAAGATTGAAGCTTTTTCTTCTTATATAAATAAATGACATGCATTTTAGAAAAAAATAAAAATAAATACTGCATGATTGTAAAGCTTTATTTTTATCCTTTACAACATAATCACATACATTTCTATTACTTTATCCAGAAAGCATGTGTAATTACATGGCAAATATTAGTGTAAGATGACTTCTTCATTCTGCCATCCCCTTATGAATTGACAAATAAAAAGCACTGAAGTAAATTCTAGGATACTATTAAGATTTCATCTGTACATTGAGCATCTCAATCCGTTTTAATCTGAGGAGTGTATAGCTAGTCTAGATGATAAGGTCTTCCATTCTTTTCAAAAATAGATTTTACAAAATAGCCAAACAAAAACATTATTCAAATCATATATAAAATTCTCATTTTCCTGAATGAATTTGATTCTTGTTTCGTAAATATTTAAGCAATAGCACCTCTTTTAGCTCTTATTTTCATAAACTATCTGAACAGGAATGGCTGCTGATAGTGAATTTGATTCAGTAATAGAAACAAGTGAATATAATTTCTCTTGAAGAAGTGGTTTAATGGTATTTGTAGAGATATGTAAATACACTTCTTCAATTCCTCTGATTGATTCTTCTACATAAAAATAGAAAATAATATTGTGAAAAAATGTTTTTATAAGCCCTCTGTGTTCCATAATTCTCTTTCTTCATCTTCCTGCCACTATAGGGATATTTACATGAAAATAGTTTTCTGTTGCTAAGAGTTCATCTGTTCCTGCTGCTTATTTCTCACCTGAAGTCACAATTCTCGGAATGTACATCATAATCATCTCTACATAAGCCCATTTCAGTATCACAAACAAAAGATTATTTCTTCAACTGAGAAATAAACAGCAGGAACAGATGAAACTTAAAAACCAAGTACCCTATTTTATGGAAATGTCTCAATTAATAAAAAGGCAGTTGAAGATAAATTTTTAAGTTATATATTTGCAGAATTATGTCTCAACAGAAGTTTTGCAGTTTTTCATGATGTTTCAATGTGCTTTGTAGTCAGGCTAGTTAAACCTGGTTTATTCACTGCTAATTATTCCAGATGTCTTTTTATCCTTCTGTTTATGTTTATCAGTCTGCCCCAGTTCTATCATTTTTAATTATCTAAAGCCTTTGTGCTAAGATTCACATAGAAGTAGTAACTCCTCGTTGGAATACATTGATAGCTATTGAATAAGTAAGAAGAGAACAGATGGGCATGGGCTGCTCTGTAGACTCACATAGAGACTTAAAGAGACCTTAAGTATCCAAGCCTATTAAAAATCACATCACATATTTAATTATAGTTCCACTTACCTTTTCATTGGTTTTGCCATGATGCCATAAATTATAATACTCCAGAGATTATTTTATAACCTTGAATATATTTTACTTCAAATGTGGGTGTATGGTGTCAGTACTAAGTAGAAACAAACAAAAAGTTAATTTACTTCCTCCTCTTTTATTATTCTCATTAGTTTAAAGCCTAAAAAGCTGTATGAGTTTATAAGATGGTATTTTGTTTGATAATTAGTTTAAATAACACTTAGGTACTATCCAGTATTTCCTGGTACTGTAGCAAGTGATAGAGACACCATAATGCTAATAAAATACAAAACAGCAAATAGTTCAATAAAGTTTAGTACTTTTATGATAAATTTATGTATTTGAGGAGAAAATATGAAAAGAATAAAGTACCCAAATCTACATGGGATGATTAGAAATTACTTTCACCCTGTGGAAGGAAGTACAGCAAGATCTGCATCGCGATGATTAAAGAATGAAGACTTGTTTTTGTTTCTTTCTAGCTTTTAAATATTAGAGGAAACATATGACTTTCTGAGACTGGCTGATCTCACTTTTTTGTTTGTTTGTTTGTTTGTTTTTATTAGTGCATTAGTTTCACATCATAATGTAGTTAATAATGATTGTGACAGACATGCAAACGGCACTTCGTAGGCTTTCCCACAGCTTCTTCCTTACTACCCCCTTCCCCATAGAGGATATTAAGACTTGATTTTTCTGAAAATGACATAACTTTGTTTTTCTTTATGGCTGAGTAAAATTTTATTCTGTATATGTACCACATTTTATCTATTCATTCAGGTTGGTTCCATAATTTGGCTAATGTGTTGTTGTAAGCATGGGTATGCATATACCTTTACAATATTCTAATATTAATTCTTTTGGAAAAATAGCAAAGAGTGGTATAGCTAGGTTATGGTGGTTTCATTGTTATTGTTGTTGTTTTTAAGAAATCCCCACACAAATCTCTAGAGTGATTTTACTAATTTACAAACTCATGATCAGTATAGAAGAGTCCTATTTCTCCTGATCTTCAATAGCACTAATCATTACTTATATTTTTCATGATTGACATTTTAATTAGGGTTAGATGGAGTCTCAGTACCCCTTTGATTTGCATTTACTGATTGCTAATAATGTTGAACATTTTTAAAAATATTTATTATATAGTTGCATTTTTTGAATAGTGTCTAGTTTGTTCAGTTGCCACAATGAGCCAAATTTACTCTGAGTTGTCTAATATAATGAGTAAGAGTGATTCAGTGACCTTAACTGTTTCTTCCTAAGTTTTTACATAGACTTTTAGCTGAAGCAAAAATGAGGGAAACTTTGAAAATTCATTAATGGAAGATATTGAATATAAAGATGATCATCTTGATTTGCAGCTAATAGATACATCAGAAAATTATTGTAAAATACCTATAGTATCTGAAACATTATGCACTCTTTAATAATATAAGTGTTTTCATATCAAAACTATAATATTCTTTTAGATTTATGTAAAACAATGCTGCGGAGAATTTTTCATAAGCTGTTCTGTGCACAATATATGTGTGCCTATTCAAGGCAGATGATAAAAACTGAAATATTAGGTGAAATTACTTATCTTAAATCACTAAAAATTATTTTCTAAAATTTGTACAAAGAACTGGTCATGGTGGCACACGCTTGTAATCCTAGAATTCAGGAGGCTGAGACGGGAATATTGTAGTTTGCAGACAGCTTCAGTTACTTAGTGAGGCCCTCCACAATTTAATGAGACCCTGTTTCAAAATAAAGAATAAAAAATAGGACAGGGGTGTGGCTTGGAGGTTGAATGGCGGTGGTTCCATCACCAGACCTGAAAAAAAAAAAAAAAACAATCTGTACAAAGTTGTACTATTGCTGAAAATATAGAAGGGCATTTAATAACTCAACTACCCAAAGTTTGCAAGTTTTCTCTTTATATAATGTGTCTACTTTTCTACTGGGTGTCTTTTGTTTGTTTATTTTGCTTTATAACTTTTCTGGTTTGGAAGAGTTTTACCCTTTTCAAAATTTAGAAAGTTTGCATTTTGTTGTATGTGCTCAAACAGCTTTTATCCTAGTTTATTTTATCATAGTTCACTTGCCTTTTGATTTGTTTGCAGTATTATTTATCAGTCAATCAAAAATATATTAGTACATGTACTGTACCCTTGGTACAGTATGAAAAAATCTTTTAGCTTTGCTAATGTTGAACAACGTATGCTCATCTAAATTTCTGACATGCTTCTAAATACAAGTTATGCGTAAAGCTGAATATTTTGTTCAGACAAAAATATATTAGTACAAGATATTATTTGAGAATAAACTTGTAAATGTCATAAAGGTCTCTAAGGAATGTAGTTATTTTTCTTTAAAACAGAGAATCAGCTATTGCCTCTATGTTTTAATGGCCTTAAGTTAATTTTTTTTTAAATTTTAAATAATGTATGTGAAATAATAGAGATAATTGTGTAATAAAATAAGAATTAAATTCAGCAAAGAGGCATGTCACAAAAATGCAAGATAACTTTTTTTATAAACCTCAAAAGCATTAAACACTGTTGGTAAATACTTTAGGAAGAACAAAAAAGAAAAATATACACTTAAAAGTGTAAGTTTAGGAAGAACAAAAAAGGAAAAAGAAACTTTTCAGACTTACTTTTTACTACAGAAACTAATGCCTCAAAATCCAAATTATTTAACAAATACATATTGGGCAGATACAATGCAGAAATATTGTTTCAAGAGTTAAGACTAAAGTTATTCACATTAATAGTGTGAAGTGACAAAATTAAAAGTGAAAAAATACCTTTGTAACATTAAAGAACAATAAAAATTGGATGTTTCAAGTAATGAATAATTGGTTAGAAAATTAAAATCTATAAAAAAAAACATTACAGCTATTCAGCACAAAAGCTCAAATTTAAACCCTGATTCCTTTCCACTCTGGTGGCCTCCTTTATCATATGATTGAGATGTTAAAACTGAGTTTTACCATCTGAAGTAGTTCTCAAAGTTTGAGCCTCCCTTTACATTTATAATTAGAGTATTCATGAAAAATATAGCACTGAATAGAATATCATTATACAGAGAACCAGAGGTCTTTTCCTCAGGCTATTAGAGAGGGAGAAAGAAAATTCAAGATGGTCTCTGATGTGGAATGATTCTATGATTTTTTTATTCAATATAGGATATTTGAGTGAAATGATAGCTCTTAATAATGATGCCTACACAATAGGGTAGAGGTCCAGAGATTGTTATAAAGTATAATTAATAGTCATCCTATGAATTATTGTGGGTAGGATTTTGCTGACCTATCAGCAAAGCCAGATATACAAAATTTGAGTAAAATATTTTCAGGATTGCAGATTCAAAATTTTATCTCCGTTTTATCATCCATGTGAAAACTTCAACCTCTTAGGAGAATTGTGATGAAGCAAGGCTTCCTGGCCAGTGTTAGCAGGATTAACTCTTATTCTGTCTTAGGGGAAAAGTAAACAAGTGAACAACCTTACAAGCTTATACATAACTTTATACTAGACATGACTGGTAGAGGTCACAGCAGTACCAGGTGGAATCCAGTTCACAATGCTTGAGTGGAAAATTTCATCCTAAAATGTGCAATATTAATAACACCAGAATTGTGTCATTACATGGATGACTTCTTTTAAATTTCATGGAACTTTGACTACCATACGGCCTCATAGTATCAGGAGTGACATGTAATCTTGAGATCTTGATTTGTGGAGGATGCCACTAGACACTGCGGCATGACACCCTGACCAACATCATCCCTCGCCATCTGCTGGGTAGTGTCATTCCAGGTCTGCTACTGCACAGAGAAAAAGTGACTTAGAAAACTAAGAATTCAAATTTTTAATTAAAAAAAAACTTAGTAATTTTAAGAATGCAATTAAGGAAGTGCTTTTATGAATATAAAACATTACCATATGTAATTCAAATACAAATATATAACCAATGTCATACAACAGATATGGTCTCTGGAATTAATTTGAAATTAAGAAATTGAGTATGTGGTAATTATTGTTACCAGTCAACATTTTGTAAGATCTTAATAATTCTGTGATTTAACCAATGTATTAACTTTTCATACAAAATAAATGATCAACTACTCAGTACTTCTTTGGTAACACAATTTGCTCTTGACTTAAAACAGTGATTTCACACAATTAATTGAATTTAGTTGATGCTGCATTGTTTTTTGATTTTTGCCACAGCATATTTTAAATTAAACACAATGAAGTAGCCAAACATTAAAATACATTTTATTTTTTATTTTATTTAATTATTATTATTATTATTATTATTATTATTATTATTATATATTTTGGTGGTACTGGGGTTCCTGGAAGCCCTTCTACCTCCGGGCTACACTCCCAGACCTACTTTTACATTTTTATTTGGAAACAGGGTCTCCTAAGCCAGCGCGCGTGGCTGGCTTCGAACCTGCGCGATCCTCCTGTCTCTGCCTCCCAAGCGCGGGGATTACAAGCGTGCGCCACCACGCCCGGCAACATTTAAAGAGCAAATATTAAATGATTTATGTGCTGTTCAACATTTAAGCACACAAAATTACTTTTCAGTATAAAAATTTTTAATTGATTCCCTAAACCAATGCAAAATATTTTGAGTTAGGCAATTATAAAGATAAAAATACATAAAATCAGAGAATTCCATTTTGTATGAATATTAACTACTGCCCATATTTAGGAACAAACATCATTTGCAATACAATTTAAAAACAAAATGAGCAAATCCCTGGATGAATGTTACTTTGATTATGACACAAAATATATGTGTATAGATAAAAACAAAAATATTACTTGAATGTTTATCAAAAATATGTTGTTGCCAGGTGTGGTGGCGCATGCTTGTAATCCCCGTGCTTGGGAGGCTGAGACAGGAGGATCGCACAGGTTCAAAGCCAGCCTCAGCTACTTAGTGAGGCTTTCAGCAACTTAGTGAGACCCTGTTTCCAAATAAAATATAAAAAAAGGTCTGGAAGTATAGCCCGGAGGCAGAAAGCATCTGGGTCCCACCCCCAGTACTACCAAAAAAAAAAAAAAAATGTTGTTTAGGGGATGAACATGTAGCTCAGTGGTAGAGTGTAAGCCTTGCATGCATCAGGCCCTAGATTCAAACTCAGTACCACAGCAAAAATAAATTGTTTAGGAATATTTGTGGTCTGCTATTTGAATATTATGGCTTAATAAATTTCTAAAGCCTAATTTTTAAGACGTATGCAAAATTAATGAGTTTATAAAACAAAAAAGAACAAAATTTCATTCAATTATTTTGTGTTGGCATCTTAAATATTTTTGTGGCTTCCTAAGACATGGTAGAATTTTATTTCTAATTTTATTTTCTTCAGAGGAAAAAAAAAGTATCTATGTGATCATTTTTATCAAGTCCAACAAATATGTGCTAAAACTGAATGTAATAAGTGTTATAAAAAATACTAACATTTGGCAAAAGGATAAATGTCTCTTCCAAAAATTTACATAGAAAGAAAATTTAATGGTAGCTTAAAGTTAAACAATATGCATTAGATATTTTATTAAATTAGCTATATATGAGATCAGATAGTCTCAGAGAGTAAAGAGTCATAGGTGAAAGACAGAGAATATAGAAAACAAAAGGAATTTCAGATAAATGAGGAGAGAACAGTAGAATAATTGAGAAGTGTTGGGAAAAGGACATGAGGAGAGTAAAAAGGAGGCTTTATGAAAGAAGCAGTTCAAATATGTAATTTCCATATATGAAGTTATCACTAATGATTATATGGGGAAAAGCCCAGAGTGAGTGGGAACTGGAGGGTTTTGCACCAAGTGCTTTGTGCATACATGCTTATATTCCAGTGAGCCTCCTTATGATGTACAATTATAGTTCACCAATAAAACTACACTAAAAATATATCTATATAAATAAATCCTAGATCAGATAGAAAAATTAAAATTTCAATTTTGAACACAGTAACAATTTAGAAACATATAAAGCATAGAATACCAAATGATATATGCACTGTATACTACAGAATAAATTTGGACTCAACTTAAGAAAATAATTTTACAGTTTTATTGGTACATTATTGTTTCACATCATAATGTAATTAGGAGTGATAATGGCATACATACACACAGCACAAATTGGGCTTTTCCCCTCCTCCTCTCATTGGTTAGTACATGGTACTTATACAATTTAATAAACTTGAACATACCTTTCTGAGTTTAAGGCAATCTATCTGCAAATTAAGCAATTAAACGCAATTAAAACAGGTCCTTTTTAAAAGAAGATAAATTTGTAAATGCAAAACTTGCATATTATCTATGATGTAGAAGTGGTCAAGGATTTCCACATTTTATCATTTTCTCATGGAATATGGAAATGTTAGATCATATTCATAGTATTGCCAAAGTATGTGCAAGATATAAAGCAAAGTTTTGGGGACAAGATGTGCTAGCTGAATCTTGGTACTCTAATAGCACTTTTTTCCTCCTCTATCATATACAAAAGCAGAGGCTGTGCTTCTTTTTTTCTCAATATGAATTCAGCATATATTTTTCGTTGGATTATTTCCACTGATTACACATTCAGAGAAATTGGTGGTAATTATTACTGCCTCAGCTGCTGAACTTTAGTTAGGAAAATAGTAACAATTATTAAAATGCAAAATATGTCTGTGATCGGGTCTCATAAAAATTTATCATCTCTGATCATTTGCTCAAAACATCTTCCTAGTCAAAAAGATTTAGGATGAATATTCACTTAATTTCTTTAGCATGAAGTAATTATTTTAGTCTGTGCTTATATTCCCATATGGATGTTCACAGTTGTTCTTTTCTTCATTGAAAAAGGAAAAGTGTAACCAAACTTTAAGAAACCTTATGCAAACCTTATGCAAACAATGCAAAATATGACTTAAATACAGAAGATTCTTTATTTTATAAAATCTTAAAAGTATTATAGAAATGTTTTTGTTTCAATAGAATCATAACACACACACACACACACACACACACAAAATCTAAAGTAGAAAAATTTGGTTTGAATCTTGGTTTTTACCACTTACTAGTTATAGGAATATGTGTAAAGGATCTTTAAACCTTTATATCCTATCTCATAAAATGTGAGCAACCATATCTACCAAGAAGGGTTGCTGTGGGAATTTTAGATGCCATATATAACATCCACTCTGAGTGCATAGTAAATGATCCACAACATTATGGCAGTGTTATTTTATTATTTTTAGATTTGAATAATACGACATAAATATATGTTTAAGAATAAATCAAAGGAGTTAAATTTTTACCATATCCAAAAGGAATATTTTTACAAGCTATATATTTTATTATACATCAATTCAATTTAAAACTAAATAGAATTATAGTTGTTATAGACTAGTCTTGATTTTACTAATGCAAAGAGCATCTGGAGCAGGGACATGAGAAAGATGTATAAGATAATAGTTCTGGGAAAAATTTTTATTCTGAGTATGAACATCTGAATAATAAAAAATCAATGATTCATTCCTGGTGTCAGATTTATTCCCACCAAGTCTTGCAGGCATATTTCCTTTTTAGGAGTTCACTTGCAGAATAAATAAATGAAAATTTATCATCCGTAACTGGAGGAATAATTGTTACAATAAGAATAATATCTGCCACAAGTAAGAGCATAAGTTGAGGGTGTCCTTTCCAATATCAAGACCTCAATCAAAATCCACATTTACTCTATTATTTTGCTTTGATTTTCTGAGTACCAATGAGAAACAACTTTTCAAATCACTTGTATTTATTACAGAATTACTCAAAAAAACTAGACTATAAGATGATGGAACCCACATAAAACAAACCTTCATGTTACTATACTATACGCACATGGATAAGATAAGCTCATAGTACCATAATGTCTAAGTGAGCTCCTTTCCTATTGCCCTGATCATCTTTGGAAATGCTTTTTCTCATCCTAACAGCTGCATAGGATACCCATGTACATTACCTCTAATATACTGGTTGTTTTCAGAGTTCCAAATATTCCACCAGAGACTCCATTTTCCATGTTTCAGATAGCAATAAGTACAATCTTCTCTGTATAATAAAGTGCAAATATCATAAAGTTGTAAATGCTGAAAATAGAATTTTGATCCTAAGTAAACCTTAAGATATGAATCCTAAATATGGCCAGTGCACAAGCTGCTCTGTGTGTGATATGTTCTATATAAATAAATAAATATATATATATATGTTGCACAAAGCTAAAAATATGATCTGGTCATGGTACATGTGATCAGTGCACATCTGTGTACCCCATTTATTTGAATGTAGTCTTTAAATATGCAAATTAAGCAATACTATCCCATTGACCACGATAAAAGACAGTATGTGTTATAATTCTTAGCTCTTATCATTGAAACTATACATCAAGCCATAGTTTTTTTAAAGAAATACTCTATAGTCTTGCTGAAGAATCTTTTCTCTTATTATTTCCCACCTCTTTAATATCATGTGTATGTTAAGGGAATATACAAAGTACAGATATCATAGTCAATTAAAATCCAAATCTACTGTCTCAACTATAACAGCTAGTATTTATTTGTTTAGAAAAATTTTAACAATCTTTCAATACAGTAAAAGGCAGGCATTAAGAAGATATGTGACATATACTTACATGGTTCTAGAAAGTAATAAGATTGTATTAGCACTCACAATACCTAAAAAAACAAGACAGTGGTGAAGTCATTTATAGACTGTAAGTTAGACAGTAGGATAAATATGATATTTGAATTTTAGGTAGAATTTTAATTTTAACATTGATTTATACTGAAATGCTTAGTCCATTTTCCAGATACCTTTGTAATCATTGGTTGTTTGGTTCACATGCTTATGTAAAAATATCAAGTTAAAAATGAATAAGTATCCAAATACAAAGAGAGGTTAGATTATCAGTATTTGCTACAAACTTAGCTTTTGGTTACTAGAAAGTTCATCAGAGAGTGTAGAGAACCTCATGATGGAACAAAGCTCCAGGGCAAGCAATAACAAGTGGAAGAGAGAGGGGGACCTGCTCTATGACAATCAGTTCTACTAGGAACTGGTCTACTCCCATGAGAACTAGGGAAACAATCCAGTCAAACAGTGAAGACACTATTCCCTCAAGATGGCCTAACCACCTTTTAAAGGCCCCACTCTCTAACACTTCTACAGTGGCAACCAATTTTAATGAATTTGGGTAAGGACAAATCCTAGGACATGATAAGAAAAAAATAGTAAAAAACAGAAGTAGTCTATGTTAACTTTTGCTATCTGTGACAATACAGTCCTGAACATCTTGTCATTCAGTAGAAAACTGCACTGTTTTATTAATGAGATATGCTAAATTGACTTATTGAGTAGAAAACCATGATTTTGTTAAAGATTATAGAAACACACATAGACGATAAGAGAAAAAATAATCCTAGTGAAAACCAAGCCTGTGAACATTTTAGAAAATTAGTTGTCTAGGATATGCTCTCCTAACCCCACTAAGGCCCACACCTGTGAGTGCACCTTGACTCTTCTGCCACTAAGAAAGAATCACAGCTCTTGGTATAATTTACTCCTTCATCTCATTTATTAGATCATATCAAATATTATCACAAAAAAACAGAAGATTATTAAATGTCAGCTAAGACAAAAATAAATTGTAAAAAAAGAAAAAATAATGTTCACACTGTAAACAATGTGGGAAGTAGATATAGATGTGCTTAGTGTACATTTATCCAGATACATATATATATATATAATACATATATACACATGTAGATATGTATATATATATGTATAAATACATTCATATATGCATTAGTATATATGTGGGGGTACTTGTGTATAAGAAATGAGTGTCAAGACATAGAAAAAGGTTATTTGGGTATTGGAGATAGGACCTCCAGCTTTTTTTAGTTTTCATTATGAAACAAGAGTCTTTCTTACTAGGTTGTTGATAGTCTTGCTACATTGCCAAGGTTGTCCTTAAACCTGCGATCCTCCTCTCTCAGCCTCCTATGTACTGTATATATAGGACAGTGCCACCATACCTGGCTCAGGATTTGAAAAATTAATACTGACGGGGATACCAAAATTGTCCCCATTTCAATAATGCATTCCATAAAAAGATACAGATTTGCATATATATATATATATACACACACACACATATATATACATATATATGTATATAGATATATATGTATATATGCATGCATGTATGTATGTGTATATATGTTTACTAATTTCTGAAATGGAAGCATCTGGTCTCTCTTTGGAATATGAACAATGGTTCTACTTGTCAAAGCTTCTCTAATCGTAGTGTTTGGGAGGCTGAGACCAGAGGGTTGTAGGTATGAAGCCAGCCTCAGCAATTTAGGAAGACTCTGTTTCAAAATAATAATATAATATAAAATAGTGGTGAGACATGCTGGGCGTGGTGGTGCACGCTTGTAATCCCCGCACTTGGAAGGCAGAGACAGGAGTATCACGCGGGTTCGAAGCCAGCCGTACTGGCTCAAGAGACCCTGTTTCCAAAAAAAAAAAAAAATATTTAAAAAATGTAGGTATGGGAATGTAGCCCGGAGGTAGAGGGCTTCCAGAAACCCCAGTACCACAAAAAAATTAAAAAAAAATAGTGCTGATATTGTAGCTCAAAGATACAATGCTCCTGGTTTTAACCACCAGTAACACACACATGCAGACACACAAACATGCACACACACAGACACATACACATACACAAGAACGAGAAATTTTCAAAATTATTCTCTGCAGAAATTCCAGAGACTCAGAGACAACTTCTCTGAGATTATAGAAGTCAAGCCAGGAAAAATGAACAGGGCTGCAAGATATCCAAATACATTATGAATCTGAATTGCTTCAGCATATCTGTTTTAAACACTGGATGTTATGTTATTTTTTTAAACAAAATGTGTTTTTTTCTAGTTGTGTTTGTGTGTGTATGTGTTTGTGCACATGTATGTGAGTAGTACTGGAGACTGAACCCAGGAATGTTCTACCATTGAATTAAATGCTCAGCCCTTTTATGATATTTCGAGACAGGGTTTCACTTAGTTGCTCAGGCTGGCTTCAAATTTGTAATCCTCCTGTCTCAGCCTCCTCAGCACTGATACTACAAGCATGTGTTATAGAACCTGGTGCTAAATATTTTTTAAAATCCATGATTTGATCTAGCTTTTTAATATTTGGTTTGAGAAATAATAACTTTATTAAAACTTAACTCTCAAGGCTTTTATATCAGGAAGATATAATATATTCAATATTTCATATATTCAGCTATTTTCTTTAAAGTAATATACACACAAACATATATATATATATGCATATGAAAATATATATGAAAATAGAAAATAGCTGAATATATATGTATGTATAGACAGATAAGCAAATAGATAGACACAGTGATTTCCACTACTTCTTTATCTATAACCTTTGGGAAAAAATATCCAGTTAAACTAATAGTCACAAATTCCTGGATTGCTACCAACCTTTCTTATATTTTAGGTAACATTATATTAAGATTGTGAAAGTGATAATTAGAGAATTGTCTGTATTCTGATATATCTCAAAACTATTTTTTCCTTTAATCATTTAAAATCTCTGAAATCAAATTTCTACTTTCTAATAAAATTAATAATGCAGTTTATTCTGCTGAAAAAATTTTTAAATAAATAAGTTATACATCATAAATATTGTATGTTTCATTGCAGTATATCTTATTGCACAGAAATTTGTTTTGGAAATGATTGATTTATTCTTAGAGAGAAGGCCATATAAATAATGATAATTTTTATATGCTTATCTGTGTATGCCACACATTTACACAATTCAAAGGCGCAAGTCACCTATCAAAGATGTGCTCAAGGATCTCTATAAAACTAAGCAAAATGTGTCTCATATAGAATACAAATCCACAAGATTGACAGATTAGTTTAGAATTATATAAGGTTAATATAGTTAATTATGTTGAGTCACTTAATCAACACTGGGATAAAAAAGAATTTAGACAGTGAGGCAATTAACCAACTCTAAAGCTAAGGAAAAAAAATAACTAGAATCGAAAGCTCTTCAAGAACAAAATTGCAATGGGTAGAAAAACAAATGAAATGTGACATTATAACTTTTGTGGCCTTGATGCCTGGGACTGAAGTTATCAAAATATATATACAAATCTTAGTAAAAAAAAAATTAAAAAACAATGTGTCTGAACTTGGAATTGCTGCAAAGCAAATTGTTTTGAAGCAAAATCAGTTCACACATCTCAGTGTCTTAGTGATTGGCTGTTGTCTCACGAATTATGCGCCTGTAGAAATGCTGAAAGAAAAAGTGAGATGAAACTAAAATGTCACTTAAATTTCAATTTTGAAACAAAGATTTTAGCTTTGTAACATTAGATGTCACTTCTTTGATTTTAGAGTTCTTTGTGTAAAAATAAAGGTATTAGGTGAAATAATGAAGGTGGCTTCTGTTTTTACATGTCGTATCTTAAGTTTTTTTTTTTTTTTTGGTGGTGGTACTGGGGTTCCTGGAAGCCCTTCTACCTTCGGGCTACACTCCCAGACCTATTTTATATTTCTTTTATTTGGAAACAGGGTCTCTAAAGCCAGAGAGGCTGGCTCCGAACCAGCGCGATCCTCCTGTCTCTGCCTCCCAAGTGCGGGGATTACAAGCGTGCGCCACCACGCCCGGCGTATCTTAAGTTTTTAAAAAAATATTTTAAAAAACCAGGCTGCTAGGTTAGATTCCAGCCTACAATTTAATAAGAGTAATTTCTTATTTTTTCTTTGCCTTGGTATCCTTATTCACATAATTGTGTTTGTTAAAAGTATCTACTTCTCAGGGCCAGCAGAAGGAATACAGTGTAAGACTTTATAAAAAGTCTTTATCATTGAACCTATTGAGAAAAAAAATCCATACAATATTTAACACCAGAGCTTGATTTATCATGAAGTTCATATAATTTAACCTTTGGGATGTTTATTTGCTGAGATCCTCCTAATATACTGTAATTGATTTTGAATTAAAATCTTGTATTTCTTGAAAGAACATTTCAAAAGAAAATAATCTTTGAAATTCAAAACAACTGAAAAAAGTATTACTGTAGTTTAGCATACAATTTAAAGTATTTTAAAATTATATTTTAGTATTAAAATAATACTTAAGAACACATGGTTTATTCAATTAGTTACTTACAAAATAATGTTTTGTAGTTATCTCAAGACATTTACTTTAGCTGGCAAGTATTCAAACTTGTATCTAGAAAACAATTAGCATGAAATTATGCCTGAGTTATAAAGTTATTATTTCATTATAAAACTGACACATGACAAGAGTTTTACAACTTGTTTAAAATATAATTGGTAAAGTGACTCAGCATGGCTATATGAGTACATTTCTTCTCAGAGAAAATGCAACCCTAAGGGGGAGGGAATCCTCACCTGTACTGGACAATGAGAATCAAGTTGTTCCAATAAGCATTTTGAACAGGAGAAAGGAGATGTTGGAAAGATTTCTAATGAGCAATTGAATAAGAAAGAGGAAAAACTGCATATAACCACAAATTTAAAAATAATACCTTTTACTCATGAATTACAGAAATTTTGGTTGAAGCATGTGCTTCTTACTTTTTTACATTCCTCGTGTTCTCCCAAAAGAAATGACTTTAAAGGAGAATTCAGAAACATTGATTCTCCAGAGAAATTAAAAATAGTCTTGTATAGGTAAGGAGCCCAGTGGAGAATACCAAGTGCAAGACTAATCCAGAAGAGACCCAAAGAAAACTTTTAATTTTAGCTGTTTTTAGTACCTCACAAAATATAAAAAGTATAAAAATGTCAAAAATAAAATTTAAGACAGGGATGGTGGCTAATGCCTATTATCCCAGTACTTGAGAGGCTAAGACTGGAGGGTCTCAGGTTCAAGGATAGCCTCAGCTATGTAGTGAAACTCTTGGAAAACTCAAAAGATCCTATTTCAAAACAAAACAAAACAAAATTTAAAAAAAAAAAAACATTTTAGGTGAAGCTTAGAGGTAGAATTCCCCTGGGCCAAATCCCCAAATAATAAAATAATAAAAATTTAAAAATAAAATTTAAATTATCCAGAGAATTTATTAAGGATATATTTTGTATACATCCTTGCTTAATGTTAAACTTTTTCTTTTTTCTGGTCTGAGGATGGAACCCAGAGGCATTCAACCTCTGAGTTACACCCCCTGCCCTAGTTTTTATTCTTTATTTTGAATCCAGGTTTCACTGAGTTGCAGAAGGCCTCAATAAGTAACTGAGGCTGTCCTCAAACCACGATCCTCCGGTCTCAGCCTCCCAAATTCTGAGATTATATATATATATATAATATATATATATATAAATTATATATATATATATATATATAATATATATATATATTTAGGGTATATGAAAACTTTACTATGACTCTCTAGTTAAGGTTTGGATTATTGCTTTTTATTTGTGTCTTTCCCATAAAATATTGTCTCAATAGAACTGAAGTTATTTTTAATCATCTGTATGTATATATATATATATATATATATGTGTGTGTGTGTGTGTGTGTGTGTGTGTGTGTATATATATATGTATATATATATATATATATATATATATATATATATATATATATATATGATTGGCTGTTTTGTCAAGCTTTGAGGGTTTGAAGGGCACTATAAACCTTACTGTACGTTATTTTTATCTAGATCCCACACCATATTTTAGGGTCACATGCCTTACATTAGGTTATTAACCTTAGCATAATCACCTATTTTATTGAAAATTTAAATATAACTTGATCTCTTTGATATATATATATATATATATAAATATATATATTTGAAAATAACATATATATCCAATTATTTCAAGTGTAAAATTAAGTTATATTTGGTAAATTCACCAAATTATGAAGCCATCACTAATACTGCATTTAGAATATTCCATCAAATTAAGTAAATAATTAATTAATCCTGCCCTATTGTTCTACCTCAGGCAATAAAATATGCTATCTCAAGAAAGTATCTAGAAATCAATGACTTCTTGTTTATTATTTCTTATATTGTATATCAGATAATCAAACATATTCTAAACCAATCAGGGATACTCTAATGAGCCATGCAATTACTCCTTATCTAATCATTGGAGCTCATTTGAAATAAAAAACTTTTCTTCCCTTATCAGGCCTTGAAAATCCCAATAGATTTTTTAAATTGAACTCAGTCTTCCTGGAGACCAAGAAAGAAGATGGCAACAACTCCTATGGAGACAACTCCTAGGAGACAACTCCTAGTCAACAGCTACTGTCTAAAGTAGAAAAAGCTTTTCCAGCATCTTTCAGCAGAGGAGAAATTCTAGCTTTTATTGGGGAATGATTGGCTGTTTTGTCAAGCTTTGAGGGTTTGAAGGGCACTATAAACCTTACTGTACGTTATTTTTATCTAGATCCCACACCATATTTTAGGGTCACATGTCTTACATTAGGTTATTAACCTTAGCATAATCACCTATTTTATTGAAAATTTAAATATAACTTGATCTCTTTGATTTTATAGTGTTTTCAATTTTTTCCTAAGGTGTTTGAACACATCCACTCCAGAGGAAAGTGTGATTTTTTATCTGAAAAAATTTATACATAGCATCTATTTATTAATGACCCTTGGTTTCTCACTATCCCTCTGCAATATGTCAATACAATTCATCTGTGTTTAGTTGGATATAAAATGTCTCATAAAGAGTTCAATTTATTAATGTTTAGAAATAATATAATTGAATCATGAGAGTTGTAAACACAGAAGTGAATAAATTTATTGTAATATACTTAGCTGGGTGGTACCTGATAGGCTAGTAGGATGTGGCTTAAGAAGGTGGGCCCTTGGGATGCAGCCCTGAGGATTATATATATACACATTCTCCCTGTCTTTTCTCTTTTGCTTCTGTCCTCCATGTCATGAACATAGTCCGTGTCTTCTCCCTCCGCATTCCCTGAGATTCATGGTCCCCCAGCTTCACATGAACTAAGCCTGAAACTGTAAGAAAATAAATATTATTTCCTTTAAGTTATATAGTCATATCTTTAGATTATGGCTGCAAAGATGTTGATTGATATAAACTGTAACATATTATTTCTTCTCTCCTGATAGCTATAATACCCTTCATATCTCTCAGGTCTAAGGTCACTATACCTACAATGGGAATTCCCTCCAATAGGAAATTTCTGCAAATCTCATTTGGTGATATCTTTAGTAACTGTAATAGCACCAACTATGGTTTAGGTAACTTCTTGTCCACCTGTCTGCATCCTCAAACCATCATTGACAATATTCATATTTACAGCATTCCTCCAAAACGCATGTATCAAGATGGAATTAAAGAGCCAGATGTGGTGGTGCATAATGCATGTCTGTAATACCAGTACTTGGAACAGAGACAGAAGAATTACAGGTTCAAAATTCTATTCCAAAATATCCCTGTTTCGAAAAGAACATTATATATGTAAACACACACATACACACATGCACATATACACACACATTCACATGGCTGTAAGTCTAGCTCAGAGGTTTCCTTAGTTTCAATTCATAATACTATAAATATTATTATTATGGTTATGTGGCAGAAATAAAGAAGGTAAGAAAAACTTAGCCTCAACATCATTGAAAAAAAATGAAGGAAAACAGCAGGAAGTTTGAGTCAGAAACATCATTGAACTGAACCTTCCATAAAGGTCTGCAAGGTCAGCTGGAAATTCAAGACCCAAATTTGCTCATCAGAGTAGTTCCACATTTCAAGCGAATGATCCTCATGATTAGTCTAGAATGTTCTTTTATTAGCCAAAAACAACATACACAAGTCGCTGCCTGGGTATGAATGTGATAGAAGTGCAGAGTCAGTAGGCACAGTAGTGCACATTGGTGATTCCAGTCCTTTGGTGGCTGAGACAGAAGCATTACAGGTTTGATGTCAGCCTCAGCAATTTGGTGAGATACTCATCAACTTAATGAGACCTGTTTCAATATTTAAAAAAAAGGATGAGCTTGGGGTTGGGGTTGTAAGTCTGAGGTAGAATATCTATGGGCTCAATCCTCAGTTACAAGAAAAAAAAAGAATTCAGAGATTCAGCAGATGGATCCATTTCTGTCAGTGGATTGTGCAGGTGTC
Source organism: Muscardinus avellanarius (assembly GCF_963383645.1). Classification (NCBI taxonomy): domain Eukaryota; kingdom Metazoa; phylum Chordata; class Mammalia; order Rodentia; family Gliridae; genus Muscardinus; species Muscardinus avellanarius. The sequence continues at coordinate 90,673,932 of NC_137791.1, forward strand.
TGAGTTCTGTGTGTCTGATGCTGCAGCAGAGACTGTCAGCGCACAGTAACTATTTTGTTCTTCTCAAGTGCTATAATATGTCAGGTCCTCAGGAAACAAAGTTAGCATATTGATTCATGGGTATATAGAAATTCAAGTAAGCCTTGCTGGAAAACTGGCAATTGGCTCTGGATGGAAGTATAAACAGTTCAAACTGTTTCAATGAGTTTAATCAGAGATCTATTCATAGCAATATACATAGGAGTCAATAAATATTTATTGTTAACAAATGTTTATGGCTTTTGAGTAGAAAATTCAGAGAGGTCCTTTGTTAAAACAATTGAATCAGTAACTGTGTACATACTCCATCAAATTAAATATCAAATAGCTCTTTGTGATATTTATTCAAATTAATAAATACTGCTCAATGACCCAAATTATTTATCAGTCCATTATTCTTTTTCCTTAGAGAAGTTTCATAACCTATAGTTAAAACATTCATTTCCATTAAAATACATAAACTGCTGAAATTAATGGATTATATTCCATTTGGTTTACAATGCATAGCAATTGTAGATCGCCATTATCTCATACAGCTGAGCTTTAACTATTATTAAATGATAGAGACCAGTGGTCATTCCCCTTAATAAACTGTGTGACCATTTTGGTTTGTTCATACATAATTGTATATTGATATTACCCTGCTCCTAACTCAGAGGCTGCATCATACTGTTTTCCTTAGGGCATAATTATTATCATCACAAAAAATGTTACATATCAAGTAGCATTATATATGTTTTTATACCAGCTATTATATCCACTAATCATTTTATATCCACTCAGAACTATATACCACAGTTCTTTATATTTCAGACCTCTTTTTTTTTTTTTTTTTTGGTGGTACTGGAGTTCCTGGAAGCCTGTCTATCTCCGGGCTACACTCCCAGACCTATTTTATTTTTGGAAACAGGGTCTCCTAAGCCAGCACGGCTGGCTTCAAACCTGCAAGATCCTCCTGTCTCTGCCTCCCAAGCACGGGGATTACAAGCGTGTGCCACCACGCCCGGCCAGACCTCTCTTTTAAAACTTAAAATCAGACCATGTTCCATTTATATCTAAACTATTTTAGTAGATTCCTCATGTCTTATGATATTATGGTTAGATATAGAATGATCCCAGAAGAGCTTAGGTATTAATGTTCAGAGCTGATGGTAAGTCATGAGGATTATAATCTCATCTGTGGAAAATCCAATGTATTGGATTTAGTGGTGGTAATTTAGGCAGATGGGGTGTGGCCTTGGCAGCTGCTTGTGTCTTTGAATTCCCTTAATTGTTTCTCTCTTGGTTTCAGCCTCAATAATGTGAGAGCAGATCTCCATCTCTCTCTTTCTCTTCTTCCTGCTGCTACGCTCTGATTTCCATAGATGCAACCCAGCCAGACATTGACTGAAACTCTGAGATCTCAAAAAACGTAGCAAATTAGTCTTCCTTCTATGTTGTGTGGTCAGTTGTCTTAAATTATATCAGTGAAAATGTAGACCAAAGCATATCATGACAGCTAAAGTTCTTGACATTACCTTCACAGTCTGATGTTGTGTGTCCCTGCTTATTTATTTGGGCTCATTTCATCCACTCTCCCTCTATTCCCTTCTATGGTATTTATACTAGTGATTTCTATGCTTTATGTAGTACTCTGCTATCCAACATCGTCCACTTTCTTTGGTACATCATATAGAGCAACAGCATACTTGTGTGTTGCATTCAGTTTCTAACTGGTCATTAGTGTTATGTAGACATTAAGCTTGTCATCAATGACCTCAGTCTTTCCTCAGATAACACATTCATGAAACAAAATGCTAAATATCTTTGCTAAACCAATCATTGGGAGGAAAATATAATAATTAAAAATGGCTTGATAGGAAAGAACTATGCTTTTAATCTCAGCCTCTTTTTCCTCTTGTGAGACCTAATAGCTCTCCCTAAACACATTTACTAAAATTGAAACTTTACTGAATTCTGAGAGATTATTAATATACATTAAAAAACCTTCCAGGTATCTCATTATTCAGATTATGTCAGGCGTTCATTAGGTATATATTAAAAATACTAAATGTTCCATTTAAATGAACTCATGTCTTTATAATTAAAATAACAATTGTTGCTCTGTTATCTGGGGATTAGTCTTTGTATACCAATTCATTGCAATTTAAAAGCAATATTTTTGTTTAACTGAGGTTATCCTAACACATTCTGAAGAAACTCAAATGCATTTCCTTTCTGTCCTCTATTATTTTGAAGACAAAATTATGGTATTTCAAATAATATCACCTAAACATAGGGTATTTGTAAGAGTATCATCCTCTCAAGCTTCGATTGTTGCCTGAAACATTTGCTGTTCCCATTTGGTAAAATGGTCTGTTAAAAAAAAGATTAAACCATCAGGAATCCAGTGTAATGTCTGGATAATCTTCCCTCCCCTGGAAGATGACATACTAGTGTCCCTAGAAAGAAATCCATAGCTCTACAGGATACAAAGGGTATATTTTGAATTTTCTTTATGAAAGAAATTTAGCACTAATATTCTATTCAAAAGTTCTTTGATTCAGCTATCTGTTCAAGAGCATATGCTCCTAAGTGGATCCGAATTTTTCTTTCTTTAGGGCATGCATTATTCACTTTTCCCCATGAGAGTCAGAAACTTTGAACTCCATGTGAGGACCAGGTATTACATTGGTTCCTAATATGATTTTATAATTACATAACTTCTATTTGAAAGTATGCCATATTCAGATGGTTCAAGTTAAGTTTTCTCAGTTACCTTCATATACCCTAAAAATAGTGTGTTAGTATAAAAATGGGATGATAATTACAGTGGTAAAAATAGGTGATCTGTGTGTGATAGTTTTTCCTGGTTGTACAAAACATATGAACATTTTTTGGGTTTTTTTTTTGGTGGTATTGGGGTTCCTGGAAACCTTTCTATCTCTGGGCTACACTCCCAGACGTATTTATATTTTTATTTCGAAACAGGGTCTCTTAACCCAGTGTGGTTGGCTTTGAACCTGCGCGATCCTCCTGTCTCCGCCTCCCAAGTGCTGGGATTACAAGCATACCCCACCATGCCCGGCAATATATAAACATTTTTAGACAAAACATTCCAGTATCTAGAATAACTGGGCTTCTGTTTCTTTTATGTGCATCTTGATTTCATCAAGATAATAGGCACATAAATATAAAGCAAAATTTGGCCCATCCCATCAATTTTAAAGCCCCTGATTTCCTCAAATAAGCAAAGTTGATTCTCCTTTTTTCCTATCAACACATTAATGCATCATTTTACAAATCTTTGCATTCCTCAGCAATGTCCAGGGAATGGACCAAAACAGGTACTGCTGGGCCCCATTAGGCTTTAATGTCACTGACATCATAGAGGTTTTAGGTTAAGTGCAGTAGATAGCTTTATTTGTTGGTATCATAAATTATTACTCTAGGAAGAAATAAAATGAGAGAATTCAGCCAGGATTCTGTGACTTTTGCCTGTAATTCATAATGCAAACAACTGATACAAACATCAGCTTTTCTCACATAAACCAACATTTCATAGGGAGCTAACGGTAAAGTGGAGATTTTTATATTTTATCTGTATAGAAGATTCATATTGATATATCATTGTCTGATTCAGCCAAACCATTCAGTGAAGTTAATTCCTCCAAACAAATTCAAGCTAACTGGAAAAATTAAACTTCACTAAGTTGTGTGGGTCAATCTTTCAGATTTATAATTTTGAGAATCTGAATAAATTATTAAGGTTAATTTTTGGTCAGAGTAAAGTGATATCAGTTTTAAATTTTTAATTGCTAACATAACATTTGTTAGATGTTCTAATAGTACTTCTAAACATCATCTGGCTCTTGGAAAAATTATTATTCTTAGTGGTAATAAAGTAGTTCCTGGGCCCTTAATGACTATATAAAATATTAATTAAAATACCCCAACAAGGATATAGTTTAGACTTTGATCTTTTGTGGGGTTTATGTATAGAAATAGAAAGTCATTATTCAATTTTGTTCTTTGTAACAACAGTTACAACACAGCTGTGAACTACAAAGTGCTTACCTTAGGATACTTCTTTTTTCCTTCTTTCTCTCTCAGTGCATCTCAAATCCAAATTAGATCCACTTCATTGATTAAAAATATTGCTTCTAGCGAGTTGCCAAAAAATGTGTTCTGCAATTTAAATTGGATTAAGTATTTTGTAGCAGACTGCCATAATAATTTTCCAAAGCAATAAAATTAGTTATCAGAATTAATGATACATAAAATTCATTTTATGAATTTACTTACATTACTTCGCTTTTTTAAATCTATTTTCAAATGAAGTCCTGTAACTCTACAATGTGCATTTGCACTATCTAGTGACCCTGGATATGCAATAGAGGACACTGCGTTCAACAGAATTCTTTTAAAAATCTTCCAGATTGTGTTCAAAAGTCGCGTGGAAAACAAATAAGAAACAGGATAGGTTATGTAGCCTGATATTTCTGGTAATATGAAATCCATCTAAAGTGGTACTTACTCCCTAAGCTCTCAGTCATCATTGGGGCTATCACTGATGGAGTAGCTGGTGTTGTTGAGTGAATGGAGCAGCCACCACTTGAAAAATCAAGGGATGGGCCCCTGTGGTTTATAACTATCTCCATCCAACTCTTGAGGACCCAGCTCTCCTTTCTTTCCGTGTCATATTATGATGACAAAGGAAATTTCTTTAACTATTTAGCCTATCGTTAAAACTGTCATTCAGCCAATTGGTTCTTCACTACTTCAGCAGGTATATAGCATCTGCCATGTACGGTTTGTGCCTTATATTAGAATTCCTGACACAGAAATAGGCGTTCTCTATTTCTCAGGGTCCTGAGTAACAGACCTCTATAGTAAAACACACAGAGGAGTTAATGACTCTACCTTATGAAGTTAAGACAGTTCCAGCCGGGCGTGGTGGCGCACGCTTGTAATCCCCGCACTTGGGAGGTGGAGA